>NW_005054491.1:1135284-1169209 GCF_000277835.1 Geospiza fortis | reverse complement strand
ATCCAGGTCCAGCTCTTCCTTTCCACTGGGAATGACTCCCCCACCTCCTCCTCCTCCACCACCCCTTTCCCAAATCCAAATATCCCAATTTAAAAAATCCCCTCCCTCAACCCTGGGTAAATTTTAAAATCCTGATTCTAATTTTTAATCCCACTTTCCTTCCCAGGAAGCAGCCACCCCCACTTCCAAATTTTTCAGGATGTTTTTTGGGTGGTTTTTTTTTTTTTGTTTTGGTTTTTGTTTTTCTCTGGGTTTTTTGTTTTGTTTTTCTTGGATTTTTTTTGTTTGTTTGTTTGTTTTTCTCAGGAATTTTTAAGTTCTGTTTGAAGCCAGCGTTGAGTTTTTACCCCTGGGTGCAGGTGGAGCTGTGGAGGAGCCTTGGATCCAGAGGCTGGATGGGGATTTCCTTCCAGAAGGATCCACAGCTATAGGATGATACAGGGCTTTTTGTCCTTAAAGGGATTCTCAGAAGCAGGAACTCCCACCAGCAGAGGATCATTCCGAGCATGCTGCTCACAGTAATTCATCAGCTCCGAGGATGCTTTGGAGACCTGGATTTTGGGGATTTAAAAA
This sequence comes from Geospiza fortis, assembly GCF_000277835.1. Classification (NCBI taxonomy): domain Eukaryota; kingdom Metazoa; phylum Chordata; class Aves; order Passeriformes; family Thraupidae; genus Geospiza; species Geospiza fortis. The sequence goes on along the minus strand of NW_005054491.1, from coordinate 1,168,636 downwards.
AAAAAAAAAAAGCAGGAATTTGGGGGATAATCCCACTTCAAAGTCACCAGCACTTCTGGGATTTTTGGGGTTTGACATCCAGCTTTTCCCAATAGAAATTCTGGGAAGGTGAGGAGAAAAATGGGAATTTTGGAGGTGGAAAATCAGAGTTTGCAGTGAGGATTGTGGGGAAACGCCCCAGTTGGGAGATTTAAAAGGAATATTGTATCTGGGATTTTCAGGGATTTGGGATGAGCTCTGAGGATGCTTTAAAGGCCTGGATATTGGAGAAAAAAATCAGGAATTTATGGGAATATTCCCAGCTCAGAGTCAGCAGTGCTTGCAGGATTTTTGGGGATTTACATCCAGCTTTTGCCTTAAGGATTTAAAAGGGATATTATTGTAGCTGTGTTTTTCAGGGATTTGGGATGAAAAAGTGAAGGAAAAGATTCCCTGAGTGCAGCCTCTGGTTAAGGTTTGGAAAACCTTAGGATCCATTGTTTAAGGCAGTGCTTGGTTTAGTTCCAAGCTGTTTTTTGGGAAGGGAGAGCTTGGAGGGATCAGAGGAGGCTCCAAATCCCCAGGGAGCTGCTGGAGGCTCAGATTTCCCGATCTCGTTTTTTAATTTCAATTTCATTAATGACACAGAGATGGAGCCACATCTGGAGGTTCCTCTTCTCCTCCAAGCCTCACCCAGCCTGGCCTTGGGCACTTCCAGGGATCCAGGGGCAGCCAGAGCTGCTCTGTGCCATGGAGAGAATTCTTTCTGTCCACCAACCCTAAAATTCTCCTCTTTCCATTCAAACCCATTTGTCATTGTCACCAAATCCTGATGGAGAGACCCTCTCTGGCTTCCTTGGAGGGAATCCTGGAATGCTGGGGGAAACCCAGGGTCTCTTCCCACTCCCATCTGAATTAGGAATCTTTTTGAGCCAGGTCTCATAAGCTTTTGGAGATCTATTTCACACCTAAGATGCTTCAGCTACCTTAGAAGGCATAAAATCAGCAAGATGGCTTCTGTGGCAGTGTTGGAAACAAAAATGTTTTAATAAAAGGCAAAATAACAAATTCTTTATAGAGAAAAACGAATCTAGGTGCATCTCTTGTCCCCTAGTAAAACACCTCACAAAAGCCGTTAGTTTTTTTGTTCTCTTCTTTTTCTAGTAAATTGCCCAAGCCAGGCTTTTTAACTCCTGTCCTTAAATTGGAGGTGAAGTCCCCTAAGTCTTTACAAGCTTTTTCACCTCATTAAGGAGAGAAACTTTCAGCTTATTTCCTTTTCCAGGGGACAAAGGATAATTTTGTCACTCTGTTAACAAAGAGAACAATCCTGTAACAAAGAGCACATAACAAAGAGCACATTCCTATAACAAAGAGCACAATCCTATAACAAAGAGCACAGTCCCTACAACAAAGAGCACATTCCTACAACAAAGAGCACGTTCCCACTCCCATCCTCACCTTGATCCTCTCGATCCCGGCCTCGATGCGGAGCTGCTCCACGAGCTTCCGGGCCTGAGCTATGTTGTTAGTCGTGGACATTCTCTGCCATCGGCTCCGGGCCCCAGCACAGCAGAATCCTGCAGGGAACACGGGCACAGAGGGGATGGAGCAGGGTGAGGAGCTGCTCTGCCTTTGTGCTCCATCCCAGGATCATGGATGGATGGGAAGGGAGGTTAAAATTCATCCCGCACACCCACGGCCACCTCGGGACTGCCCCCATGTGCAAAGGGAGCTCTGGCGGCCCCACTGATGCTTCCTGAGGTTGTTTCAAGTTCCCCTTTCCCTGAAGGAGCCCTCAGGATCCCCTTTCCAGGGAGTTCTGTTAAAAGCTCTGCTGAGCAGACGGAAAAACCCGCCCGGTTCTGTGGGAGGGACGCTCTCCCCACCACCAAGGGGGCTCTGGGGGGCTCCTGGAGCCCTCTGGGCCAGCCCTGGTGGCTTTGGGGTCCCTGGCACCTGGGCAGGTGACACCTGCACGTGGGTCATGTCCAACCTGCACATGGGGTTGTGTCCATGGGACCACATCTGACCTTTCCATGGGATTTGTGTCCATCCTTCCCATGGGATTTGTGTCCAATCTTCCCATGGGATTCATGTCCACCCTTCCCATGGGAATCATGTCCATCCTTCCCATGGGATTCATGTCCATCCTGCCCATGGGATTTGTGTTCATCCTTCCCATAGGATTTATGTTCATCCTTCCCATGGGATTTGTGTCCATCCTTCCCATGGGATTTGTATCCAACCTTGCCATGGGATTCATGTCCAACCTTCCCATGGGATTTCTGTCCATCCTTCCCATGGGATTCATGTCCAGCCTTCCCATGGGATTTCTGTCCAATCTTCCCATGGGATTTGTGTTCATCCTTCCCATAGGATTTCTGTCCATCCTTCCCATGGGATTTGTATCCAACCTTCCCATGGGATTTATGTCCCGCCTGCCCATGGGGCTGTGTCCCTACACCCCCACAGTGCCTGAACCCCATTCCTCTCAGTTTCCCAGCAGGAACTGACCGATTTTTTCCACGACACCCAAACAATCCCCCCTGTCCCAGGGGGCAGCTCCAGCCACACCGAATCCCTTGTCCAGACACCAGCCCCAGCCTGTCCCCTTTGTGCCACCCCCGTGGAGGTGTCACAGCCGCCACCTCCCGCCGCTGACTCAGCCCCCAGGGCACGGGGGGCAGCTCCCACCACCCAGCAGAGCCGGAGACGATTCCAGGAGGGGAAGGAGCCAAAGCAAACACGGCCTCGGATCCCGCCGGCGCTCCCGGCCCCGCCAGCCGCCCACTGCAGCCCTTCCATGCCTTAATTAGAGGCTCCTCCAACCTTCTCCCCGGGCCTGGCAGCTTCAAAGCCCAGCGTTCCCGGCGGGATCGGGGGTGGGAGCGCCCGTCCCATCCCAAATCCTCGCTGTCTCGCCTATGTTTAGACATTTGGGGAGTTTATTCCAGACCACAAGGGCACTCTCAGGGATTATTTAGCTTGGCAGCGTTCTCGGCTCCTCAATCCCTGAGCAGCACTCGGGAATGGTGCAGGGAAGGGGGAAACGAGCGGCGCTGCAGCCCCGCGTTCCCGGCTCCCCGAGGGAGGGAGGGAGGGAGGATTCCCTGAATTAACGGCGCTGCTTGGGAATCTCCGCCTCTCCCGTCCTGGAAGTTAAGTCAGGCCAGCACGGGGAAGCTGCCAGGGTGAAATCAGGGCCGGTTCTGTGGAAAACGGGAGGAGGAAGGAGGCTGCTCCCCGGGGAAGGAGCTCCTGCTCCGGTTTGAGGCGTTCCAAACCAGCACAGCTGCAGCCCCCTGCATCAGCAATATTCATAACTCTGCCCTAACTGAAGCCTGCCTTTTTTCCCACCAACCTAAAACCCTCTAACTTTATAGATTCCCACACCCCCCAGCAGCCCAGTGAATCCCAGTTTCCCTCTTCCCAGCAGGGCCTTTTTCCCCTCCCAAGAGCAGAGAGAAGCAGCAGTCGGTGCTGTCCCACAGGGGGATCTGCATCCCTCCCAGTCCCAGGTTCTGCAATGGGATCAGGAGCAGGGAAAAGCTCCATGCCAAAGCCCAGCTCCTTCTAAACCCCGTGCCATGACCTCGAGAGCCCTTCCTGCTGCAGAACTGCCAGAACAACGTTTCACCTGGACAAGAGTTAGCAGGCAGCTGGAGGGAAAAAAAATGCAAGGAATTTGTGTTTCCAAGTGTTTGCAGCAGCACAGGATCACCTGCCTGTACTTTCTCAGCTTCCTGTTTACGGAGTGAGGCCGATGAATCAGCCCAGGGAGAGTTCAGGGAACTTCTGGGAGCTGTTCCCACCCCCATCCCTGTCCCTGCAGCATCCTGAGGATCCAAAGCAGGGCACTGCTGCATCCACATGGGCACTGCTGGATCCACATCTGGGCAGTGCTGGATCCACAGCACTGCCCTGGTTTGGATCCAGCACTGCCCTGGTTTGGATCCAGCACTGCCCAGATGTGGATCCAGAAGTGCCCTGGTGTGGATCCAGCACTGCCCTGGTTTTGGATCCACTGCTGGATCCAGCAGTGCCCAGATGTGGATCCAGCCCTGTCCTGGTTTTGGATCCAGGAGTGCCCAGACGTGGATCCAGCACTGCCCTGTTTTTGGATCCAGCAGTGCCCAGATGTGGATCCAGCACTGTCCTGTTTTTGGATCCAGCGATGCCCTGTTTTTGGATCCAGCACTGCCCTGGTTTGGATCCAGCACTGCCCTGCTTTGGATCCATCTCCATCGTCCCTTTGCCCATTTTTTAAGGAAATCAGCGTTTGGGACAGGACTGGGATGTGACGTCTGCAGCCAGGCCTGGGCAGGAAGCACAGCACAGCGGGGACACCCAGCTCTCCTGCACACCCTCCAAAAGTGAAGAAATGACCCCCAGAGAGGCAGAATTCCTTCTGCCAGGGGGGCAAACCTCTGGAGCCTGGCCTGGTCCCACCTCCTGCTGCTGCTGGAGCCGGGCCAGCGCTGCTGACTCCTGCCTTGCCTGGCTCTGCTCCGTGACTCAGCACCAGCCCCGCTCTCCTGCGGCTGAGTCACCCCCAGCCCTCCTCAGCGCAAACAAATCCTCCCGAATTCTGCAGCAGCGCTTCCCGGCTGCTCCCGGCAGCAGCGTTTGGGACGAGGCGATTTTCGGGAACGGCTCGGGTGGCGCTGTTCCTCACGCTGTGCCCGGGAGCTCTTCCAGCAGGGATGGAGTCACCGCGCCCCTCTCCGGGCTGCTCCTCCTGGATGTGGCAGATCCCAGCTCAGGGAACACTGACAGAGAGGTTTGCCAGCAGCACTGAAACCACGGGAAATCGATACAAATGCAGGGAACGCAAAGGCAAGGGCAGGGAGGGATCATCGGGGGTGGCTCCAGGGCAAGGACACAGCTGGGAGGGAGGTTGGGAAATCCGGGATCCCGGAGTGCAGGTGAGAGGTTTGGGAATGATGCCAACACAGCTCAGGAGGGCCTGGCTGGGGCACAACCACTCCTGCCTGGTTTAGGGAAAGCACTGAGGTCAGGACAACCCCTGGAATGGCCAGGATTTGGTGTTTTAAACCGGTTTGGATATTCTGGACTAAAAGCAAAGCCACGTCCTCAGCAGCTCAGTGTGACTCATGAACAGCCCCAAACCTCTCCTGGGTTCCATCCCTACATTTCCAGGCTGACACCGTCACAAATCCCAAGTTTTGTGCTCACATTCACCCCATAAACTCCTCTGGGACACATTCACCCTTCCAGGACCCCATAAACCCTTCAGGGCCGCATTTACCCTTCCAGGACCCCATAAACCCCTCAGGACCGCATTCACCCTTCCAGGACCCCATAAACCCCTCAGGACCGCATTCACCCTTCCAGGACCCCATAAACTCCTCTGGGACACATTCACCCTTCCAGGACCCCATAAACCCTTCAGGGCCGCATTTACCCTTCCAGGACCCCATAAACCCCTCAGGACCGCATTCACCCTTCCAGGACCCCATAAACCCCTCAGGACCGCATTCACCCTTCCAGGACCCCATAAACTCCTCTGGGACACATTCACCCTTCCAGGACCCCATAAACCCTTCAGGGCCGCATTTACCCTTCCAGGACCCCATAAACCCCTCAGGACCGCATTCACCCTTCCAGGACCCCATAAACCCCTCAGGACCGCATTCACCCTTCCAGGACCCCATAAACTCCTCTGGGACACATTCACCCTTCCAGGACCCCATAAACCCTTCAGGGCCGCATTTACCCTTCCAGGACCCCATAAACCCCTCAGGACCGCATTCACCCTTCCAGGACCCCATAAACTCCTCTGGGACACATTCACCCTTCCAGGACCCCATAAACTCCTCTGGGACACATTCACCCTTCCAGGACCCCATAAACTCCTCAGGGCCACATTCACCCTTCCAGGACTCCATTTACCACTCAGGACCGCATTCACCCTTCCAGGACCCCATAAACTCCTCTGGGACACATTCACCCTTCCAGGACCCCATAAACCCTTCAGGGCCGCATTTACCCTTCCAGGACCCCATAAACCCCTCAGGACCGCATTCACCCTTCCAGGACCCCATAAACCCCTCAGGGTCGCCATTTACCCCTCCAGGACCCCATTTAATTCTCACGACCGCATTTACCCTTCCAGGACCCCATAAACTCCTCCGGGATACATTCACACTTCCAGGACTCCATTTACTCCTCAGGACCGTGTTTACCCTTCCAGGACCCTATAAACCCCTCAGGACTGCGTTTACCCTTCCAGGACCTCATTCAATTCTCAGGACCCTCTCTACCCTTCCAGGACACCATTTATGTCTCAGGGCTGCATTTACCCTTCCAGGACCCTATAAACCCACAGGGCCACATTTAGCCTTCCAGGACTCCATTTACCTCTCAGGACCCTCTCTACCCGTCCAGGACCCTATAAACCCCTCAGGGCCACATTCACACTCCCAGGACCCTATAAACCCACAGGGCCTCATTTACCCTTCCAGGACCCTCTCTACCCTTCCAGGACCTTATAAACCCCTCAGGGCCATATTCACCCTTCCAGGACCCTATAAACCTCTCAGGACTGCATTTACCCTTCCAGGACCCTATAAACCTCTCAGGGCCACATTTGCCCTTCCAGGGCCCCATTTACCCCTCAGGACTCTCTCTACCCTTCCAGGACCCCATAAACTCCACATTTACCCTTCCAGGACTGAAGTTTTTCTGCTTTTTCTCCCCCGTCAGCCCCAAAAAATGTGGGATTGGTGCAGCCTCCTTTTTTCCCGGTGGGATTTGGGATTCACTCCCTGCTTGGGATGGGATTTGGGGACGGAGGACGCACCCCTAGAACTCAACCTTAATTAAATCGTGCTTTTAATTAATTAAAGAGCAGCCTCACATCCATGACACGGAGCTGCAAAAAAAAAAACCCCAAACCCATCAGGATTGGGATTTAGGGATGGAGCAGCCCAAGGGTCTCCAAACCCACCAGGACTGGGAATTCGGGGATGGAGCAGTCTGAGGGTCTCCAAACACTCTGTGCTTTGGGATTTAGAGATGGAGCAGCCTGAGGGTTTTGGGATTCAGGGATGCAGCAGCTCTGTGTTTTGGGATTTAGGGATGGAGCAGCCCAAATGTCTCCAAACCCTCCATGTTTTGGGATTTAGGGAGGTCTCCAAACCCTCTGTGTTTTGGGATTTAGGGATGCAGCAGCTCCGTGTTTGGGGATTTCAGGATGGAGAAGCCCCAGGGTCTCCAAACCCACCAGGATTGGGAATTCAGGGATGGAGCAGCCCCAGGGTCTCCAAACCCTCCATGTTTTGGGATTTCGGGATGGAGAAGCCCGAGAGTCTCCAAACCCCCCGTGTTTTGGGATTCAGGGATGGAGCAGCCCCAGGGTCTCCAACCCCTCCATGTTTTGGGATTTCGGGATGGAGCAGCCCCAGGGTCTCCAACCCCTCCATGTTTTGGGATTTCGGGATGGAGCAGCCCCAGGGTCTCCAACCCCTCCATGTTTTGGGATTTCGGGATGGAGCAGCCCCAGGGTCTCCAACCCCTCCATGTTTTGGGATTTCGGGATGGAGCAGCCCCAGGGTCTCCAACCCCTCCATGTTTTGGGATTTCGGGATGGAGCAGCCCCAGGGTCTCCAACCCCTCCATGTTTTGGGATTTCGGGATGGAGCAGCCCCAGGGTCTCCAACCCCTCCATGTTTTGGGATTTAGGGAGGTCTCCAAACCCTCTGTGTTTTGGGATTTCGGGATGGAGCAGCCCAAGGGTCTACAAACCCCCCGTGTTTTGGGATTCAGGGATGGAGCAGCTCCGTGTTTTGGGATTCAGGGATGGAGCAGCCCTAGGGTCTCCAAACCCCCTGTGTTTTGGGATTTCAGGATGGAGAAGCCCGAGGGTTTTGGGATCCGGGGACACAGCAGCTCCCTCTGGCTGGAGCGGGGCCAGGAGCCGCCGCCGCCTCCTTGGAGCGAGCCCGGAGCCAGGAAAAGCGGGGGGAGCCCGGCGGGGGAGCCGGGATGGCGATCCCAGAGCCGGTTCCTGCTTTTCGGGATGACCTCATGGTTTTTGGGAACAGAGCGCGGCTGTTGGGGCCGCGGCGCTCGCTCCTTGTCTGGGCAAGAACAAAGCCGGCTCCATTTTCCCTTCACACTTCCTGCAGCAGCAGCTCCGCGCCTCAATGAGCCATTGAATTTTTCCCTGACTGCAGCAAGTTTTTATTCCCTTTTTTTTTTTCCCCCTTTTTTTCCCTCCCTTCACCTCCTTTCAGACCTCAAGATTTCTGTGGCGTGGGACCAGGGGCCATCGCAGGGTGGGAAAACTCCCTGAAAACTTCCTAAAAACTCCTTAAAAACTCCTGGGATCTGCTCAGGAATGGATTTTCAGCCACTCCGTGTCCCACCAGCATGCATGGACCTTTGGGAGCTGCTCCATCCCACTTCAATCCATTCAAACCTTAAAATCCAGGGAAACCTGAAGCATCCCCAAGGAATTCATCCATTTTTTCCTTCCCTCCCATTCCATGGAGCTCAGGCCAGGCTGGAATCTCCTTCTCCCCAATTTCCCAGGTGCAGCCCCATAATTAACAGCCCTTTGCTAATGGAGCCTCAGAACCCCAAGGGAGAATCTTTTCCCTAAGGCAGGAATTCACCTGGAGCGGGAGAACTCAGCTCTGTTGGGAAGCAAAACCCCAAAACCTGAACCCCCAAAAATTTGGGATGAACACCCAGCTCCAGCTGCGGGCTGGAATGGGGACATGGAGCCACTCTGGGATCCTCATTCCCTACAAATGGACCCTGCTGGCATTGGGGATTGGGGCTCATTCCCATTCTGGAATGGGGACATGGAACCATTCTGGGATTCCCATTCCCCACTAAAGGACCCTGCAGGCACTGGGGCTCATCCCTAAGCTGGAATGGGGACACACAGCTGCTCCAGGATCCCCATTCCCCACAAAAGGGCCCTGCTGACATCGGAGTTTGGGGCTCATTCCTGTTCCGGAATGGACACACAGCTGCTCCAGGATCCTCATTCCCTGCAAACAGGTCCCTCTGGCACTGGGGATTTGGGTTCATTCCCATTCTCAAATAGGGACACAGAGCTGCTCCAGGATCCTCATTCCCTACAAACTGGCCCCGCTGGCACTGGGGCTCATCCCTGTGCTGGAATGGGGACACAGAGCTGCTCTGGGATCCCCATTCCCCACAAAAGGGCCCTGCAGGCACTGGGGCTCATTCCTGTTCCCAAATAGGGACACAGCTGCTCCGGGATCCCCATCCCCTACAAACAGACCCTGCAGGCACTGGGGCTCATTCCCATTTTGGAATGGGGACACAGAGCTGCTCTGGGATCCCCATCCCCTACAAACAGACCCTGCTGGCATCAGGGCCCAGCTCATTCCCAGCCCTTTCCCGTTCCCTGGCCACGTGAGTGACCTCTGGGGCACGGCCATCACATGAGTGACACCCCCTGCTCTTTCCTCCTCCACCCATCCCCGCAGTCCTGTGACTTTCCCTCCCCAGCTTTGTTTTGATTCCTGCCGGAGCTCCAGCGGGTGACAGCGATGACAAAGCCGCCCTAAATCATCCCTAAACCCCATCCAAAGCTGGATGATCCCATGGCTTCAGAGCCTGATGACTCCTCTGCACTTGTCTGAGCACAAGGAGCCCAGCAGCGCCGTGTGACCGCGGCCGTTTTCCCGCAAAACCGCGGCTTTTTGGGAAAGGCCGATGACTGCAGCGTCATGTGAGGGTCTGCAGCTCCCTGCTGGGGCTGGATCTGCCACGGGAGGAAGCTGAAGGTTCTTTTCTCTCGGTCACGCTGGGCTGGCAGAGCTCCAGGGCTGAGCTCAGGCCTGGGGTTGCTGCCAGCGGCCGGCCCAGGCTAAAAAGGGGAATTCTCCCCACTGTGTGAAAGGGCTGAGGCACGTGAGGGAGCTGCCTTGATTCCTGCCTGTGATGGGCTGGGATGGGATTCCTGGAGAAGCTGTGGCCTTTGCTGGGGTTTGATGGTCAAACAAGAGCAGAGGAGTGATCAGGAAATGATCAAGCCAAGAAAATGATCAGGAGGGAATGGCTTCCAGACTGGAAAAGGGGAGATTTGGGTGGGATTTGGGAGGGGATTCCTGCCTGTGATGGGCTGGGATGGGATTCCTGGAGAAGCTGTGGCCTTTGCTGGGGTTTGATGGTCAAACAAGTGCAGAGGAGTGATCAGGAGGGAATGGCTTGATCAGGAAATGATCAAACCAAGAAAATGATCAGGAGGAGGGAATGGCTTCCAAACTGGAAAAGGGGAGATTGGGGAGGGATTTGGGAGGGGATTCCTGCCTGTGATGGGCTGGGATGGGATTCCTGGAGAAGCTGTGGCCTTTGCTGGGGTTTGATGGTCAAACAAGAGCAGAGGAGTGATCAGGAAATGATCAAGCCAAGAAAATGATCAGGAGGGAATGGCTTCCAGACTGGAAAAGGGGAGATTTGGGTGGGATTTGGGAGGGAATTCCTGCCTGTGAGGGGCTGGGATGGGATTCCTGGAGAAGCTGTGGCCTTTGCTGGGGTTTGATGGTCAAACAAGTGCAGAGGAGTGATCAGGAGGGAATGGCTTGATCAGGAAATGATCAAACCAAGAAAATGATCAGGAGGAGGGAATGGCTTCCAAACTGGAAAAGGGGAGATTGGGGAGGGATTTGGGAGGGGATTCCTGCCTGTGATGGGCTGGGATGGGATTCCTGGAGAAGCTGTGGCCTTTGCTGGGGTTTGATGGTCAAACAAGTGCAGAGGAGTGATCAGGAGGGAATGGCTTGATCAGGAAATGATCAAACCAAGAAAATGATCAGGAGGAGGGAATGGCTTCCAAACTGGAAAAGGGGAGATTGGGGAGGGATTTGGGAGGGGATTCCTGCCTGTGATGGGCTGGGATGGGATTCCTGGAGAAGCTGTGGCCTTTGCTGGGGTTTGATGGTCAAACAAGTGCAGAGGAGTGATCAGGAGGGAATGGCTTGATCAGGAAATGATCAAACCAAGAAAATGATCAGGAGGAGGGAATGGCTTCCAAACTGGAAAAGGGGAGATTGGGGAGGGATTTGGGAGGGGATTCCTGCCTGTGATGGGCTGGGATGGGATTCCTGGAGAAGCTGTGGCCTTTGCTGGGGTTTGATGGTCAAACAAGTGCAGAGGAGTGATCAGGAGGGAATGGCTTGATCAGGAAATGATCAAACCAAGAAAATGATCAGGAGGAGGGAATGGCTTCCAAACTGGAAAAGGGGAGATTGGGGAGGGATTTGGGAGGGGATTCCTGCCTGTGATGGGCTGGGATGGGATTCCTGGAGAAGCTGTGGCCTTTGCTGGGGTTTGATGGTCAAACAAGTGCAGAGGAGTGATCAGGAGGGAATGGCTTGATCAGGAAATGATCAAACCAAGAAAATGATCAGGAGGAGGGAATGGCTTCCAAACTGGAAAAGGGGAGATTGGGGAGGGATTTGGGAGGGGATTCCTGCCTGTGATGGGCTGGGATGGGATTCCTGGAGAAGCTGTGGCCTTTGCTGGGGTTTGATGGTCAAACAAGTGCAGAGGAGTGATCAGGAGGGAATGGCTTGATCAGGAAATGATCAAACCAAGAAAATGATCAGGAGGAGGGAATGGCTTCCAAACTGGAAAAGGGGAGATTGGGGAGGGATTTGGGAGGGGATTCCTGCCTGTGATGGGCTGGGATGGGATTCCTGGAGAAGCTGTGGCCTTTGCTGGGGTTTGATGGTCAAACAAGTGCAGAGGAGTGATCAGGAGGGAATGGCTTGATCAGGAAATGATCAAACCAAGAAAATGATCAGGAGGAGGGAATGGCTTCCAAACTGGAAAAGGGGAGATTGGGGAGGGATTTGGGAGGGGATTCCTGCCTGTGATGGGCTGGGATGGGATTCCTGGAGAAGCTGTGGCCTTTGCTGGGGTTTGATGGTCAAACAAGTGCAGAGGAGTGATCAGGAGGGAATGGCTTGATCAGGAAATGATCAAACCAAGAAAATGATCAGGAGGAGGGAATGGCTTCCAAACTGGAAAAGGGGAGATTGGGGAGGGATTTGGGAGGGGATTCCTGCCTGTGATGGGCTGGGATGGGATTCCTGGAGAAGCTGTGGCCTTTGCTGGGGTTTGATGGTCAAACAAGTGCAGAGGAGTGATCAGGAGGGAATGGCTTGATCAGGAAATGATCAAACCAAGAAAATGATCAGGAGGAGGGAATGGCTTCCAAACTGGAAAAGGGGAGATTGGGGAGGGATTTGGGAGGGGATTCCTGCCTGTGATGGGCTGGGATGGGATTCCTGGAGAAGCTGTGGCCTTTGCTGGGGTTTGATGGTCAAACAAGTGCAGAGGAGTGATCAGGAGGGAATGGCTTGATCAGGAAATGATCAAACCAAGAAAATGATCAGGAGGAGGGAATGGCTTCCAAACTGGAAAAGGGGAGATTGGGGAGGGATTTGGGAGGGGATTCCTGCCTGTGATGGGCTGGGATGGGATTCCTGGAGAAGCTGTGGCCTTTGCTGGGGTTTGATGGTCAAACAAGTGCAGAGGAGTGATCAGGAGGGAATGGCTTGATCAGGAAATGATCAAACCAAGAAAATGATCAGGAGGAGGGAATGGCTTCCAAACTGGAAAAGGGGAGATTGGGGAGGGATTTGGGAGGGGATTCCTGCCTGTGATGGGCTGGGATGGGATTCCTGGAGAAGCTGTGGCCTTTGCTGGGGTTTGATGGTCAAACAAGTGCAGAGGAGTGATCAGGAGGGAATGGCTTGATCAGGAAATGATCAAACCAAGAAAATGATCAGGAGGAGGGAATGGCTTCCAAACTGGAAAAGGGGAGATTGGGGAGGGATTTGGGAGGGGATTCCTGCCTGTGATGGGCTGGGATGGGATTCCTGGAGAAGCTGTGGCCTTTGCTGGGGTTTGATGGTCAAACAAGTGCAGAGGAGTGATCAGGAGGGAATGGCTTGATCAGGAAATGATCAAACCAAGAAAATGATCAGGAGGAGGGAATGGCTTCCAAACTGGAAAAGGGGAGATTGGGGAGGGATTTGGGAGGGGATTCCTGCCTGTGATGGGCTGGGATGGGATTCCTGGAGAAGCTGTGGCCTTTGCTGGGGTTTGATGGTCAAACAAGTGCAGAGGAGTGATCAGGAGGGAATGGCTTGATCAGGAAATGATCAAACCAAGAAAATGATCAGGAGGAGGGAATGGCTTCCAAACTGGAAAAGGGGAGATTGGGGAGGGATTTGGGAGGGGATTCCTGCCTGTGATGGGCTGGGATGGGATTCCTGGAGAAGCTGTGGCCTTTGCTGGGGTTTGATGGTCAAACAAGTGCAGAGGAGTGATCAGGAGGGAATGGCTTGATCAGGAAATGATCAAACCAAGAAAATGATCAGGAGGAGGGAATGGCTTCCAAACTGGAAAAGGGGAGATTGGGGAGGGATTTGGGAGGGGATTCCTGCCTGTGATGGGCTGGGATGGGATTCCTGGAGAAGCTGTGGCCTTTGCTGGGGTTTGATGGTCAAACAAGTGCAGAGGAGTGATCAGGAGGGAATGGCTTGATCAGGAAATGATCAAACCAAGAAAATGATCAGGAGGAGGGAATGGCTTCCAAACTGGAAAAGGGGAGATTGGGGAGGGATTTGGGAGGGGATTCCTGCCTGTGATGGGCTGGGATGGGATTCCTGGAGAAGCTGTGGCCTTTGCTGGGGTTTGATGGTCAAACAAGTGCAGAGGAGTGATCAGGAGGGAATGGCTTGATCAGGAAATGATCAAACCAAGAAAATGATCAGGAGGAGGGAATGGCTTCCAAACTGGAAAAGGGGAGATTGGGGAGGGATTTGGGAGGGGATTCCTGCCTGTGATGGGCTGGGATGGGATTCCTGGAGAAGCTGTGGCCTTTGCTGGGGTTTGATGGTCAAACAAGTGCAGAGGAGTGATCAGGAGGGAATGGCTTGATCAGGAAATGATCAAACCAAGAAAATGATCAGGAGGAGGGAATGGCTTCCAAACTGGAAAAGGGGAGATTGGGGAGGGATTTGGGAGGGGATTCCTGCCTGTGATGGGCTGGGATGGGATTCCTGGAGAAGCTGTGGCCTTTGCTGGGGTTTGATGGTCAAACAAGTGCAGAGGAGTGATCAGGAGGGAATGGCTTGATCAGGAAATGATCAAACCAAGAAAATGATCAGGAGGAGGGAATGGCTTCCAAACTGGAAAAGGGGAGATTGGGGAGGGATTTGGGAGGGGATTCCTGCCTGTGATGGGCTGGGATGGGATTCCTGGAGAAGCTGTGGCCTTTGCTGGGGTTTGATGGTCAAACAAGTGCAGAGGAGTGATCAGGAGGGAATGGCTTGATCAGGAAATGATCAAACCAAGAAAATGATCAGGAGGAGGGAATGGCTTCCAAACTGGAAAAGGGGAGATTGGGGAGGGATTTGGGAGGGGATTCCTGCCTGTGATGGGCTGGGATGGGATTCCTGGAGAAGCTGTGGCCTTTGCTGGGGTTTGATGGTCAAACAAGTGCAGAGGAGTGATCAGGAGGGAATGGCTTGATCAGGAAATGATCAAACCAAGAAAATGATCAGGAGGAGGGAATGGCTTCCAAACTGGAAAAGGGGAGATTGGGGAGGGATTTGGGAGGGGATTCCTGCCTGTGATGGGCTGGGATGGGATTCCTGGAGAAGCTGTGGCCTTTGCTGGGGTTTGATGGTCAAACAAGTGCAGAGGAGTGATCAGGAGGGAATGGCTTGATCAGGAAATGATCAAACCAAGAAAATGATCAGGAGGAGGGAATGGCTTCCAAACTGGAAAAGGGGAGATTGGGGAGGGATTTGGGAGGGGATTCCTGCCTGTGATGGGCTGGGATGGGATTCCTGGAGAAGCTGTGGCCTTTGCTGGGGTTTGATGGTCAAACAAGTGCAGAGGAGTGATCAGGAGGGAATGGCTTGATCAGGAAATGATCAAACCAAGAAAATGATCAGGAGGAGGGAATGGCTTCCAAACTGGAAAAGGGGAGATTGGGGAGGGATTTGGGAGGGGATTCCTGCCTGTGATGGGCTGGGATGGGATTCCTGGAGAAGCTGTGGCCTTTGCTGGGGTTTGATGGTCAAACAAGTGCAGAGGAGTGATCAGGAGGGAATGGCTTGATCAGGAAATGATCAAACCAAGAAAATGATCAGGAGGAGGGAATGGCTTCCAAACTGGAAAAGGGGAGATTGGGGAGGGATTTGGGAGGGGATTCCTGCCTGTGATGGGCTGGGATGGGATTCCTGGAGAAGCTGTGGCCTTTGCTGGGGTTTGATGGTCAAACAAGTGCAGAGGAGTGATCAGGAGGGAATGGCTTGATCAGGAAATGATCAAACCAAGAAAATGATCAGGAGGAGGGAATGGCTTCCAAACTGGAAAAGGGGAGATTGGGGAGGGATTTGGGAGGGGATTCCTGCCTGTGATGGGCTGGGATGGGATTCCTGGAGAAGCTGTGGCCTTTGCTGGGGTTTGATGGTCAAACAAGTGCAGAGGAGTGATCAGGAGGGAATGGCTTGATCAGGAAATGATCAAACCAAGAAAATGATCAGGAGGAGGGAATGGCTTCCAAACTGGAAAAGGGGAGATTGGGGAGGGATTTGGGAGGGGATTCCTGCCTGTGATGGGCTGGGATGGGATTCCTGGAGAAGCTGTGGCCTTTGCTGGGGTTTGATGGTCAAACAAGTGCAGAGGAGTGATCAGGAGGGAATGGCTTGATCAGGAAATGATCAAACCAAGAAAATGATCAGGAGGAGGGAATGGCTTCCAAACTGGAAAAGGGGAGATTGGGGAGGGATTTGGGAGGGGATTCCTGCCTGTGATGGGCTGGGATGGGATTCCTGGAGAAGCTGTGGCCTTTGCTGGGGTTTGATGGTCAAACAAGTGCAGAGGAGTGATCAGGAGGGAATGGCTTGATCAGGAAATGATCAAACCAAGAAAATGATCAGGAGGAGGGAATGGCTTCCAAACTGGAAAAGGGGAGATTGGGGAGGGATTTGGGAGGGGATTCCTGCCTGTGATGGGCTGGGATGGGATTCCTGGAGAAGCTGTGGCCTTTGCTGGGGTTTGATGGTCAAACAAGTGCAGAGGAGTGATCAGGAGGGAATGGCTTGATCAGGAAATGATCAAACCAAGAAAATGATCAGGAGGAGGGAATGGCTTCCAAACTGGAAAAGGGGAGATTGGGGAGGGATTTGGGAGGGGATTCCTGCCTGTGATGGGCTGGGATGGGATTCCTGGAGAAGCTGTGGCCTTTGCTGGGGTTTGATGGTCAAACAAGTGCAGAGGAGTGATCAGGAGGGAATGGCTTGATCAGGAAATGATCAAACCAAGAAAATGATCAGGAGGAGGGAATGGCTTCCAAACTGGAAAAGGGGAGATTGGGGAGGGATTTGGGAGGGGATTCCTGCCTGTGATGGGCTGGGATGGGATTCCTGGAGAAGCTGTGGCCTTTGCTGGGGTTTGATGGTCAAACAAGTGCAGAGGAGTGATCAGGAGGGAATGGCTTGATCAGGAAATGATCAAACCAAGAAAATGATCAGGAGGAGGGAATGGCTTCCAAACTGGAAAAGGGGAGATTGGGGAGGGATTTGGGAGGGGATTCCTGCCTGTGATGGGCTGGGATGGGATTCCTGGAGAAGCTGTGGCCTTTGCTGGGGTTTGATGGTCAAACAAGTGCAGAGGAGTGATCAGGAGGGAATGGCTTGATCAGGAAATGATCAAACCAAGAAAATGATCAGGAGGAGGGAATGGCTTCCAAACTGGAAAAGGGGAGATTGGGGAGGGATTTGGGAGGGGATTCCTGCCTGTGATGGGCTGGGATGGGATTCCTGGAGAAGCTGTGGCCTTTGCTGGGGTTTGATGGTCAAACAAGTGCAGAGGAGTGATCAGGAGGGAATGGCTTGATCAGGAAATGATCAAACCAAGAAAATGATCAGGAGGAGGGAATGGCTTCCAAACTGGAAAAGGGGAGATTGGGGAGGGATTTGGGAGGGGATTCCTGCCTGTGATGGGCTGGGATGGGATTCCTGGAGAAGCTGTGGCCTTTGCTGGGGTTTGATGGTCAAACAAGTGCAGAGGAGTGATCAGGAGGGAATGGCTTGATCAGGAAATGATCAAACCAAGAAAATGATCAGGAGGAGGGAATGGCTTCCAAACTGGAAAAGGGGAGATTGGGGAGGGATTTGGGAGGGGATTCCTGCCTGTGATGGGCTGGGATGGGATTCCTGGAGAAGCTGTGGCCTTTGCTGGGGTTTGATGGTCAAACAAGTGCAGAGGAGTGATCAGGAGGGAATGGCTTGATCAGGAAATGATCAAACCAAGAAAATGATCAGGAGGAGGGAATGGCTTCCAAACTGGAAAAGGGGAGATTGGGGAGGGATTTGGGAGGGGATTCCTGCCTGTGATGGGCTGGGATGGGATTCCTGGAGAAGCTGTGGCCTTTGCTGGGGTTTGATGGTCAAACAAGTGCAGAGGAGTGATCAGGAGGGAATGGCTTGATCAGGAAATGATCAAACCAAGAAAATGATCAGGAGGAGGGAATGGCTTCCAAACTGGAAAAGGGGAGATTGGGGAGGGATTTGGGAGGGGATTCCTGCCTGTGATGGGCTGGGATGGGATTCCTGGAGAAGCTGTGGCCTTTGCTGGGGTTTGATGGTCAAACAAGTGCAGAGGAGTGATCAGGAGGGAATGGCTTGATCAGGAAATGATCAAACCAAGAAAATGATCAGGAGGAGGGAATGGCTTCCAAACTGGAAAAGGGGAGATTGGGGAGGGATTTGGGAGGGGATTCCTGCCTGTGATGGGCTGGGATGGGATTCCTGGAGAAGCTGTGGCCTTTGCTGGGGTTTGATGGTCAAACAAGTGCAGAGGAGTGATCAGGAGGGAATGGCTTGATCAGGAAATGATCAAACCAAGAAAATGATCAGGAGGAGGGAATGGCTTCCAAACTGGAAAAGGGGAGATTGGGGAGGGATTTGGGAGGGGATTCCTGCCTGTGATGGGCTGGGATGGGATTCCTGGAGAAGCTGTGGCCTTTGCTGGGGTTTGATGGTCAAACAAGTGCAGAGGAGTGATCAGGAGGGAATGGCTTGATCAGGAAATGATCAAACCAAGAAAATGATCAGGAGGAGGGAATGGCTTCCAAACTGGAAAAGGGGAGATTGGGGAGGGATTTGGGAGGGGATTCCTGCCTGTGATGGGCTGGGATGGGATTCCTGGAGAAGCTGTGGCCTTTGCTGGGGTTTGATGGTCAAACAAGTGCAGAGGAGTGATCAGGAGGGAATGGCTTGATCAGGAAATGATCAAACCAAGAAAATGATCAGGAGGAGGGAATGGCTTCCAAACTGGAAAAGGGGAGATTGGGGAGGGATTTGGGAGGGGATTCCTGCCTGTGATGGGCTGGGATGGGATTCCTGGAGAAGCTGTGGCCTTTGCTGGGGTTTGATGGTCAAACAAGTGCAGAGGAGTGATCAGGAGGGAATGGCTTGATCAGGAAATGATCAAACCAAGAAAATGATCAGGAGGAGGGAATGGCTTCCAAACTGGAAAAGGGGAGATTGGGGAGGGATTTGGGAGGGGATTCCTGCCTGTGATGGGCTGGGATGGGATTCCTGGAGAAGCTGTGGCCTTTGCTGGGGTTTGATGGTCAAACAAGTGCAGAGGAGTGATCAGGAGGGAATGGCTTGATCAGGAAATGATCAAACCAAGAAAATGATCAGGAGGAGGGAATGGCTTCCAAACTGGAAAAGGGGAGATTGGGGAGGGATTTGGGAGGGGATTCCTGCCTGTGATGGGCTGGGATGGGATTCCTGGAGAAGCTGTGGCCTTTGCTGGGGTTTGATGGTCAAACAAGTGCAGAGGAGTGATCAGGAGGGAATGGCTTGATCAGGAAATGATCAAACCAAGAAAATGATCAGGAGGAGGGAATGGCTTCCAAACTGGAAAAGGGGAGATTGGGGAGGGATTTGGGAGGGGATTCCTGCCTGTGATGGGCTGGGATGGGATTCCTGGAGAAGCTGTGGCCTTTGCTGGGGTTTGATGGTCAAACAAGTGCAGAGGAGTGATCAGGAGGGAATGGCTTGATCAGGAAATGATCAAACCAAGAAAATGATCAGGAGGAGGGAATGGCTTCCAAACTGGAAAAGGGGAGATTGGGGAGGGATTTGGGAGGGGATTCCTGCCTGTGATGGGCTGGGATGGGATTCCTGGAGAAGCTGTGGCCTTTGCTGGGGTTTGATGGTCAAACAAGTGCAGAGGAGTGATCAGGAGGGAATGGCTTGATCAGGAAATGATCAAACCAAGAAAATGATCAGGAGGAGGGAATGGCTTCCAAACTGGAAAAGGGGAGATTGGGGAGGGATTTGGGAGGGGATTCCTGCCTGTGATGGGCTGGGATGGGATTCCTGGAGAAGCTGTGGCCTTTGCTGGGGTTTGATGGTCAAACAAGTGCAGAGGAGTGATCAGGAGGGAATGGCTTGATCAGGAAATGATCAAACCAAGAAAATGATCAGGAGGAGGGAATGGCTTCCAAACTGGAAAAGGGGAGATTGGGGAGGGATTTGGGAGGGGATTCCTGCCTGTGATGGGCTGGGATGGGATTCCTGGAGAAGCTGTGGCCTTTGCTGGGGTTTGATGGTCAAACAAGTGCAGAGGAGTGATCAGGAGGGAATGGCTTGATCAGGAAATGATCAAACCAAGAAAATGATCAGGAGGAGGGAATGGCTTCCAAACTGGAAAAGGGGAGATTGGGGAGGGATTTGGGAGGGGATTCCTGCCTGTGATGGGCTGGGATGGGATTCCTGGAGAAGCTGTGGCCTTTGCTGGGGTTTGATGGTCAAACAAGTGCAGAGGAGTGATCAGGAGGGAATGGCTTGATCAGGAAATGATCAAACCAAGAAAATGATCAGGAGGAGGGAATGGCTTCCAAACTGGAAAAGGGGAGATTGGGGAGGGATTTGGGAGGGGATTCCTGCCTGTGATGGGCTGGGATGGGATTCCTGGAGAAGCTGTGGCCTTTGCTGGGGTTTGATGGTCAAACAAGTGCAGAGGAGTGATCAGGAGGGAATGGCTTGATCAGGAAATGATCAAACCAAGAAAATGATCAGGAGGAGGGAATGGCTTCCAAACTGGAAAAGGGGAGATTGGGGAGGGATTTGGGAGGGGATTCCTGCCTGTGATGGGCTGGGATGGGATTCCTGGAGAAGCTGTGGCCTTTGCTGGGGTTTGATGGTCAAACAAGTGCAGAGGAGTGATCAGGAGGGAATGGCTTGATCAGGAAATGATCAAACCAAGAAAATGATCAGGAGGAGGGAATGGCTTCCAAACTGGAAAAGGGGAGATTGGGGAGGGATTTGGGAGGGGATTCCTGCCTGTGATGGGCTGGGATGGGATTCCTGGAGAAGCTGTGGCCTTTGCTGGGGTTTGATGGTCAAACAAGTGCAGAGGAGTGATCAGGAGGGAATGGCTTGATCAGGAAATGATCAAACCAAGAAAATGATCAGGAGGAGGGAATGGCTTCCAAACTGGAAAAGGGGAGATTGGGGAGGGATTTGGGAGGGGATTCCTGCCTGTGATGGGCTGGGATGGGATTCCTGGAGAAGCTGTGGCCTTTGCTGGGGTTTGATGGTCAAACAAGTGCAGAGGAGTGATCAGGAGGGAATGGCTTGA
The DNA here is from genome assembly GCF_000277835.1 of Geospiza fortis. Lineage (NCBI taxonomy): Eukaryota > Metazoa > Chordata > Aves > Passeriformes > Thraupidae > Geospiza > Geospiza fortis. Next base: position 1,147,966 of record NW_005054491.1, on the reverse strand, counting down.
TCAGGAAATGATCAAACCAAGAAAATGATCAGGAGGAGGGAATGGCTTCCAAACTGGAAAAGGGGAGATTGGGGAGGGATTTGGGAGGGGATTCCTGCCTGTGATGGGCTGGGATGGGATTCCTGGAGAAGCTGTGGCCTTTGCTGGGGTTTGATGGTCAAACAAGTGCAGAGGAGTGATCAGGAGGGAATGGCTTGATCAGGAAATGATCAAACCAAGAAAATGATCAGGAGGAGGGAATGGCTTCCAAACTGGAAAAGGGGAGATTGGGGAGGGATTTGGGAGGGGATTCCTGCCTGTGATGGGCTGGGATGGGATTCCTGGAGAAGCTGTGGCCTTTGCTGGGGTTTGATGGTCAAACAAGTGCAGAGGAGTGATCAGGAGGGAATGGCTTGATCAGGAAATGATCAAACCAAGAAAATGATCAGGAGGAGGGAATGGCTTCCAAACTGGAAAAGGGGAGATTGGGGAGGGATTTGGGAGGGGATTCCTGCCTGTGATGGGCTGGGATGGGATTCCTGGAGAAGCTGTGGCCTTTGCTGGGGTTTGATGGTCAAACAAGTGCAGAGGAGTGATCAGGAGGGAATGGCTTGATCAGGAAATGATCAAACCAAGAAAATGATCAGGAGGAGGGAATGGCTTCCAAACTGGAAAAGGGGAGATTGGGGAGGGATTTGGGAGGGGATTCCTGCCTGTGATGGGCTGGGATGGGATTCCTGGAGAAGCTGTGGCCTTTGCTGGGGTTTGATGGTCAAACAAGTGCAGAGGAGTGATCAGGAGGGAATGGCTTGATCAGGAAATGATCAAACCAAGAAAATGATCAGGAGGAGGGAATGGCTTCCAAACTGGAAAAGGGGAGATTGGGGAGGGATTTGGGAGGGGATTCCTGCCTGTGATGGGCTGGGATGGGATTCCTGGAGAAGCTGTGGCCTTTGCTGGGGTTTGATGGTCAAACAAGTGCAGAGGAGTGATCAGGAGGGAATGGCTTGATCAGGAAATGATCAAACCAAGAAAATGATCAGGAGGAGGGAATGGCTTCCAAACTGGAAAAGGGGAGATTGGGGAGGGATTTGGGAGGGGATTCCTGCCTGTGATGGGCTGGGATGGGATTCCTGGAGAAGCTGTGGCCTTTGCTGGGGTTTGATGGTCAAACAAGTGCAGAGGAGTGATCAGGAGGGAATGGCTTGATCAGGAAATGATCAAACCAAGAAAATGATCAGGAGGAGGGAATGGCTTCCAAACTGGAAAAGGGGAGATTGGGGAGGGATTTGGGAGGGGATTCCTGCCTGTGATGGGCTGGGATGGGATTCCTGGAGAAGCTGTGGCCTTTGCTGGGGTTTGATGGTCAAACAAGTGCAGAGGAGTGATCAGGAGGGAATGGCTTGATCAGGAAATGATCAAACCAAGAAAATGATCAGGAGGAGGGAATGGCTTCCAAACTGGAAAAGGGGAGATTGGGGAGGGATTTGGGAGGGGATTCCTGCCTGTGATGGGCTGGGATGGGATTCCTGGAGAAGCTGTGGCCTTTGCTGGGGTTTGATGGTCAAACAAGTGCAGAGGAGTGATCAGGAGGGAATGGCTTGATCAGGAAATGATCAAACCAAGAAAATGATCAGGAGGAGGGAATGGCTTCCAAACTGGAAAAGGGGAGATTGGGGAGGGATTTGGGAGGGGATTCCTGCCTGTGATGGGCTGGGATGGGATTCCTGGAGAAGCTGTGGCCTTTGCTGGGGTTTGATGGTCAAACAAGTGCAGAGGAGTGATCAGGAGGGAATGGCTTGATCAGGAAATGATCAAACCAAGAAAATGATCAGGAGGAGGGAATGGCTTCCAAACTGGAAAAGGGGAGATTGGGGAGGGATTTGGGAGGGGATTCCTGCCTGTGATGGGCTGGGATGGGATTCCTGGAGAAGCTGTGGCCTTTGCTGGGGTTTGATGGTCAAACAAGTGCAGAGGAGTGATCAGGAGGGAATGGCTTGATCAGGAAATGATCAAACCAAGAAAATGATCAGGAGGAGGGAATGGCTTCCAAACTGGAAAAGGGGAGATTGGGGAGGGATTTGGGAGGGGATTCCTGCCTGTGATGGGCTGGGATGGGATTCCTGGAGAAGCTGTGGCCTTTGCTGGGGTTTGATGGTCAAACAAGTGCAGAGGAGTGATCAGGAGGGAATGGCTTGATCAGGAAATGATCAAACCAAGAAAATGATCAGGAGGAGGGAATGGCTTCCAAACTGGAAAAGGGGAGATTGGGGAGGGATTTGGGAGGGGATTCCTGCCTGTGATGGGCTGGGATGGGATTCCTGGAGAAGCTGTGGCCTTTGCTGGGGTTTGATGGTCAAACAAGTGCAGAGGAGTGATCAGGAGGGAATGGCTTGATCAGGAAATGATCAAACCAAGAAAATGATCAGGAGGAGGGAATGGCTTCCAAACTGGAAAAGGGGAGATTGGGGAGGGATTTGGGAGGGGATTCCTGCCTGTGATGGGCTGGGATGGGATTCCTGGAGAAGCTGTGGCCTTTGCTGGGGTTTGATGGTCAAACAAGTGCAGAGGAGTGATCAGGAGGGAATGGCTTGATCAGGAAATGATCAAACCAAGAAAATGATCAGGAGGAGGGAATGGCTTCCAAACTGGAAAAGGGGAGATTGGGGAGGGATTTGGGAGGGGATTCCTGCCTGTGATGGGCTGGGATGGGATTCCTGGAGAAGCTGTGGCCTTTGCTGGGGTTTGATGGTCAAACAAGTGCAGAGGAGTGATCAGGAGGGAATGGCTTGATCAGGAAATGATCAAACCAAGAAAATGATCAGGAGGAGGGAATGGCTTCCAAACTGGAAAAGGGGAGATTGGGGAGGGATTTGGGAGGGGATTCCTGCCTGTGATGGGCTGGGATGGGATTCCTGGAGAAGCTGTGGCCTTTGCTGGGGTTTGATGGTCAAACAAGTGCAGAGGAGTGATCAGGAGGGAATGGCTTGATCAGGAAATGATCAAACCAAGAAAATGATCAGGAGGAGGGAATGGCTTCCAAACTGGAAAAGGGGAGATTGGGGAGGGATTTGGGAGGGGATTCCTGCCTGTGATGGGCTGGGATGGGATTCCTGGAGAAGCTGTGGCCTTTGCTGGGGTTTGATGGTCAAACAAGTGCAGAGGAGTGATCAGGAGGGAATGGCTTGATCAGGAAATGATCAAACCAAGAAAATGATCAGGAGGAGGGAATGGCTTCCAAACTGGAAAAGGGGAGATTGGGGAGGGATTTGGGAGGGGATTCCTGCCTGTGATGGGCTGGGATGGGATTCCTGGAGAAGCTGTGGCCTTTGCTGGGGTTTGATGGTCAAACAAGTGCAGAGGAGTGATCAGGAGGGAATGGCTTGATCAGGAAATGATCAAACCAAGAAAATGATCAGGAGGAGGGAATGGCTTCCAAACTGGAAAAGGGGAGATTGGGGAGGGATTTGGGAGGGGATTCCTGCCTGTGATGGGCTGGGATGGGATTCCTGGAGAAGCTGTGGCCTTTGCTGGGGTTTGATGGTCAAACAAGTGCAGAGGAGTGATCAGGAGGGAATGGCTTGATCAGGAAATGATCAAACCAAGAAAATGATCAGGAGGAGGGAATGGCTTCCAAACTGGAAAAGGGGAGATTGGGGAGGGATTTGGGAGGGGATTCCTGCCTGTGATGGGCTGGGATGGGATTCCTGGAGAAGCTGTGGCCTTTGCTGGGGTTTGATGGTCAAACAAGTGCAGAGGAGTGATCAGGAGGGAATGGCTTGATCAGGAAATGATCAAACCAAGAAAATGATCAGGAGGAGGGAATGGCTTCCAAACTGGAAAAGGGGAGATTGGGGAGGGATTTGGGAGGGGATTCCTGCCTGTGATGGGCTGGGATGGGATTCCTGGAGAAGCTGTGGCCTTTGCTGGGGTTTGATGGTCAAACAAGTGCAGAGGAGTGATCAGGAGGGAATGGCTTGATCAGGAAATGATCAAACCAAGAAAATGATCAGGAGGAGGGAATGGCTTCCAAACTGGAAAAGGGGAGATTGGGGAGGGATTTGGGAGGGGATTCCTGCCTGTGATGGGCTGGGATGGGATTCCTGGAGAAGCTGTGGCCTTTGCTGGGGTTTGATGGTCAAACAAGTGCAGAGGAGTGATCAGGAGGGAATGGCTTGATCAGGAAATGATCAAACCAAGAAAATGATCAGGAGGAGGGAATGGCTTCCAAACTGGAAAAGGGGAGATTGGGGAGGGATTTGGGAGGGGATTCCTGCCTGTGATGGGCTGGGATGGGATTCCTGGAGAAGCTGTGGCCTTTGCTGGGGTTTGATGGTCAAACAAGTGCAGAGGAGTGATCAGGAGGGAATGGCTTGATCAGGAAATGATCAAACCAAGAAAATGATCAGGAGGAGGGAATGGCTTCCAAACTGGAAAAGGGGAGATTGGGGAGGGATTTGGGAGGGGATTCCTGCCTGTGATGGGCTGGGATGGGATTCCTGGAGAAGCTGTGGCCTTTGCTGGGGTTTGATGGTCAAACAAGTGCAGAGGAGTGATCAGGAGGGAATGGCTTGATCAGGAAATGATCAAACCAAGAAAATGATCAGGAGGAGGGAATGGCTTCCAAACTGGAAAAGGGGAGATTGGGGAGGGATTTGGGAGGGGATTCCTGCCTGTGATGGGCTGGGATGGGATTCCTGGAGAAGCTGTGGCCTTTGCTGGGGTTTGATGGTCAAACAAGTGCAGAGGAGTGATCAGGAGGGAATGGCTTGATCAGGAAATGATCAAACCAAGAAAATGATCAGGAGGAGGGAATGGCTTCCAAACTGGAAAAGGGGAGATTGGGGAGGGATTTGGGAGGGGATTCCTGCCTGTGATGGGCTGGGATGGGATTCCTGGAGAAGCTGTGGCCTTTGCTGGGGTTTGATGGTCAAACAAGTGCAGAGGAGTGATCAGGAGGGAATGGCTTGATCAGGAAATGATCAAACCAAGAAAATGATCAGGAGGAGGGAATGGCTTCCAAACTGGAAAAGGGGAGATTGGGGAGGGATTTGGGAGGGGATTCCTGCCTGTGATGGGCTGGGATGGGATTCCTGGAGAAGCTGTGGCCTTTGCTGGGGTTTGATGGTCAAACAAGTGCAGAGGAGTGATCAGGAGGGAATGGCTTGATCAGGAAATGATCAAACCAAGAAAATGATCAGGAGGAGGGAATGGCTTCCAAACTGGAAAAGGGGAGATTGGGGAGGGATTTGGGAGGGGATTCCTGCCTGTGATGGGCTGGGATGGGATTCCTGGAGAAGCTGTGGCCTTTGCTGGGGTTTGATGGTCAAACAAGTGCAGAGGAGTGATCAGGAGGGAATGGCTTGATCAGGAAATGATCAAACCAAGAAAATGATCAGGAGGAGGGAATGGCTTCCAAACTGGAAAAGGGGAGATTGGGGAGGGATTTGGGAGGGGATTCCTGCCTGTGATGGGCTGGGATGGGATTCCTGGAGAAGCTGTGGCCTTTGCTGGGGTTTGATGGTCAAACAAGTGCAGAGGAGTGATCAGGAGGGAATGGCTTGATCAGGAAATGATCAAACCAAGAAAATGATCAGGAGGAGGGAATGGCTTCCAAACTGGAAAAGGGGAGATTGGGGAGGGATTTGGGAGGGGATTCCTGCCTGTGATGGGCTGGGATGGGATTCCTGGAGAAGCTGTGGCCTTTGCTGGGGTTTGATGGTCAAACAAGTGCAGAGGAGTGATCAGGAGGGAATGGCTTGATCAGGAAATGATCAAACCAAGAAAATGATCAGGAGGAGGGAATGGCTTCCAAACTGGAAAAGGGGAGATTGGGGAGGGATTTGGGAGGGGATTCCTGCCTGTGATGGGCTGGGATGGGATTCCTGGAGAAGCTGTGGCCTTTGCTGGGGTTTGATGGTCAAACAAGTGCAGAGGAGTGATCAGGAGGGAATGGCTTGATCAGGAAATGATCAAACCAAGAAAATGATCAGGAGGAGGGAATGGCTTCCAAACTGGAAAAGGGGAGATTGGGGAGGGATTTGGGAGGGGATTCCTGCCTGTGATGGGCTGGGATGGGATTCCTGGAGAAGCTGTGGCCTTTGCTGGGGTTTGATGGTCAAACAAGTGCAGAGGAGTGATCAGGAGGGAATGGCTTGATCAGGAAATGATCAAACCAAGAAAATGATCAGGAGGAGGGAATGGCTTCCAAACTGGAAAAGGGGAGATTGGGGAGGGATTTGGGAGGGGATTCCTGCCTGTGATGGGCTGGGATGGGATTCCTGGAGAAGCTGTGGCCTTTGCTGGGGTTTGATGGTCAAACAAGTGCAGAGGAGTGATCAGGAGGGAATGGCTTGATCAGGAAATGATCAAACCAAGAAAATGATCAGGAGGAGGGAATGGCTTCCAAACTGGAAAAGGGGAGATTGGGGAGGGATTTGGGAGGGGATTCCTGCCTGTGATGGGCTGGGATGGGATTCCTGGAGAAGCTGTGGCCTTTGCTGGGGTTTGATGGTCAAACAAGTGCAGAGGAGTGATCAGGAGGGAATGGCTTGATCAGGAAATGATCAAACCAAGAAAATGATCAGGAGGAGGGAATGGCTTCCAAACTGGAAAAGGGGAGATTGGGGAGGGATTTGGGAGGGGATTCCTGCCTGTGATGGGCTGGGATGGGATTCCTGGAGAAGCTGTGGCCTTTGCTGGGGTTTGATGGTCAAACAAGTGCAGAGGAGTGATCAGGAGGGAATGGCTTGATCAGGAAATGATCAAACCAAGAAAATGATCAGGAGGAGGGAATGGCTTCCAAACTGGAAAAGGGGAGATTGGGGAGGGATTTGGGAGGGGATTCCTGCCTGTGATGGGCTGGGATGGGATTCCTGGAGAAGCTGTGGCCTTTGCTGGGGTTTGATGGTCAAACAAGTGCAGAGGAGTGATCAGGAGGGAATGGCTTGATCAGGAAATGATCAAACCAAGAAAATGATCAGGAGGAGGGAATGGCTTCCAAACTGGAAAAGGGGAGATTGGGGAGGGATTTGGGAGGGGATTCCTGCCTGTGATGGGCTGGGATGGGATTCCTGGAGAAGCTGTGGCCTTTGCTGGGGTTTGATGGTCAAACAAGTGCAGAGGAGTGATCAGGAGGGAATGGCTTGATCAGGAAATGATCAAACCAAGAAAATGATCAGGAGGAGGGAATGGCTTCCAAACTGGAAAAGGGGAGATTGGGGAGGGATTTGGGAGGGGATTCCTGCCTGTGATGGGCTGGGATGGGATTCCTGGAGAAGCTGTGGCCTTTGCTGGGGTTTGATGGTCAAACAAGTGCAGAGGAGTGATCAGGAGGGAATGGCTTGATCAGGAAATGATCAAACCAAGAAAATGATCAGGAGGAGGGAATGGCTTCCAAACTGGAAAAGGGGAGATTGGGGAGGGATTTGGGAGGGGATTCCTGCCTGTGATGGGCTGGGATGGGATTCCTGGAGAAGCTGTGGCCTTTGCTGGGGTTTGATGGTCAAACAAGTGCAGAGGAGTGATCAGGAGGGAATGGCTTGATCAGGAAATGATCAAACCAAGAAAATGATCAGGAGGAGGGAATGGCTTCCAAACTGGAAAAGGGGAGATTGGGGAGGGATTTGGGAGGGGATTCCTGCCTGTGATGGGCTGGGATGGGATTCCTGGAGAAGCTGTGGCCTTTGCTGGGGTTTGATGGTCAAACAAGTGCAGAGGAGTGATCAGGAGGGAATGGCTTGATCAGGAAATGATCAAACCAAGAAAATGATCAGGAGGAGGGAATGGCTTCCAAACTGGAAAAGGGGAGATTGGGGAGGGATTTGGGAGGGGATTCCTGCCTGTGATGGGCTGGGATGGGATTCCTGGAGAAGCTGTGGCCTTTGCTGGGGTTTGATGGTCAAACAAGTGCAGAGGAGTGATCAGGAGGGAATGGCTTGATCAGGAAATGATCAAACCAAGAAAATGATCAGGAGGAGGGAATGGCTTCCAAACTGGAAAAGGGGAGATTGGGGAGGGATTTGGGAGGGGATTCCTGCCTGTGATGGGCTGGGATGGGATTCCTGGAGAAGCTGTGGCCTTTGCTGGGGTTTGATGGTCAAACAAGTGCAGAGGAGTGATCAGGAGGGAATGGCTTGATCAGGAAATGATCAAACCAAGAAAATGATCAGGAGGAGGGAATGGCTTCCAAACTGGAAAAGGGGAGATTGGGGAGGGATTTGGGAGGGGATTCCTGCCTGTGATGGGCTGGGATGGGATTCCTGGAGAAGCTGTGGCCTTTGCTGGGGTTTGATGGTCAAACAAGTGCAGAGGAGTGATCAGGAGGGAATGGCTTGATCAGGAAATGATCAAACCAAGAAAATGATCAGGAGGAGGGAATGGCTTCCAAACTGGAAAAGGGGAGATTGGGGAGGGATTTGGGAGGGGATTCCTGCCTGTGATGGGCTGGGATGGGATTCCTGGAGAAGCTGTGGCCTTTGCTGGGGTTTGATGGTCAAACAAGTGCAGAGGAGTGATCAGGAGGGAATGGCTTGATCAGGAAATGATCAAACCAAGAAAATGATCAGGAGGAGGGAATGGCTTCCAAACTGGAAAAGGGGAGATTGGGGAGGGATTTGGGGGAAAGAGGAAAAATTCTCCAGCTTTGGAGAGAGCTGATTGCAGCCCTGCAGGAGCTGGCAGGGAGGTGGAGGGATTATTTACAGAGTGCCAGGATACAGGGAACGGCTTCCAGACTGGAAAAGGGGAGATTTGGGTGGGATTTGGGAGGGGATTCCTGCCTGTGATGGGCTGGGATGGGATTCCTGGAGAAGCTGTGGCCTTTGCTGGGGTTTGATGGTCAAACAAGTGCAGAGGAGTGATCAGGAGGGAATGGCTTGATCAGGAAATGATCAAACCAAGAAAATGATCAGGAGGAGGGAATGGCTTCCAAACTGGAAAAGGGGAGATTGGGGAGGGATTTGGGAGGGGATTCCTGCCTGTGATGGGCTGGGATGGGATTCCTGGAGAAGCTGTGGCCTTTGCTGGGGTTTGATGGTCAAACAAGTGCAGAGGAGTGATCAGGAGGGAATGGCTTGATCAGGAAATGATCAAACCAAGAAAATGATCAGGAGGAGGGAATGGCTTCCAAACTGGAAAAGGGGAGATTGGGGAGGGATTTGGGAGGGGATTCCTGCCTGTGATGGGCTGGGATGGGATTCCTGGAGAAGCTGTGGCCTTTGCTGGGGTTTGATGGTCAAACAAGTGCAGAGGAGTGATCAGGCTCTGAACCCAAGGGCTCATCCAGCTTTGGATGAGGCCTCGTGGGGTTTAGGGATGATTTAGGGCGGCTTTGTCACCCTGTCACCCTCTGGAGCTCCGGCAGGAATCAAAACAAAGCTGGGGAGGGAAAGTCACAGGACTGGGGGGATGGGTGGAGGAGGAAAAGCAGCAGCTGGCCCTGGAGCCCCGGAAATTCCAGGGATGGAGCAACCTGGGGCAGTGAAAAGTGTCCCCTGCTCGTGGCAGAGTGATGTTGGCTTGGAATTCCCAGCTGCAAATCCCAATTTGCATCTCTAATTGGATTAAAAAAAGAAATGGATAAACAACATTTCTGTGCTGCTGGGAAAAGCTGTGCCCACTTTGGCACCGCCTTGGAGTGGCCAGACTGGGATGAACTGGGATAAACTGGGATAAACTGGGATAAGGATGAAGGAGAGGCTCACCTGAGCTGGCCAGACCTGGTCCTGTGCAATCCCTGCCTAATTGGCATCTTCATTTAGCAGGTGAAATTAGGAGGAGCTCAGTGCCAGGACACTGAGGTGACACAGCTGATCCTGTTCCCCTCCTCCTCACCCATTCCAGCTACTTTTAATCCAGTTTTTTTTTTGGTTGTGAACTGTTAATTTTGATGTATTTTTATCCCAAATTTCACTATATTAAAGTCAACACCCACCCACCCAACCTGCTGCAAAACCATCTGCATTTAAGAGCTGAATTTAGAACTCCGGGTCAAAAATCCAACCCCCCCCCCAACCACCTAAATTCAGCTTTTATTTGCCCAAAATTCACTTCTGAGTGCTTTTTGCAGCATCCAAGGAGCTTAACTTTGCCTCCAGTCCCTCAGTTGAGATGAATTTGTGCTGGAGTCTCCCAGGGCTAAAAATAAGAGGGAGGAGAGGCAGGATTTAGCACGCTGTGAAAAATAAATGGGAATTTGGAATTCCAGTTTGGGAATTCAGCTGCTACTAGGGCTAAAAAAAGGAGGCAGCAGGAGGAGTGAAGTCCTTGGCACCGAGTGGCTCCTCCTCCTCCTGTTCCACCTTCTCCTCCTCCTCCTCTTCCCAATCCTTCCCTGGCACATGAGTCACGTTCTCTGAGGAACCCACTCAGCCCAGTTTTCCTCTCTGGGTGTGAAAAGAGCAGGGGAAAAATATCCTTGAATTGCAAGCAAGGTGGAGCTGAGCCCGTGGCAGGTGCTGGAGGATCCCAGAGCACCTCCAGCCCCAAACCTGGGCACAAACAGGGCTGAGTCAGCTGGGACAGCATCCCAAATTCCCAAATTAATGTCACTGGGGGAGGCTGCAGGGTGGGAACGTGTCCCCATGGATGAAACAAGGATAGGCCAAAATTTGGGCATGGAAAGAGCCTTAAGTGTGGAATTTTGGTTAAAAATGGGGATTTTTGGATGGGGCTGCAGCTCTGGTGGCTGGGATTGCCAGAAACACGAGAGAGGGAGAGGCAGAGGGATCAGGAGTGCTGGTGTTTGATAGCTGCAGAGTCCTCGTGGCTGATATTGGATAATATTGATAATTGGTAATGTTTATATTTGATAATTGGATAATCCTGATGCTTGATAATTGTATAATCCTGATATTTGATAATTGGATAATATTGATATTGGATAATTGGTGATGTTTATATTTGAGAATTGGATAATGCTGATGTTTGATAAATGGATAATATTAATATTTGATAATTGGGTAATATTAATATTTGATAATTGGGTAATATTGATATTTGATAATTTGGTAATGTTTATATTTGAGAATTGGATAATGCTGATATTTGATAAATGGATAATATTCATATTTGATAATTGGGTAATATTGATATTTGATAATTCGGTAATGTTTATATTTGATAATTAGATAATGCTGATGCTTGATAACTGGAGAATATTGATATTCGATAACGTTGATATTTGATAATGGGATAATATTGATATTTGATAATTCGGTAATGTTTATACTTGATAATTAGATAATGCTGATGCTTGATAACTGGATAATACTGATATTTGATAATTTCAAAATATTGATATTGGATAATTGGATGATGATGATACTTGATAATTGTATAATCCTCATATTTGATATGGGATAATACTGATATTTGATAACTGGATAATCTTGATGTTTGATAACTGGATAATGCTGATATTTGATAATCGGATAATGCTGATATTTAATAATGCTGATATTTAATAATTGGATAATGCTGCTATTTGATAACTGGAAAATGCTGGTGTTTGATAACTGGACAATGCTGATATTTGATAATATTGATATTTGATAACTGGATAATATTGATATTTGGACAATGTTTATATTTGATAACTGTATAATATTGGTACTTGATAATTGGATAATGTTTGTATTTTATAATTGGATAATCCTATATTTAATAATTGGATAATGCTAATATTTGATAATTGGATAATGCTATTTGATAACTGGAAAATGCTGATGTTTGATAACTGGATAATGCTAATATTTGATAATTGGATAACGCTCTCCTTTTCTTTTTCTTTTAGTATAGTTATAATGTAATATATATATATATATCATAACATAATAAATCAAGCCTTCTGATCATAGAGCCCATCTCGTCTCTTCCTTCACCCCGAAAACCTTGTGACCAACCGACGACAATTGGATAACGCTGCTATTTGATAACTGGAAAATGCTGGTGTTTGATAACTGGATAATGCTGATATTTGATAATTTGTCCTGACTCCTGGGACAGGACAGGACAGGAGGTTCCTGTGCTGGCATCCTGCACATCTGTCACTCCCCTGTCACCTCCTCCAGCAGCTCCAGCCCAAAGCTCCCCCACATCCCCAAACCCCAGGTGGCTCCAAACTGGCCTTGGACACTTCCAGGGATCCACAGCTGCTCTGGGAATCTCCAAAAAATCCTGAAATTGGGGCTGGGAACTGCGGCTGGGGCCGTTCCCAGCCTGTGATGCCTTTCCCAGATGTGCACCCAGATAAAAACCGAGTTTTCCCAGGGGCTGGGATCCCCCTCTGTGGGAAAACTGAGCTCAAATTCCCCCAAAACCTGGGAAAACAAAGAGGTGTCAACTCTCTGAGGGAGGAAAATCAACATCCAGGAGAGAAGGAGCAAAGGATCAGGAATTCCAGCTTGTTCCCTGTGTTTGCAGCCTGAGGGTTTCCAAAAAAAAAGTTTAAACCGATTAAAAATCAGTTTTTAAGTTTCAGGTTTCAGTTTTAAGTTGAAAAAAAAAAAAAAAGGCAGTTTAAAAATCAGTTTTCTGCTGGTGAGCTCAAGTGCAGGAGCTCAGGAGGAAGGAAAAGGTTTCTTACAAACCACGGATGTTTCGCTGCTGCCCGAAAACCCTTCCCAGTTTGTTGGGTTTTCCCTGAAAACTTGGGGTTTTCACCCAAATCCTTCATCAGTGATTTCACTTCCAAGAGCTGCAA
>NW_005054491.1:1128573-1135229 GCF_000277835.1 Geospiza fortis | reverse complement strand
CTCTTCCAGGCAGCCTTTCCTTTTTCCCCCAAAAAGGTTCAGCTGAGCCGTCCCAAAACAAGCATTTTGTGCTTTGACAGCTCTGAACTTCTCAGAATTCTGACAAATCACCCAAACCCTGAGCTCAGAGAACACGTGAGCCAGCCTTGCTGGGAAACAATCCCCAAACCAATCCCATGTCCAGGGGGTTGGGGTTTTTATAGTTTTGTGGGGAGGTTTTTATGGACGGGGATGTTTTGTGTGGATTTATGAGGATTTGCTCCTCGGTTTCGGGTGCAGACAAGGCAAACCCTGCCCAGCTCAGCCCTGCAGCTGGAATGGGATCTCTGGGGGGTGTTTCTCAGGGCAATCCTGGTGTTTATTGGGATGATCCTGGTGTTTCTCAGCATTGCCAGGGGAAGGTTGGGTGACTCAGGCTGGGAAAGGCAGCGCCGAGCAAACCCCGGCGATCCCTTTGTCCTGCCCACATCTCCCTAAAACACTCCCCCTACAAACTCCAGGTTTGTTTTTCTTTTTCTCAGCTCCTGGAGCAGTAGAAAAGGGAATTTTTGGGTTGGAAAACCCGTGTGGGGTGAAGGTTTCTGGGTGTGCAGGTGCAGTGTGGGAGGGCAGGAAGGACAAACCCCAGACTGAGTCAGCGGCGCTCCGGCTGCTTCCTTATCTCACATCTCCGAGCAGAAAGGGCAAAGCAGCAGCTGAGCTGAGCTCAGCTGAGCTGGAAAAGGGCTCCAGGACTGCTGGGAACTGCAGGCAGGGCTTGGATTTGGCATTTTCCTGCTGCCAGAGAGAGCAGGCGAGGGGAAATTGGGATGCAGCTGCAATCAAAGGCGGTGCCGTGAGCGTGGATGGAAATGGGGGGGGATGCAGCTCACCCCAAAAACAGAATTTCCAGCAGGAAAACACAAAATCACAGCCCCCAGGAAAAGATGGAATCACAGCTCCCATGGTGGGAAATGAGGGTCCCACCCTGCTCAGAGTCTCCTTCCTGGCTTTCCTTGGGGGAATTCTTCCTCTTCTTCATATTCCCTCCTAAAAATGGGGGAAACATCTCTCATTCCCTCCCAAAAATTGGGCAAACCTCTCCTTTTCCTCATTCCCTCCCAAAAATTGGGCAAACCTCTCCTTTTCCTCATTCCCTCCAAAAAATTGGGCAAACCTCTCCTTCTCCTCATTCTCTCCTAAAAATGGGGCAAACACTTCTCCTTCTCCTCATTCTCTCCTAAAAATGGGGCAAACATCTCTCTCGCTCCTCATTCCCACCCAAAAATTGGGCAAACCTCTCCTTCTCCTCATTCCCACCCAAAAATGAGACAAGCACCTCTTCCTCTCCTCATTCCCCCCTAAAACCAGGGTGAACATCCCAACTTTTCTTCCCTTTAATCCTTCAAGGATTAACTGTGCCCCTAAATAAACAACACTCAGGAAAACAGGAGGGATGATGCAATTTAAAAAAAAAAGAAAAAAAACAACACAACTGATTTTTCTTTTTTGCCCTTTTTTTTTTTTTAGGCAAGGAATAAAAGAGCAGAGCTGGTACTGACAGGCTGAGAGGCCACCACAAAGAAACCAGAGCAAACTCCTCACCCTGAGCCAGCACCACCCCATGCAGGGATTTCTGAACCACCCTTCCAAGTGAATTCCCAGAAAATCACGTGGATTTAGGAGCAGGAGTCTTTCCAATGTTTTCCTGGCAGGGCTAAGGGCCAATTCCCAACTCCTCTTTGTGTGCTCTGAAGGGGCTGCAGCAGCTCCAAGGAGAGATTTGGGGCACAGATTTTACAGATGGATTTTAGGGATGGATTTTAGGGATGGGTTTTAGGGACAGAAGCAGGATGGAGTGAAAATTCCCGGGAAATTCAGGATGGTGGAAGAGCCAGAGCAGCACAAACAACTCCGCAGTCACGGGGCTTGAAAGGCTCTTTGGATTTCTGTGTGCAAAAAGGACAGAGTGCAAATGGCACAGAGTGCTCCAAAGGCTCTCTGGATCATCCCTGATGATCCATCCCCACCTCCTCCAGCCCCAGGAATGAGTCAGGCAGGCCCTGAGCAGGGCAACACCTCCGTGCAAGGCTGGGTCACTGCACCTTCCCCACTCACATCTGATTTCTGCAGCTCAGAGAGCAAAAAAAAAAATGCCACGAATTCTGTGCAATGTGAATAGAAAATAAATATAAAACAGATTTAACAGCACCCAGCAGCAGCAGCAACAGGCACAGGAGCCTACATGTTTTTTATCTGCCCAATTTTCTCTCCTCCCTGCACATCTGGGCAGCTGTTGAGGCCAAAACTCAGGCTGTGCTGAGCAGGGGAAGAAGAAAAGAATTAAAAAAAAAAAGAAAAAAAATCCCACCTCCAGCTGGAAGGCACCCAAAAGCCTGGCTGCAGTTTGGGTCTGAAACAGCACCTTATTTAGACAATGTGAGGAATGTTTGGGAGGCTGCTCTGGCTGGGGATTTGCATAATGGGTGTCTGTCCGTGCTTACCTAAGAGCGCAGGAATCCCGTCTGTCAGTCAGTCTAGACTGTGGGGTTGGATCCAGGGAATCTCCCAGCCAGGAATAACACGGGCAGCAGGGCAGGGTGCTGCCACCTGCTGATGGCACCCAGAGGTTTGGCAGCAATTTGGATTTTTGGGGTGATTTTTTTGGGTTGGGGTTCTGGTGCAGAGGTCGGCTCGGGGTGAAAAGTGGGGGAAAATCCATTCTCATCATCCTCATCCTCCTGGGAAAACCCCAGTGCTCCTGGTGGCCCTGCAGAGCCTCACCCCGCTCTGCTGGTGGCTCCAGTTTTAATTAAAGCACTGGAAGCGCTTTGATGAAGGAATCTCCATAGAAATAATGAGATTAAATCCAATTAATAAACAATAAAAGCAAAGCGCCACAAGCGCGGCCCAAGCGCGCCCTCTGCGGGCCGCAGCGGGGAACTGCAGGCAAGGAAATCCTGGGAGACTTTTTTTCCCTTTAAAAAATGGGATTTTAAGGGATTTTTCCACCCGAAATGTACAAAATCAGCCTATTTTCATTTCTCAAAGCCGGGGAAACGCAGAGCTCTGGATCCACCTGGATCTCAGCTGTTTGGGTGAGCCAGGAGCAGCAACCACTCATCATCATCATCATCATCATCATCATCATCATCATCATCATCATCATCATCATCATCATCATCATCATCACCCCAATGTCCTCCTGGTCCCAAAGCCCCTGTGGGGAGCTCAAACCCCTCCCAAATCCAGAGAGGGCTCAGCCTCCTGCTTCTTGAATTCCCAAGGTTATTCCAACAAAAACCCTGAGGATGATCCAGCCCTGGGACAACACAGCCACAATTCCCAGCTCTGGGTTTGTCACTTCCAAACAGCCCCAAACAACACCCAAATAACCCCAAACAACCCCAAATAACCCCAAACAGCCCCTTCATGAAACTTCCCACGGAACAGCAGCTCCCACACAGCTCCAGATCCCCTCTGGAATGCAGAGATCTCCTTCCCTAATTAATGTAGCACATAACGAGGCCCCATAACCAGCAGCAGCCACAGCCAGCGCTTCAGAACCCAAATTCACCTCCAAACCCTTCATCCAGAAAGTTTTCCAGATAAAATGAACCAATTAAGTGGAAATTAATCAATAATGAGACAAATCAAGAGGTCCTTGCTCACCTTCCTACTGCAGAGCAGCCTCGTTCTCTGGGTGGATTCCTTGATTTTTTTTTCTGGATTCCTCGACTGCTCCTGCCAAGGAAAATGGGAATTCAGATCCATCAGCCCGAGCAGATGGAGCTGTTTTATTAATGGAGTTATAATTTGGGATATTTACTCCATCATGGCATTAATTAAGCATCAGTGAGGGACATCTCTGGTTTGATCAATATCCAATTTATTCGCTGGAAAATCAGGGCTGGCATTCATTGATCAAAAATCAGAATAATGACAGGGAAGCTGTGGAATTCTCCTTTGTTTTTATAAATCACAGCCTGGCTGAGGGCTCAGGGAAATATTTGGGTCTAAATTGTGTTTTTTGGGGGGGAAAGCAGAGAGGGAGAGGGGTTTGTATCATTTTGGGGGGAATGAGGAGAGAGAGAGGTGTTTGCTTCATTTTTGGGGGGAAATGAAGAAAACAAATTGCATCATTTTTGAGGGGAATGAGGAATTGGAAAAGTGTTTGTTTGCCTCATTTTTTGGAGGGAATGTTAAAAATAGGAAGTGTTCCCCCATTTTAAGGGGCAATGAGGAGAGGGAGAAGTGTTTGCATCATTTTTTGGGGGGAGGAATAAGGAAAAGAGGAGGAATTTCCCCAATTTTAGAGGAGAATATGAAGAAGAGAACTTTGCATAATTTTTCTGGGAGGAATATGAAGAAGAGGAAGAGTTTGCCCCATTTTTGAGAGGGAATGATGGGAGGGAGAAGTGTTTCCCCCATTTTTAGGGGCAATATGAAGAAGAGAAGTTTATGCCCCATTTCAGAGGAAAACATGAAGGAGTTTGCATCATTTTTTGGGAGGAATATGAAGAAGAGGAGGAGTTTGCCCCATTTCAGAGGAAAATATGAAGGAGTTTGCATCATTTTTTGGGTGGGAATAATAAGAAGAGGAGGAGTTTGCCCCATTTCAGAGGAGAATAATAATAAGAGGATTTTGCATCATTTTTTTTGGAGAGAATATGAAGGAGTTTTTGCTCCATTTCAGAGAAGAAGATGAGGAAGAAGAGTTTACATCATTTTTTGGGGGGGGAATATGAAAAAAGAAGAAGCATTTACATCATTCCAGGGACGGTTACAGAGCATTTCAGCACAGAAAAAGAAGAGGTTTCACCACTGAAAAAAGTTCCTGAGCATTTCAGCACAGGGAAAAAAAAAAAAAAAGTTTCCTGCCCTGGCTGAGCACATCCTGGAAGGTCGAATTTCCAAGAAAACCTCAGTCCCAGGCTGCAGGAACGAGCTGCCCTTGGGAGAACTCCCAAAACCCCCCCGAGAACCCCTCGTGCCTCACGTCCCCTTCCCAGTAAAACATTGCTCAACCCAGCTGAAGTCAGAGCAGGAGCCAGGGAGGGATGAATTCCAAGAATCCATCGGAGCCGAAATTCAGCCCTGCTTGTTTTCCTCGCTCACTGGCTGAACACAAACAGGTTTATTTTTTTGGTTTTGTTTTGATTTGGTTTTTTTCTAAAGGAGTCAAACCCACGTCAGTGATTCTGGGCTGGGGTTCAGGCCAGGGTTGCTCTCACCTCCTCCTTCTCTGCAGATTGCAGTGGGTTCAGGGATGAGGAACAGTCAAAAAAAAAGCAGTTTAAACTTGTTTTGTTTTGTTTTGTTTTTTTAACAAAGATTTTTACAGATTTCACATTCCAGGCCCAGCTCTATGTGGAAATAGGAAGGTGAGGGCAGGGGAAAAAAAAAAAAAAAAGGCTGAGAGCAAAAAGGAGTTGGGGATAAAGGCACAACACCTCAAACAGCTCCAGGTTTGGAATTGGCCTTGGAATGGGCAATCCCTGAGGCTCAGGGAGAATCCTGGAATGGTTTGGGCTGGAAAGAGCTCAAATCTCACCCAGTTCCACTGCCCCAGGTTGCTCCAAGCCTCTGGAATTGGGCATTCCCAGCCATTCCAGCGAGCTTTTCCACAGCACTATCCACAAATCCCTGGATTCTGGGAATTGTTTTAGCTCGATTTGGGATGGGGGGATGGAAATAAAGCACCTGGATCATCAGGATCACCCCTCCTTCCCGCTGATTCCCTCCACAATCCTGCAATTGACCCCAAAGGATTGAAATTCCAGGGAATTCATCGACACAGCGCAGCTGATGAACAAACAGGGCCATGAGCAGGAGCGTGGGGCTGACAAAATGCAGCAGCACCAGGGAGGTTCCACGGGCAGGGAAGGCCACCGGGGATTTTGGGACAAGATCCAACCTTCAGCTGCCATCCTGACTTCAGAGGGATTTTCCAAGGCAAACCATTCCACGGAGGTGAAGCTGCTGCTGGAATCGGCTCCACACAAAGCCCCCCAAACCCCTCAGCCAGGTGAAATGAAGCCATTAATGGCAGATTAATCAATAATGAGAATTCCCTTCCCTTCAGAGCGAGGCAGCTGGAGCTGAGCTGAAATCCTGCAGTGACAGCACAACCTGTGCTTCATTTCTGTCAGTTTTCCCTGGAATTTCGAGCTGCTTTGGGTTTCTCCTTTTGTGTTTTCCTTTCCAAAGCGACACAGGGGCTCCTGCACTAAAAATGGTTAAATTTCAGGTTTAGAGCTGCTCTCAGAGACCCCATGGGGACCTGGCAGCAGCCACACCACAACCACAGGGAAAAACAACCCCGCAGCATTCCAGAGGGATGGGATCCCATCTCTGGATTGCTGTTTACAGCCCTGCAGGATCCCTGCTCTGCGAGGCAAAACAAGGCTGACCTCAGCTGGAATAAACTCTGCCCCCTCCTTCCTCCCAGCCCTGCGCTGGTGCAAAGGTTTGGAACTTGATATTCCACAGGCTCCTGTTTACAGACACTGCAGCAGCCCTGCTCTGCTGCCAGCCCAGCTGGGGACACTCTGGGGACACCCAGGGACACTGAGGCTCCCCTGTGCCCCGGACTCTGCCATTCCCTCCGGGAAACATCCCCTGGCTCCGGGCCTGGAGGGTTTGGGAAGGCTCTGCCCCCTCCCCACACACAGCAA
>NW_005054491.1:1125167-1128088 GCF_000277835.1 Geospiza fortis | reverse complement strand
CCCGGCCTGCACCCAGTTTTTCCTGCCTGTTTTCCTGGTTGTATCCAGGTTTCCCTGGCTCTATCCAAGTTTTCCTGCCTCTATCCAGGTTTTCCTGCCTGTACCCAGGTTCTCCTGGCTCCATCCAGGTTTCCCTGGCTCTATCCAGGTTTCCCTGCCTGGATCCAGGTTTCCCTAAATGTATCCAGGTTTTCCTGCTTCCATCCAGGCTTTCCTGGTTGTATCCAGATTTCCCTGCCTGTATCCAGGTTTTCCTGATTGTATCCAGGTCTCCCTGACTCCATCCAGGTTTTCCTGGCTGCATCCAGGTTTTCCTGAGTGTATCCAGGTTTCTCTGCCTCTATCCAAGTTTCCCTGCCTGCATCCAGGTTTCCTTGGCTCTATCCAGGTTTCCCTGGTTGGATCCAGGTTTTCCTGCCTCCATCCAGGTTTCCCTTCCTGTATCCAGGTTTTCCTGGCTCTATCCAGGTTTTCCTGGTTGTATCCAGGTTTCCCTTCCTCTATCCAAGTTTTCCTGGCTGTATCCAGGTTTTCCTGGCTCTATCCAGGTTTTCCTGGTTGTATCCAGGTTTCCCTTCCTCTATCCAAGTTTTCCTGGCTGTATCCAGGTTTTCCTGGCTCTATCCAGGTTTTCCTGGTTGTATCCAGGTTTCCCTTCCTCTATCCAAGTTTTCCTGGCTGTATCCAGGTTTTCCTGGCTCTATCCAGGTTTTCCTGGTTGTATCCAGGTTTCCCTTCCTCTATCCAAGTTTTCCTGGCTGTATCCAGGTTTATCCAGATTTTCCTGGTTGTATCCAGGTTTTCCTGGCTCTATCCAGATTTCCCTGCCTCTATCCAGGTTTTCCAGGCCTTCCTTCCCCCCCGACCCTGCCAAGCCAGACCCATCCCTTTCAGAGATGCCTCGGAGCGGGTGTGGGCAGCAGGAAGGGGAATTCCTTCCCCAATTCTCTGCAAGCACCAACAGTTGGGAATGTGAAGCATCCCGGAGGGCCAGAGCCAGGAAGGAAACCGGACCCTGCAGCCCAGCCCAGCAGAATTCCCCCCTGGACGGGGGAAGGAGCAGGAGCCTTCCCAGGAGGAGCTCCCAACTCAGCACAGGAATTCTGTGCTGCAGGAGTTACGGGTCCCTGGAATTCTCTGCTGCAGGAATTTTGTGCTGCAGGAATTCTTTGCTGCTGGAATTCTGTGCTGCAGGAATTCTGTGCCCCTGCAATTTTGTACTGCAGGAATTCCATGCCCCTGGAATTCTGTGTCCCTGGAATGCTGTACTGCAGGAATTCTGTGTCCCTGGAACTGTGTGCTGCAGGAATTCTGTGCTGCAGGAATTTTGTGTCCCCAGAACTCTGTGCTGCAGGAATTCCGTGCCCCTGGAATTTTCTGCTGCAGGAACTCTGTGCTGCTGGGATTCCATGTCCCTGGAATTCTGTGCTCCTGGAATGCTGTGCCCCTGGAATTCCTTGCTGCTGGAATTCCATTTCTCTGGAATTCTGTGCCCCTGGAATTCTCTGCTGCTAGAATTCTGTGCCCCTGAAATTCTGCGCCCCTGGAATTCCATGCCCCTGGAATTCCATGCCCCTGGAATTCGCTGCTGCTAGAATTCTGTGCCCCTGGAATTTTGTACTGCAGGAATTTTGTGTCCCCAGAACTCTGCGCTGCAAGAATTCTGTGCTGCAAGAATTCTGTGCTGCTGGAATTCTGCGCCCCTGGAATTCCATGTCCCTGGAATTCTGTGTCCATGGAATTCTGTACTGCAGGAATTCTGTGCCCCCTGCATCCTCTGCTCCTGGAATTCTGTGCTGCAGAAATTCTGTGTCCCTGGAACTTTGTGCTGCAGGAATTCTGTGCTGCTGGAATTCCCTGCCCCTGGAATTCTGTGCCCCTGGAATTCTGTGTCTGTGGAATGCTGTACTGCAGGAGTTCTGTGCCCCTGGAATCCTCTGTTGCAGGAATTCTGTGCCCCTGGAATTCTGTGCTGCAGGAATTCTGTGCTGCAGGAATTCTGTGCCCTAGGAATTCTGTGCCCCTGGAATTCTGTGCTGCAGGAATTCTGTGCTGCAGGAATTCTGTGCCCTAGGAATTCTGTGCCCCTGGAATTCTGTGCCCCTGGAATTCTGTCTCCCTGGAATTCTCCAGCCCTTTCCCAGCCCTGGCTCCAACCCCTGGGTGTCTCTCTGGATGCTCAGCTCACCCCCAGCATTCAATCCCCTCCATGCAGCAGCACCACAGGCTCAATTCTGCCCCTTTTGTGCTCCATAAATATCCCCAGATCCAGGTCCACAGCCAGACTTGTCACATCCCTAAAAATATCCCCCCTATAAATAGCAAATTATCCAACAATGGCACCAGGGCAACCACCCCAAAACATCCAGGGCAGAGCTGCCAACGTGAACTTTTCCCTGGGAGCTCCTCCAAGGGATGAGCAGATCCTTCTTTCCCTGTGCCCTTTTCCAGCTGGGTTTTTTTTGGGGGGGGTTTTTTTGGGATTTTTTTTGGTTTTTGTTTTTTTTTTGGGAACAGCTGCTGCAGCCAGCACTCATTTGCTGTTGGAAGTTCACTGGGAAGTCTGTGCTGGCAACTGGCTCTGGAATATTTTTTGAAGTCCTAAAAAAGGGAAGAATTGGAGGAGAGGGGAAGCAAAAAGGGTCTGCAGGATTTCCAGACCCAGGGATCTGAGCTCACAGCACCTGAGTGACCACACTTGGCATTTTAAATTTCTCCCAAAAAGCAAATCCTGCCTCTGGGAGGATCAGGAATTTTGGGATTTCACACACCTGTGTGGGGGGAAAAGGTGAAATTCCAGACCAGGGGAAGAAATAAATCAGATTAATGCAGAGGTGGAGTTAAAATGTGGATCCAAGGAAAAGGAGCTGCACATTTGCCCCACCTGGGATATTCCAAGGGATTTTTCCAACCCCTTCAGG
>NW_005054491.1:1124136-1125151 GCF_000277835.1 Geospiza fortis | reverse complement strand
AGGAATTGCTTTTCCTCTGAGCAAAAAAGGGAAAAAGAATTTAAAATAAACCCTGCAGGCAGCAGCATTCCAGCAGCAGGAGCTCATTCCTCACAGGAACCCATTCCTCAGGAAATGTTTGGGGATTGTGCTCAGCAGAATCTCCTCAAACCCCTCCAGAGTTTCAGGCATCCTCAGGACAAGGGCCCATGGAAACAACAGGGCTGATTTCAGAGCTATTTTTAAAAGAGATTTTGCTTCTGGGATGCCAATTTCCAGGAGCTGTTTGGAAAATGAGATTTTTTAAATGTCCCCATGCTAATGGAACAAACTGTGCTGGAGAGGCAGCTCGCCCTGCTCAGGGTACTCCAGGGATGGCTTTGACTTTCCAGCTTCCTTTCATCCAAAAAAAAAATTAAAAAATCACCTTTTCCTCCTTTTAGAGAGTGAAATTTGTATTTAAATCCCTCCAGTGTTAGCAAATGCCTGCAGCTGTTCCAACCAGATCAAACCAGGGACAATCCCCTTCCCTGCTCCTGAGGTTTAATGGAATTATTGAATTATTTCAGCCCAAAGCCTCTGCCAGGATCCCAAGGGGATCTCTTCTATCACTGAGAACATCCCAAAAACGGGAGGAATTTTAAAATCCACACCACCAACATCACAAAAACGGGAGGAATTTTAAAATCCACACCAAGAACATCCCCAAAACTGCAGGAATTTTGAAATGCACACAGAGAACATCCCAAAAATGGGAGGAATTTTAAAATCCACACCAAGAACATCCCCAAAACTGCAGGAATTTTGAAATGCACACAGAGAACATCCCAAAAATGGGAGGAATTTTAAAATCCACACCAACAACATCCCAAAAATGGAGGAATTTTAAAATCCACATCAAGAACATCTCAAAAACTGCAGGAATTCTAAAATCCATACCAAGAACTGCGTGGAAGGGGAAGAGGAGGTGAATTCCTGACACTGTAAATACCAGAAGGGATGCTGAGGTTTGGGATTCCTGGAGTGCTGCTGGAAA
>NW_005054491.1:1121683-1124112 GCF_000277835.1 Geospiza fortis | reverse complement strand
TGCTTTGCAGGGTTCTCAGAGCAGCTGAAGGCTGCGGAGTTATTCCATAGGTTGCTCCAACAATTTGGGGATTTCTCCAGTAAAATATTAAGTATCAAGTTGGTTAAAATGCCTAAAAACGCCCCAGAAATGTTCCCCTTTTTCCTTCCAGCTGGGAAAAGTTTACCACAGAAAAACAGGGAAAGGAGGAAAATATCCAGAGGAAGGATTTGGAAGCAAGGTTTGGGTTTAAATGTGGCTGTTTCACCTCAGAGCAACTTCTGAGGTTGTTTCAATGTGGTTTGTGTTACACAAGCGGCCTCAATCTTCCAGGATCAGCAATTTTATACAGGCAATTAGTGAAAAAATTAAATGTCTTAATGACCCCTGGGAAATGGGATCCATCAGTGATTCCAATGAGCCAGGGCAGCTTCATTTCTGCAGGATATAAATCCCCCCCAAAAAAGGGGGATTTGTGTCACTTCAGGAATGGGGGGAGAACTGAGAGCATGAGAAGCTGCTCCTAAAAATCAGAAAGGTGTGTGAGAGTCTGAGCTGGCACCACAAAGAGATTAAAAAAGGGGGAAAATCAGGAGCATGGGATCACTGAGGCTGAGAAAGAGCTCTGGGGTCACCAAGCCCAGGCTGTGTCTGACCCCAACCTTGTCCCCACTGCCCTGGGCAGCTCTTCCCAAGGTTTAACAACCTTTTCCAGGAGGAAATTTCTGCTGCTGTCCCACCTGGAGCACCCTGGGGCTGCTCCCTCCTGTCCTGGTGTCCCCTGGGAGGCTGTCCCCTCCTCTTGGGGACTTGTGGGGATTGGGAATGTCCCCCTGATCCTGCTTTTCCCCAGGCTGAGCCCCGTCCCAGCTCCCTCAGGAATTCTCCAGGTCCTTCCCATCTCCCTCAGGAATTCTCCATTCCCTTCCCATTTCCCTCAGGAATTCTCCATTCCCTTCCCATCTCTCTTAGGAATTCTCCATTCCCTTCCCATTTCCCTCAGGAATTCTCCAGCCCCTTCCCATCTCCCTCAGGAATTCTCCAGCCCCTTCCCATCTCTCTCAGGAATTCTCCATTCCCTTCCCATCTTTCTCAGGGATTCTCCAGCCCTTTCCCAGCTCCCTCAGGAATTCTCCAGCTCATTCCCATTTCCCTCAGGGATTCTCCAGCCCCTTCCCATCTCCCTCAGGAATTCTCCAGCCCCTTCCCATCTCCCTCAGGAATTCTCCATTCCCTTCCCATCTCTCTCAGGAATTCTCCATTCCCTTCCCATCTTTCTCAGGGATTCTCCAGCCCTTTCCCAGCTCCCTCAGGAATTCTCCAGCTCATTCCCATTTCCCTCAGGAATTCTCCAGCCCCTTCCCATGTCCCTCAGGAATTCTCCATTCCCTTCCCATCTCTCTCAGGAATTCTCCATTCCCTTCTCATCTTTCTCAGGGATTCTCCAGCCCCTTCCCATCTCCTTCAGGGATTCTCCAGCCCTTTCCCAGCCCTGGCTCCAACCCCTGGGTGTCTCTCTGGATGCTCAGCTCACCCCCAGCATTCAATCCCCTCCATGCAGCAGCACCACAGGCTCAATTCTGCCCCTTTTGTGCTCCATAAATATCCCCAGATCCAGGTCCACAGCCAGACTTGTCACATCCCTAAAAATATCCCCCCTATAAATAGCAAATTATCCAACAATGGCACCAGGGCAACCACCCCAAAACATCCAGGGCAGAGCTTCAAATCCTCCTCTCAGTTCCCTCCTGAGAAATGAAATCCCCCCTTCCACACTTTGGTAAAAAATTGTGAACAAAGATTTGCACAAACATTTCCCACGAGAAATTACAACAAGAAGAACCTCCCTGAGTTTTCTTCTTTTTGTTTTTCCCTGGTTTGGAGGAAATCTCTGACTCGCAGTGAGGCTCTCAGGGACCCCACATCTGTCCCCTCCTGAGGACACCCCAAGTGCACAAATCAGGGAAAAAGGGACATTTTTGGGGTTTTTTTTTTTAGGAAAGTGAGGCAAGAGGAAGCTCTGCCAGGGATGGAGGGAAAGGAGCAGCGGTCACATGAGGATGTCCAGCCCCCAAAGCAGCTGCTAATGAGTGTCTCAGTTAATTACTCGGCTCCCTGGGATGAGGAGCTCGGGGCTGGCAGCTCATCCACAGCTCCACTGCCAGGGACACAGTGCCCTCTCTTGGAGACTCCAAATCCAGCTTAAAGCCGGGAATGAGGACAAAAACCCGCTGGAATCTCCTAAAAAAATTGATTTCTGCCCAAGAAACAGCTCTGGCCTGGCTGGGTATTGCTTGGAGGAACAGGGGAACACCTCTGGAGCTGCTGCCGAGGCAGGTCAGTGACTCGTGACCTTGATTAACCTTTGGCTCTTCTTATCAAAACTCAAGATATTTTTTAAAATTAAGAATTTTTTAAAGATTGAGAATATTGAAACACCTGAAGAGCGG
>NW_005054491.1:1117050-1121671 GCF_000277835.1 Geospiza fortis | reverse complement strand
GGTGATGTTGTGGTGTCACAGAGGGGTTTGGGATGGGAGGGAGCTGAAGGATCAGGAAAAAGAATGGAATTGTTTTATTCCACATCAGATCTCCGTGTGTCCCCAGGGCCTGGTCACCACCTCTGAGCAGAGGGACAGTCCCCACTGCCCACCTGGCACAGGTGACCATGGACAGCCCCATGCCAAGGCTGGACAGGGCTTGGAGCACCCTGGGATGGTGGAAAGGGCTTTAGGATCCTTCCCACACAAATTCCGGGTGGGAAATGCCCTGATTTGGGGCTCAGGGGGTGTTTGGGTGTCTGTGGGTGCTGCTGGCACCTACCTGGGCAGGTGTCCCCAGCTCCTCTGGCACTCAATGCAGGGTGGAAAGGACAAATCTCCTAAAATTAAAAAAAAATGAGAAGATTTTCAGCAATTGAAAGGATCCTGCAGGGAATTCCAGCTCCTCTCAACACCAGGTTTGAGCCCACCAGCTGAAGCACCTCACACCTTTTCCCCATCTCCATCATCCCACTTTTCCCCTGTTTTTTCCCTGCTGGAATCCAGCCCATTCCTGAACTATTTAAAGCACCTCACACCTTTTCCCCATTTCCAGCAGCCCATTTTTTCCCTGGTTTTCCCTGTTTTTTACCTGCTGGAATCCAGCCCACTCCAAACGGATTTAAATCCACCCGGCCACACGAGGAGTGTGTCCTTTGGGGTGCTTTATTTACATTTCAATATGTTCAGGACCTGCCTTGGAGATTTTTTTTTTGGAGGGGGGATGAATCCTAAAAGTCCTCACAGGAGAGGTTTAGTGAGGATGACGCAGGTGGCACTTGAGGCTTTCTCCATGCTCATCCATGGAATGTGGGATAAAAACCCCCAATTTCTACCAACTTTGAACACATTGATTCCAACAGAGGTTTTTTTGGTGGGGGGGGGGGAAACCTGACAGCTCCCACGCTGTGCAATTCCAGATCTGAGTCTGAAGATGGCTCCATTGGAACAAGGGATGCCATCCATCCATCATCATCTATCCATTCCTGTGTCCGTCCATCCATCCATCGTCCACTCCTGTGTTCATCCCTCCCTCCCTCCCTCCCTCCATCCATCCATCCATCCATCCATCCATCCATCCATCCATCCATCCATCCATCCATCCATCCCTGTGTCCATCCATCCATCCTCATCTATCCATCCCTGTGTCCATCCATCCATCGTCCATCGATCAATCCATTCCTGTGTCCATCCATGGATTCATCCATCCATCAATCCCTGTGTCCATCCCTGTGTCCATCCATCCATCGTCCATCGATCAATCCATTCCTGTGTCCATCCATCCATCCATCCATGGATTCATCCATCCATCAATCCCTGTGTCCATCCATCCATCCATCTATCATCCATCCATCCTTCCCTCCCTCCATCCACCCCCATGTCCGTTCATCCATCCATCCATCCATCCATCCATCCATCCATCCATCCATCCATCCATCCATCCATCCATCCATCCATCCCTGTGTCCATCCATCTGTCTGTCCATCCGTCCCTGTGTCCATCCATCCATCATCCATCCATCATCCAACATTCCCTCATCCATCCACCCCACCATTCATCCCTCCATCCATCCCCATGTCCGTCCATCCATCCATCCATCCATCCATCCATCCATCCATCCATCCATCCATCCATCCATCCATCCATCCCCACGTGTGTCCATCCCTCCATCCCTCCCTCCCTCCCCACCAAAAGGAAAAGCAATTCCCATTCCCTCCACCAGCCACAGGGGATTTGTCCCCTGTGAAGGAAGCAGCTCCATCCATGACACTCCTGAGGCTTCCACAGGGGAGTTTCAACAAAAGAAACCAGGGAAAAATAACCTGAGCGACTCATGGAAGTGAGAGACAAGGAGAGTGACAAAGATTTAAGGAAAGAAAGGGAAGAGGAAGGCAGAGCTGCGGCATTTCATCTTCTGTTCCTCCCCACAACGAGCCAATTAAAAAGCCCACACACTAAATTAATTCCAGTTCCAGGGGAGCTGGAAATACAGAGCCACTATTTAGGTTAGGGAAAATTGCTGCATTCTGTTCCTTTGTCAGGTGGCAGAGAATGACATCTGCAAAAGGGAAAAAAAAAATTTAAAAAGAAAAAAAGAATAAAAAAAAAGCAGAGTTTGGGCCCCAGCACAGCAGAAGCAAAGGAAAAGGAGGGAATTCAGGGAAGGAGCCTCAACCCCACGGGCAGAGCACAGAGCTGTGCAGAGATCCCCATGTTCTCCCCACATCCCGGCCGCCTGCCAGCTCTCACACCTCATCAGTTCCTGGTTTTGTTTGGAACCAGTGCCCAGGACGTGGTTACAGAGCTCTGCTTCCCTAAAACCCTTCCCAATGTTTAATTTATCCCTCGGAAAACACCTCTGATAAAACCCAGCCCTGCCAACGTCATCGGCTGCAGGGTAAACATCCCAGCCAGGTTTGTGGGGCCTCGGGGATTTCATTCCTCAGCACTCCCAGCAGAGAATCCCTCTGTTCTGGGCAGAGAAACCCCCAATTCATGCTGGAATTTTAAGGGAATAACCCCCACGGGAAGCAGAGAATACAAATTATTATCCCAGCTTTTCTTCCAAGCATGACAAAAACCAACCAGGGGAGCTGCAGGAGGCCTCAGGGCAGTGCCAGGCTCAGCTTTCCAGAGGGAACTGCTCCCTGTGTAATCATTAACAGCAAAACCCAGCCCAGATAAAAGCCAGGGAGCAGCACCTGGAGCAGGGATATCCCAGGAAACTCAGGATGTTTGCCTGCTCCTGTTGTGGCTCTGCCCTGGGGACAGCAGGGAACAGCAGCAATGGCAATTGGGAAAACCCATCCATTTGTTTGGGAATTGGGGAAACTGATCCATTTGTTTAGGAATTGGGGAAACCCATCCATCTGTTTGGGAGCTGGAAAAACCCATCCATTTGTTTAGGAACAGGGAAAACCCATCCATTTTTTTGGGAACTGGGAAAACCCATCCATTTGTTTGGGAACTGGGAAAATTCATCAATTTGTTTAGGAAATGGGAAAATTCATCCATTTTTTTGGGAACTGGGAAAACCCATCCATTTGTTTGGGAAAATTGAGAAAACTGATGCCAAGCCTTGAACCCAGCTGGCAGCAGGAGCTCCGTGCCAGGGATGCCCCTGCAGAGCCCTGTGGTGCCACCAGGACCT
Source organism: Geospiza fortis (assembly GCF_000277835.1). Lineage (NCBI taxonomy): Eukaryota > Metazoa > Chordata > Aves > Passeriformes > Thraupidae > Geospiza > Geospiza fortis. The sequence goes on along the minus strand of NW_005054491.1, from coordinate 1,118,481 downwards.
GCTGGGGACAAGGACAAAACGCCCAGAACGTGGCACAGGGAAGGGCAGAGCTGGCCCCACAAACACAGAGAAATAATTCAGGAAAACGAGTTGGGATTACAGGAAACCCAGGGGGAGTTCAGTGGAGTTTAAGGGAGCATTTTCCTGTCTGCTCTGAGCTCTCAAACCTCGGGATTCACACCAAAACCCCTCAGGGCTGCTCTGACAGGATCATGGATGTGGGATTTGGAGAAAATCCTATTTAAGATCCTCAGATCCCAAACAGGATTTAGGAAGAATCTCAGGATGGTTTGGGTGGTAAGGGACCTCAAAGCCCATCCCATTCCAAGGGCAGGGATGCCTCCCACCATCCCAGGTTGCTCCAGCCTGGCCTTGGACACTCCCAAGGATCCAAAGCTGCTCTGGGAATTCCATCCCGTTCCCTCAGCACCTTCACAGAGAGGAATTCCTTCCCAAAATCCCTCCTGGAGCTGGCAAAGCTGGAAAATCCGTGTCCCTCAGGATGGACCAGCTCAGGAGGTTGGAGGGAAGCTCCTTCCAGCCCTGGAACACTGAGCAGGGAATATCCCAGGATCCTGGCAGGAATGGGGTTCCAGCTCTCCTTGTGTCATCCTCGCTGCCAGCTCCACCGACAAACCTCCAAAGAGCAAAAAGCCTTGGAATTCCACCAAATCCTGCTCCTAACGAGATCCCTGTCAGCCAGGAAGGCAAACTGGGAGTATTTATAGCCCTGGATTAGAGCAGGATCTGCTGGGAATCCAGGGAATGGAGCAGATTCCCATTCCTGGAGAGGTGACGGATTTATGAGCTCTCACTTCCCAATCCAGGTTTGTTTTTGGTTTTTTTTTCCCAGCACATTTATACAGAGTTTCTGCAGCTTTATCCAGCTCTGCTCCTGGAATTCTTTGTCATTCCCACTCCCTTGGGGCTGATGGGAAGGCACACAGGCATTAGGGACAGGTATTCATTAAATCCTGGAACTGCTCCTCCACTTGCTACTCCACAACAACCTTTGAAAGCAGGATCATGGTGTTATCCTGGAAGGAATGCATGAGGAGCACTGCCAGCCCTCAGCATCCCTGATTTTATTTCAACAAAACCTGGCAAAAAATGTTGGTTTTTTTTTTTCCTTGGATAATCCCACTGAACTTTGCAGAAATAACAAATTTTACAAGTCCCGGAATTTACAACCACCCAGAGCACGGAGGAGAAAAAAAAAAATATTCCTGCTTGGATAAAACCTAGGAGAACATTCAGGAAAATATAGATGTGGACAAAAGCTTTTTCCAATCTGTTCTAGAAAGAAATGGAAGGTGGCCAGGCCCACCTCTCTTCCCACCCAAGCATTCTGTTTTATTTTAATCAGCAGCCCCAAACCCCATCCATGGGCACCAGCACTGGGATCAGCTCGACACAATCAGTCCCAGCAGG
>NW_005054491.1:1116355-1117014 GCF_000277835.1 Geospiza fortis | reverse complement strand
AATCAATAATTACAGCAGCCTGCACATGGAAAACACCAGGCAGGGAGGGTTTATTTATGCAGGGGACAGGAGTTTCGAGGATGAGACGAATAAATCAGGTGAAAAAAAACGGATTGGGGGAGTTTGGGGAAACAAAGCAGCTGCAGCAGAGGCTTTGTGGCTCCTGAAGTTGCAGGAGAAATGGAGGATTTGTACCTGGAATGCCTCAGGAGAGCTGGGGAAGCAGCGCTGTGAATCCTTTCCTTGGCTGTGAATCCATTTCCTACCCAGCTTTGTTCAGCCTGCCATAAAAACTTCCTGCCCCTCCACCGACCTTCCCTGAGAGCTTTTCCTGACCCTGAAGCCATCCCCACCCTCCCTCTGGAATCCCAGCCAGCTTTTCCCCCCAAATTTACCTCCAAACCATCAAATTTTAGCCAAACCACCTCTCCCAAAAGCAGCTTGGGGCTCTCCCAAGTTTTTCCAAACCGCTGGAAAACGTGGATCTGATTGATTTTTTTTTTCCTTCCTCACCAGGGATGCACACAATGCATCTCCTCTGGTGGTTGACAACCCCTCTTCTATTTCAGGAATGCTCATCTGCAGGTGGAATTGGATTTTCTGTTCCCATGACTGACAACACAACTCCATCCTGGCCTATGGCAGCTGCTGCTATTTTC
>NW_005054491.1:1114976-1116253 GCF_000277835.1 Geospiza fortis | reverse complement strand
AAAAAAAAAAAATATCACAGGATTTTTGAAAGTTTTGCCACAGGGCAAAACTCTCCGCAGCAAAGAGCATTAATGAGCTCGTGGAATGTTAAAATGGAATTAAAGTCCCTGTTGGAATGGGGAAAATAGTCTTAAATTGGGCTGCCACAAAGATATTCCTCACCAGCAGGCAGGGAAATGCTGATTCCCTCTATCCTGGCAATGCAGGAATGGGAATTGTCCCTAAGAACTGCCATAAATCAAAAAACAGCAAAATGGGATGGAACTCTGAGTTGGTTTCATGGGCATCCCTAAAAATGATGACTGTGGAGGGTGGAATTTGGGTTTGCACCACAAACAGGAGCTGCTTAATCCAGTGTGAGAGTTTGGTGCCTCTGGAAAGGCTCAGATCCTCGGGAAGAAAAGCTGAGGGTGGGATAATGAGGCAGGGAATGTCAACCAGCTAATTAGCAATCAGAGAGAGAGAGAGAGAGAGAGAGAGAGAGGGAGGAGAGCTGGGATCAGGGACTGACCCGCTCTGGGTGGCTCATCCTGGCACTCCCAAGGCGTGGGGATGGTGGCAGCTCCACTCCCACCCTCTGCAATTCCCAAAAATCCATTCCCAACAACACTGCACCCAACAACACAAAAATTCCCCAAAATCCCTTCCCAGCTCAGCCATTGCACCCAACAATACCAGGAAAAAATTCCCAAAAAATCCATTCCCAGCTCAAGCACCAGGATAAATTCCCTGGAGCCAGCCCTTGTCCTCCATCCCTGTGCAATTCCCAAAAATCCATTCCCAGCTCAGCCACTGCACCAAACAACACAAAAAATTCCCAAAAATCCCTCCCCAGAGCCAATTCCATCAAGGTGGAATTCTGGATTTCACTTCTGGCAAAAAAATGCTGTGGGTAATGCCAGCCCTACAAAGGGAAGGTGCTGCTTGGCACAGGTCAGGATTAAAGCTCTGGGAGTGCTGGGAAAGGAATTTGGATTGCAAATCCCCCAAAATGCCAAGATTTTGCTGCCTTTCCCAGATCTGTGTTTGCAGCAAGGCCCTGTGGGGCACTGACAGCATGGGGTGGGCTCTGGAGTCCCCACATTGGGATCCAAAGGAGGATTTCCACTGGGAAAAAGCTCTGGGATCATCCCTGTGCCTCATGCACACCTTGTCACCAGCCCAGAGCTCCGAGTGCCACCTCCAGGGATTCCTGGGACTCCTCCAGAGATGGTGACCCCAAACCCTCCTGGGCAGCTCTTCCCAAGGTTTAACAACCTTTTCCAGGAGGAAATTC
>NW_005054491.1:1107262-1114921 GCF_000277835.1 Geospiza fortis | reverse complement strand
GGTCTGCTCCCTCCTGTCCTGGTGTCCCCTGGGAGGCTGTCCCCTCCTCTTGGGGACTTGTGGGGATTGGGAATGTCCCCCTGATCCTGCTTTTCCCCAGGCTGAGCCCCTTCCCAGCTCCCTCAGGAATTCTCCAGTCTGTTCCCATCTCCCTCAGGAATTCTCCATTCCTTTCCCATCTCCCTCAGGAATTCTCCAGCCCCTTCCCATCTCCCTCAGGAATTCTCCAGCCCCTTCCCATCTCCCTCAGGAATTCTCCAGCCCCTTCCCATCTCCCTCAGGAATTCTCCAGCCCCTTCCCATCTCCCTCAGGAATTCTCCAGCCCCTTCCCATCTCCCTCAGGAATTCTCCAGCCCCTTCCCATCTCCCTCAGGAATTCTCCAGCCCTTTCCAGCTCCCTCAGGAACTCGCCAGCCCCTTCCCATTTCTCTCAGGAACTCTCCAGCCCCTCCCCATTTCCCTCAGGAATTCTCCAGCCTCTTCCCAGCTCTCTCAGGAACTCTCCAGCCCCTTCAGGAATTCTCCAGCCCCTTCCCAGATCTCTCAGGAATTCTCCAGCCCTTTCCCAGCTCCCATTTTTCCAGCAAAGTGGGATTCACTCAGAGGAGCAGGGAACGCTCAGCTCAGGGATGCTGGAGCACCAGGAGCCAGCTGAGCTCAGTGCAACAGGATAAACTTGGGAGAGATAAAGACAAATCTGTGATCACGCTGCTGCCTGTGCCAGAATGTCTGCTGGGAATGTCTGGATCGTGGATTTGTTTCCCCAAAAAAAACCCAAAAAAAACCCAGCGTGCTGCACAGCTCCACACACACACCCCTGGTCTGGAAAATCATGGAATGGTTTGGGTTGGAAATCCCAATAAATCCCAGTGCCACCCCTTGCCATGGCAGGGACAGCTCCTCCTGTTCCTGGGACGATTCCAGGGAACACCTGGCATTTGGAGGGAAAGCAGCAATGGGATTTAAATTGGAAGGAAAAGCACTGAGAGAAGCCAGATCATCCTAAAAAAGCCACTGGATTAGGATTCCATCCCCCAAACAATGGGAATGTCAAGGTTTAATTGGAATTAGTGCAATTAAACACTTGCAGAATTCTGTGGATTCTCCCACAGAACTCACGGATTACAGGAAAAATGATTCCAAATCCTCACCCAAGAGTGAGGAGCTCCTTGGAAATGCTGCAGGATCCTGTGGATCCCTGGAAATGCAGCACCTGGAGCTCCCTGCTCACTCACCTGGACCCTGAACCACCCAGGGACACAATTCCCAGGATGGAAACACAACCAGCAGTTCTCAGCCTTACCAAAAGGTCTTGCTTTAATAAAAAAAACCAAAATAAAGAGCCCCTCAGGCCTTGCTTTTCTCCCTGGTAGAAAAGTTTGATGAGATTCCCAATCTTTGTTTGGGAATTGCACCACGAGCGCTCGGAGGAGCAGCCAGGCCACGTCAGGATTTATGGAGCATAAACACCGAGCCCTTGCCAGCAAGAAAAAAAAAAAGAGAAATAACTCAAGAGTGGAGGAAATGAAAAAAAAAATCACAAAAACCTCCCAAAAGCAGCTCCTGCAGCACATCCAGAGAAATCCTCCTGCAGTTCCTGAGCTCAGGAAGGGTTAAACCACACCAGAAATTTAAATCTTGTGCGTTTTTCTACCAGCAGATGAGGCAGAAATGGACAAAATGCCTCCAGGGCTGAAAAAAAAAACCAAAAAAACAAACACTTTCCAAACTATTCTATGGATTTCAAAATAGATTTCTTTTGTATCTCCAGAGGGGACGAGTTGGGAATAAAACAAAGAAGCTTTTTGGGGGGGTGTTAGCAGAGTGTCCATCCCTGGTTGTCACCTCCCTGCTGTCACCTGAGAGGGATCTGGAAGTGCCAAGAGGGGGAATTTCCTTCCCTCTGGAATCAGGGCCTGTTTTCCTGCTTCCCCCATTCCCATTAGCAGCGAGATTATTTTTCAAACAACTCTGTTTTCTCAAATATGAAAACAAAGCAGGAGCTGCCGAGGTTTCTTGGCTTTTGCAGCTTCTGAAAAGTCACCGAAAATCCACCTTTAAGTGGAAATTGGGGAATGTTTTCAGCTGTACAGACCCAACCCAGGCTGAAGTACTTTAAAACTCCTTCTTGTCTATCAGGAGGGGGGAAAAACACAGGATAAATGATGAAAAAGCACAACCCTTAACTAAATTTCCTGTTTTGTGTCACGGCGTTAACAGCGTGCCCGAATTTCCTCCTTTTTTATTTTATTTTATTTTTTTTTTGTCCTTAACGTCACAGCCAATCCCAACCCAACCATTCCATAAAAACCTCACCCTGAACTGCTGGAGATTCCAACCCTGCTGGAATGGGAACCATCAGGAAAAATCCAGCTTCGAAACGAAGATTAATCCTCCCTCAGAGCCCCCAGCAGCGAGAATTCACCAAATTAAACACATTTATCCCCGTGACCACACTCAGTTGGGTTTGTTTTTTTTTTTAATTAATTAGGGGCTGCTCAGGTATTTTGAAGGAGGGAAAAGAAATTTTGGGCCAGGATTGTGCAAGACAGAAGCGGGTTTTTTTTGGGGGGGGGAAGATTCAAACTCGAGCGAGTTTCACTTTCAGAAACTCCAAATGTCACCGAGGTTTGGGGCACAATGGCTCTTTTGTCCCCTGGCTTCTCATCCAGGCCCTTTTTGGCACAAGCAAGCAGCAGCAGATGATAACAGGGGGGACCAAAAGCAAGGCCTGGGCTCTGCCAGTTCTCTGAATCCCAGCAATTTATTGTCAAGTACAAATTAAGTGGGTAAATCTCAGACTAATTAATATTTAAGACAAAGCTCTCTCTCCCAGCTTTGCTTTCTTTATTTTATTCTTTTTTTTTTTGGTCTGAATGGGCAGGCAGGGAACTGGATTTATGTTTTTAGTTCTGTTCCTTTCCCAGCTTGAAAAATCAGAGGAGAGGAAGATAAAGCAAAAAAAAATCACCTGGCAACAGGTGAGGAGGAGAGAAACACCCTGAGCAGAGAGCTCGGAGATGCTGCAGCTGGGAAATCCAAAATCCAGCTCTGCACACAAGATTTCTGTGGCTGAACCACTTCAGGAATTCCAGGATATTGGAATCAGAGGTTCCCACCACTTCAGGAATTCCAGGATCTTGGAATCAGAGGTTTTCACCCCTTCAGGAATTCCAGGATATTGGAATTAGAGGTTTCCATAATTTCAAGAATTCCAGGATATTGGAATTAGAGGTTTTTACCACTTCAGGAATTCCAGGATATTGGAATCAGAGGTTTCCACCATTTCAGGAATTTCAGGATATTGGAATTAGAGGTTCCACCACCTCAGGAATTCCAGGATCTTGGAATCAGAGGTTCCCACCACCTCAGGAATTCCAGGATATTGGAGCAATCAGAGCTTTCGACCTCAAAGCTCCACCACGAGATCTTTACACTGAGGCCAGGTTGGAATTCTGGGGCTTGGAGCAACCTGGGGCAGTGGGAGATGTCCCTGCCAAGGTCCCTCCAACCCAAACCATTCCAGGATTTCTGGTGACCTCAACTCCTCTGATTTCTCACAAAAATGACGAAAGCACCACTGGATCTACAACCTCCAGCAGGCCCCTCACTTATCACACACCAGCACAGACACCACACTCTATAAATCCCTTTTTTTTCCCCCTCACTCTCTTTTTCCAAGCACAAAAATCCCCAAACAGCCACAAAATTCCCTCCTGCTTTTCCAGGTTTTTGGGTCACTCACCCCCTTTTTCCCAGCCCTCTGCCACCTTTGCTGCTCCCCAGAGCCTCTGGAAACTCTTCCAGAGCTGCACTGGGGTTACAAACCCAACCAAAGCACCCCGTATTTCCACCCTGAGCTCGTTTTTAGGGCTGAAAAGGCAAAAAAAGGATTTTTTTTTTAAGTGGCAGCTCCTCCCCAGGGTGCCCAAACAGCTTCTCCCACCCGCTGGCCACTGGACAAGTGACCACTTGGAGCCCTCCAGGAAGCAGAGAGTTCCCAGGGTGATTATTCCAGAGCTGGAGCTCGTCCAGCCCTGGCTCTTAACAGGGCAGGGACAGCCACGATCCCCTCCCAGGGAGGAAATTGCTACAAAAATCAGGAAACTGCCACCAAAATCAGCTTTTTCCAAGAGGTGAAGTGTCCAGCTCTAATGGGACAGGGACAGCCATGATCCCCTACAAGCCATCAAATCAGGAAAGTGCCACCAAATCAAATCAGGAAAGTGCCACCAAATCAGGAAAGTGCCACCAAATCAGGAAAGTGCCACCAAATCAGGAAAGTGCCACCAAATCAGTTTTTTCCAAGAGGTAAGGTGTCCAGTTCTAATGGAGCAGGGCCAGCCACGATCCCCTCCCAGTGAGGAAAGTGCCACCAAAATCAGGAAAGTGCCACCAAAATCAGGAAAGTGCCACCAAATCAAATCAGGAAAGTGCCACCAAATCAGGAAAGTGCCACCAAATCAGGAAAGTGCCACCAAATCAGGAAACTGCTACCAAAATCAGTTTTTTCCAAGAGGTAAAGTGTCCAGTTCTAATGGAGCAGGGACAGCCACGATCCCCTCCCAGTGAGGAAAGTGCCACCAAAATCAGGAAAGTGCCACCAAAATCAGGAAAGTGCCACCAAATCAAATCAGGAAAGTGCCACCAAAATCAGGAAAGTGCCACCAAATCAAATCAGGAAAGTGCCACCAAAATCAGCTTTTTCCAAGGGGCAGAGTGCCCGGTTCCTGTGGAGCCAAGGGCAGGGATGAGAATTGGGGTTCCTCGTTAGGCTAACGAGCTCCAGGGTCTGATGAGAGCCCTGGCAGGGGGACGAGCAGGGACAAAGCTCCGTGTCCCTTGTCACACAGCTCCCTGCCACTCCACCCGCCAGCTCTGGGTGCATCAATTCCCTCCGGGGTTTTTAAAACACGTCCAGGGATGAGATGGGAGCAGCAGGAAAACGGGAACGGGCACCAAAACTGTGTCAAGCATGGCAGCGCCCCCAGCAGCCACACAAAAGAGCCATTTCCATTCGTGTCACAGCCACAGATGGCAGGAGAAAACCTCGGGGACAATCGGCTCCGTTTAACCCTATTGATCCAGCTTTTTTTGGGGGGTGTTTTTCCCATTTTCCCCCCCAAAAGAACAGGATGAATGGTGGGTACAGAGTCACACATTCGCATGAATTTGTTTTATGGGGAGTTTTTAGTTTTTGGGGGTGTTTTTCCCATTTTCCCCCCCAAAAGAACAGGATAAATGGTGAGTACAGAGTCACACATTACCATGAATTTGTTTTATGGCGAGTTTTTAGTTTTTGGGGGTGTTTTTCCCATTTTTTCCCCCAAAAGAAAAATCAGGAAAGTGCCACCAAAATCAGGAAAGTGCCACCAAATCAAATCAGGAAAGTGCCACCAAAATCAGCTTTTTCCAAGGGGCAGAGTGCCCGGTTCCTGTGGAGCCAAGGGCAGGGATGAGAATTGGGGTTCCTCGTTAGGCTAACGAGCTCCAGGGTCTGATGAGAGCCCTGGCAGGGGGACGAGGAGGGACAAAGCTCCGTGTCCCTTGTCACACAGCTCCCTGCCACTCCACCCGCCAGCTCTGGGTGCATCAATTCCCTCCGGGGTTTTTAAAACACGTCCAGGGATGAGATGGGAGCAGCAGGAAAACGGGAACGGGCACCAAAACTGTGTCAAGCATGGCAGCGCCCCCAGCAGCCACACAAAAGAGCCATTTCCATTCGTGTCACAGCCACAGATGGCAGGAGAAAACCTCGGGGACAATCGGCTCCGTTTAACCCTATTGATCCAGCTTTTTTTGGGGGGTGTTTTTCCCATTTTCCCCCCCAAAAGAACAGGATGAATGGTGGGTACAGAGTCACACATTCGCATGAATTTGTTTTATGGGGAGTTTTTAGTTTTTGGGGGTGTTTTTCCCATTTTCCCCCCCAAAAGAACAGGATAAATGGTGGGTACAGAGTCACACATTCCCATGAATTTGTTTTATGGGGAGTTTTTAGTTTTTGGGGGTGTTTTTCCCATTTTTTCCCCCAAAAGAATGGGATAAATCACCTAAACCTCTGGGACAATCGGCTCCGTTTAACCCTACTGATCCAGCTTTTTTTTTTGGGGTGTTTTTCCTATTTTTCCCCCCAAAAGAACGGGATAATTGGTGGCTACTGAGTCACAAATTCCCAAGAATTTGTTTTATGGGTTTTTTTGGTTTTTAGGGGGTTTTCCCCCCAAAAGAATGGGATAAATGATGGGTACAGAATCACAAATTCCCAAGAATTTGTTTTATGGGGTATTTTTGATTTTAGGGGTGGTTTTCCCCCAAAAAGAAGAGGATAAATGGTGGCTACAGAGTGACAAATTCCCAAGAATTTGTTTTATGGGGTTTTTTGGGTTTTTGGGGGTATTTTTCCCCCCATAAGAAGGGGATAAATGGTGGCTACTGAGTCACAAATTTGCATGAATTTGTTTTATGGGGTATTTTTGATTTTAGGGGTGTTTTTCCCCCCAAAAGAATGGGATAAATGGCGGCTACATCATCACAAATTGCCATGAATTTGTTTTATGGTCATGGAGCTGAAGCCTCGAGGATCTGCTCACCTGCCTGTGGATATCCCACATGGCAGGGAGACAAAGACCTGTGGAACCTCCCAGGGATGGAGGCCAGAGCTCAGCCCTGAGAAGCTGAAGAAAACCAAGCAATCACCTAAAAGGCCTCGAGTTTGCCAGGATTAATCCTGAGCTGCTGCCTCCTGCGCTCTGTCACACACCAAATTTCCTCCTGGTAGCAATCACCCCCATTGGACACGTCCAGGGCAGCGCCACAAGAAGCTCACAGAGCTGGAGGGTGCCAGTTTTGCCAAAAAAAAACCCTATTTAGCCACAATAACTTCCCCCAAGCAGCAGCAGAGGTGTCTCAGAGCAGACACAGCCCCAGCCCAGCCCGTTTGGCTTTGGTTTAAGGCCACACCTGATGGCAAAGCCCAGATTTGTCCCCACAGCTCCGATCCCTGCTTCCCTGCACTTCCCCAACTCCTAAAGGACGCCCAGCTTCCCATTCCACACCTCCAACTGGAAGTGAGGAGCAGGAGACAGATTTCTCTCTCTCTCTCTCTCTCTCCCTTTGTCTGCGGCACCCACTTACCTCCTCTACACCTCAATAACACAAAACCCAGATCCTGCAGCCACCCCTCCTTTATGTAACCCACACAATTCCCCGAATCCTGCCCGGATCAGGCGGGATGCCACCGCTGTCCTGCGCTCCTCGCCACTCCAACCCACCCCCAACTCGCCGGCGGGAAACAAACAAGTAAATTAAGCGATGTTGGAGGTTTCTGCCGAGCTCCCCAACCTCCTTTTGTCACCCCAAAACCTGCGGCTGGTTCACCATGAAGTCACCCAACTTCCCGAGCAGCTGGCACTGAGCCATGCCCCTCATGGATCCCCACTGCCCCTTGTCACCTCACCCACCCAAAGACGCCCCTCGCCATCCCCACAACTCCTTCATCCAAAGACCTCCCAAAAACCCACCACGGCCCCTCTGTGCGCCCCCCAAACACCCCCACGTCATCTCCTCGCCCTGAGCCTTGTGCCAAAATCCCACCCAGCGCTGCGACCCCCATGGGGACCCTCTGGGGGTCCCTCCGAGCGCTGATGCCAACCCCC
>NW_005054491.1:1104754-1106225 GCF_000277835.1 Geospiza fortis | reverse complement strand
CCACGGGCCCCGGGCGAGCGGGTCCCGGTGGTGCCTGGTCCCGGTGTCCCATCGGGAGTCACCGTGGGGTGACACAGCCGCGTCCCCATCGCTTCCCAGCGCATCCCAACCTGCGCTGGCCCGCGGCACGGCCGCACCAGTACGCACCAGTACGCCCCAGTTGCAGCTGCCATTCCAGCTGGAATTGAGGTGGGGAAATGCCGAGCCCGGGCTGTCCCCACCTCGCCGGCGGCAGCGCTGGAATCGGGCTGAAAACTCCATAATCCTGTTAGTGGGAAGAAGGCTGATTTTCCCCCTAATCCAGTTTGCTCCCGTATGTCCTAATCCCTAATCCGCTTTCCCTGCAGATGGGCACTCCCGGCTGCCGCGGCCGCGGTGTCCCCCCGGTGAGGGACACGAGGGGCAATATTCCAGTGCGAGACGCGATGCCAGGAGCTGGTTTGGGTCCCAAAATCTGCATTTGTGAAATTGATGGCCGCGGGATGCAGCCAGGGCTGCTCGTGGACGGGAACAGGCTGCACCGCGGCTCATCCCGTTAATTAACGCTCAAGAGCTGCTTTGTTTAACGCCTGGACCCGGGGGAGGCTCCGGGCGCCCGGCGAGGATCCTCCCTCCCGGTGCTGCGCTGATGTTTGGGGGCTCAGGATGGGGTTTGGGGGCGCTGCAGGGACCCAGCGCTTCCCTGGCAGCATCCCGAGGGACGCCCGGGGCTGCAGCAGGACCGGAATGTCCCCTGCCCGGGCGGGCACAGGTCCCATTAGGTGGGGGGAAGTGGGAGGGGACGGAGGAGGCAGAGGTGGGGAGGGGGAGAGTGGGGAAAAGGGGGAAGGGAAGATTTTCTGCCCCCAGGGGCCTCTGGAAGCGCTCTGAGTTTTGGTGTGATGGTGCCACCCCAAATACCTGAGAGTCCTGAGGGGTCCCAGCAGGTGGGGACGGGCACCAAGTGTCCCCATGTCCGCGTGTGCATGTCCCACTGTCCTGCCCTGGCACCCACAGAGGGTCCCAGATCCCCCCAGGCCCCAGAAGGGACACAGGGACAGGAGCAGGGGCCATGGGCAGTGCCAGGGAGCTGTGACATCCTTGCAGAGCTGACACTGTCCCCACGGAGCTCAGAGCATCCCCGTGGATCTGTGACTATTCCACAGAGCTGTGGCTATTGCCACAAATCCATAACCATCCCTATGGATCCATTGCCATCCATCCCTATGGATCCACGACCATCCCTATGGATCCATCACCATCCCTCTGGATCCTTCACCATCCCTGTGGATCCACGACAAACCCTATGGATCCTTCACCTCCCTGTGGATCCATGACCATCCATCCCTATGGATCCATCACCATCCCCATAGAGCCATGACCATGCTATCCCCACAGATCTGTGCTCATCCCCACAGATCCATGCCCGTCCCCACAGATCCGTGCCCATCCCCCGGATCCGTGCCCTTGCCCGGTCCCCCGGTGCCCGCGG
>NW_005054491.1:1104237-1104645 GCF_000277835.1 Geospiza fortis | reverse complement strand
ACACGCACGGGACACGTGTCACATTCGTGTCACACACACACAGAGGTGTGCCAACTGTCACATTCGTGTCACACACACACAGAGGTGTGCCACTGTCACTTTTGTGTCACACACAGAGCTGTGCACACTGTCACATCTGCGTCACACACATCACATTTCTGTCACACACACACACACCTGTGCACACACGTCACATTTGTGCCCCGCACACACAAAAATGTCACGTATGTCACACGTGCCCACGGCCCTGCACACGCACCACACGTGCCCCACACCTGCACACGCGTGTCTGTGGCCGTCCCACGGAGCCGTGGCTGTCCCCAAGGTGCGCACACACACACACACACACACACACCCACATCACACGCGCATCCCGTCACGCTCACCTCGCCCCCCTTCCCGTGCCCC
>NW_005054491.1:1100451-1102975 GCF_000277835.1 Geospiza fortis | reverse complement strand
CAGCAGCTCCTGGAAGAGCTCCTTGACGTTGTAGTTCATCTTGGCCGAGGTCTCCATGAAGGCGCATTTCCACTCCTTGGCCATGGCCTCCCCCTCCCTGCTCTCCACCTCGCGCTGCGTCTCGTCGCACTTGTTGCCCACCAGCATGATGGGGATGCTCTCCACACTGCCCTTGATCTGCACGATCTGCTGGTAGATGGGCTTCAGCTCCTCCAGCGACTGCTTGCTGGTGACCGAGAAGACCAGGATGAAGGCATGGCCCTTGGAGATGGACAGGCGCTGCATGGCCGGGAACTGGTGGCTGCCGGTGGTGTCGGTGATCTGCAGGGTGCACACGCTCTTGTCGCAGCTGATCACCTGCCGGTAGGTGTCCTCGATGGTGGGGATGTAGGTGTCGCGGAAGGTCCCCTTGACGAAGCGCAGCACCAGCGAGCTCTTGCCCACGCCGCCGGCTCCGAACACCACCACGCGGTAATCGTTGCTCTGCTCCGGCATCTTGGCCCCGCGGTCGCTGCGGGGGCACAGGGAGGTGTCACCCCCCAACTCCAGGCGTGGCCCCCCTGAGATGCAGCCCCGGCCGGGAGCTGGGCTCGCTGCCCTTGGGTCGCCCTTGCCGGCCGGCACGGGGTGAGGCCGCCTTGGCTATTTTTACTGGCCGCCCGCCGTGGCCATATGGCTGAGCGCGGCCACCGGCACGGCAGCTGCTGCCGAGGCTGCCGGGGGAGCTCGCTGGGCAGGGACCCCCCCCCTCAGCCCGCCCGGGCAGTGAGAGCAGCTCTGCAGGGCAGTTGCTGGCCCAGCGAGGTCGTGGTGGCACCTGGAGCGCCCAGCTGGGCTCTCTGGCCAGGTACAGAGGTGCCCTTTCACACACAGGTTGTGCTGCTGGTGTTCTGTCACCCCTGTCACTCCCTGCCACCCTGTCCCATGCCGTGCCATCCCTCTGCTCTGCTCCCACCCCAGGGATGTGTTGGGGAGTGCAGGAAAGGAGCGTGGCACAGCCATGGGCTGCAGGTGGTGGGCAGTGGGTCAGAGCCCCCCTCATGCTGCCACACCTCAGTGCCCACCCACAGGGGACACCTGGACCCGGGCAAGGTCCCCAGTGCCCCCCAGTGATGCAGCACTGGGGTGTGAAACGAGGTGGCACAAAGAGTCACAGGTGCTGGGCCCTGCCCCGGTTCCCCCAGTGCAGCGCAGGGGTGGCAGCACCACCTCTGTCCCACGAGGGTCCCCAGGGTGTGTGGGACACTCACAGAGCCTTGGGGACATTAAACCCACCACGGGACAGGGTTTCCAAAGGTGCCCAGTCACAGGATGAGTGGGAAGGAGGGGAGGGAAGGGGGTCTGAGCGCTGCTTAAGGACTGTGCCCAGTCAGCTCCACTCCTGCCACCCCAGCTCAGGGAAGGGGGACAGCAAAGGGCCCCAGACAGCCCCGGCCTGAGCATGGCAGCTCCTGCATCCCTGAGCATCTCCGGGGGAACCAGCCCCTTCCCACAGCCACCCCATCCCCATCCCAGGGCACTGGGGGGTCCGGACCCCGCAAAGCAGCCCCAAACCCCCGGCATGTCCCCAGGGCGAGGCGGGCAGCTGGAGGAGCCCAGGAGCTCATCCCACCGTGGGCTCCTTGGATCCCACCACGCTGGGAGCGTCACCAGCGCCCGGGGGCTGGGGCGGCAGCGGGGGCCGGGGCTGAGCTGGCGCGTGGGAACGTCCAACCTCGGCCAGGGCTGGCAATGGTCCCACCCTGTCCCATCTGTCCCATCCCACCTGTCTCACCTGCCTGTCCCACCTGTCCCATCCCACTTGTTCCACCTGTCCATCCCACCTGTCCACGGCACAGCCAGAAGTGCCCCCGAACTCCCAGCCCTGCCATGGGGTGCAGAGCTGAGGGGCTGGGCTGGACAGACCCTCAAGGAACCGGGGGGGCTCTTTGGGGTGGCCCCACGGCCTGTGCCCAGCAGCAGCACCCCGATCCCAACAGTCCCTGGTTCAGAGCACGGCCCCCCCTCTGCTCGTGGGCAGGGACCACCCGGGGCTGACCCTGCCGGGGGGCTCTGCACCCCCCAGAGCCCCCCAGCACCCTCCCAGTCGGGCCCCCAGCACTGGGGGTGACACTGGTGGGGACCTGGGGGTCAGGATGGAGGGCAGGGCAGGGGTGAGGGAGCAGAGGTGGGATGGGGAGCAGGGGAAGGGCAGGGTGAAGATGGAGAGGCAGGGAAGGGCAGGATGGAGGGATGAAGGGGCAGGAGAAGGGGCCGGATGGAGGGAGGAGGGGCAGAGGAAGAGCAGGGGGGACGAGCATCCCGCTCAGGATGGAGATGGAGAGGCAGGGGAAGAGCAGGACACAGAGGGAGAAGCAGAAGGGGCTGGATGGAGATGGAGGAGCGGGAGAAGGGGCGGGAGGGACGAGCATCCCGCTCAGGATGGAGATGGAGCGGCATCAGGAGGGCACGGACAGATGGCGGGGCAGGGTCGCGGGTCCCCCCGCGCCGCTCCCCGCCCGTGCCGGCAGCACCCCCGGTCCCC
>NW_005054491.1:1099263-1100086 GCF_000277835.1 Geospiza fortis | reverse complement strand
GGGACGGGGACACACGGACAGGGACACACGGACAGGGATGCGCGGACAGACGGACAGGGATGCACGAGGATGGGGGCACACGGGCAGCGATGGGGATCCACGGGATGGAAACGCAGGGACAGACAGACAGACAGGAACGGGATGGGGACACACGGAGAAGAGACTCAAACAGGGTCACACGAATAGGAACATGCGGAGATGGGGACAGGGACACACGGATGGGAACACATGGAGAGAGAGATGGGGACACATGGGGGTGAGAGTGGACAGCCAGGCAAGAAGACACAGGATGGGGACACATGGACAGGGACACACGGACAGAGACACTTGGGGATGAGGACACACGGACAGGGACACCTGCACAGGTGGGGACTGAATCCACATGAGGAGGGACAGTCCAGGGACTTGTGGATGGGGACAGAGCCCCACAGGTGGTGACAGGGGACACAGGGACAGGACAGACGGACACCAACGTCCCAGCCAGGCAGGGCACAGGGTGCTGTGAGCCCCCGGTGCTGTGAGCCCCTGTGAGCCCCCCAGCTGGGGGTGGCCTGGGCAGCCATGCTGGGCTTTGGGGACACAGAGGCCATGGTGCCACCCCAGCACAGGACCGGGAGCTTGTGCACACACCGCAGGGCCTTTGTCACCAACTGGTGTCACCTGCTCATGGCAGAGCCCCAAAATCCCAGAGGGGCCCTTGAGGGGACACACTGGGGGTCCTGGCGGGGCTGTGAGACATTCAAGCACTGGCTGAGCCCCCCCCAGTGCCTGAGTGGGACCAGAAGAGCCCCAGGGTGACCCTCCCCAGCTGTGTGTCCCACCA
>NW_005054491.1:1096735-1098760 GCF_000277835.1 Geospiza fortis | reverse complement strand
TCAGCCCACGCCGGGGCCGGGCACGTGTGGACGCCGCGTGAGCCGGACGTGGAGCAGCCATGGGGGACATCAAAAAAAAGCGAGTGACAGCGAGGGGAGAAGGGCAGGGAATTTATTGGGAGCAGCAGGGCCTCCTCCTCCACCCTGGAGCACGGGATGATCCTGTGGATGAACCCCCCCAGGGCAGCGGGATGAGGATGGGGGAGCTCAGCACCCCCTGGCACTTCACAGCCCCTGATCCCAAACTGCAGCAGGAGGAGGGTGTGAAACAGAGGTGACAGCCCAACAGGGGACACTCAGCACCGTGTCACCTCTCCGCCATCATCGCCCCCCAGGAGAGAGGTCACCCCCCAAGAGAGGTGAAACAGCCCCGAGGCTTCACCACGCCGAGGCAAATCACGTTCTCCTCTCATCCTGCTGCTTTGTGTCATGCCAGGCTCAAAATAACCTCCCTCCGCCCCCCCCTCTCCACTCCAGGTTTTCAAAGGAAGATTAATTGACTCGGGGATGTTGCAGCAATTAAACTAACGAGCCCCAGGATCTGTCAGATGATGCTCAGCTGCCTCCATATGCTGCAGCTGGGCCACCGCGGAGGCTCCGCGCCTCCTTCCCGCTGCCGGCACTGCGCCATCCTTATAATTCCATCAGCGCTTCCAGGGGCCCGGCCAAGCTGCTGCAGGAGCGAAGGCTCCGGGTAATTAAAATGCAGCCCCTGCCTGAGCCAGGCTGTGTTTCACAGCTGGGGGGGAGCACATTCCCAGCTCCAGCCTCTGATCCCAGCTCCTCGCTCCCAAAGGCAAATCCAGCAGGATCAGGAGCTTCCCAGGGGCTCCGCGGCTGCTGGGAGCTGCTCGTGTCTCTCAGCATCACATCCACTCCCCCCACCATCCAAGGGAGGTGATTCCATTCCTTTGGAAACCTGGAAAAGCCTTGGAGCAGCCCCTGATGGGAACTGCTCAGCCCCTCTGATTGCAGAGCACTGAAAACACAAAGAGTTTGCCCCAAAATATCAGTGCTGGAAATTGTTACTGCCCGTTTCCTGCAAGCTCATGGATAATGTGAGGATCTGCTGCACCCCTGGAAGTGTCCAAGGCCAGGCTGGACAGGGCTTGGAGCACCCTGGGACAGTGGAAGCTGTCCCTGCCCATGGCACTGGGCAGGCTTTAAGGTCCTCCCCAACTCCAACCATCCTGGGATTCATCCTCTGATTTTCAGAGTGTTTCCTTAGGGAATGCTCAGCCTATGGGTACCATGCTGAGAAGGAAGCAGGGTAGAGGGGCCCAGGCCCATTTCTTCCATGAATCCCTGGAAAAGCTGAGCTCCCCAAGCCCCAGGCGGGGCATTGGAAGCTCTGTGGAGGCAGCAGGGCCTGGAAGACCAGAGCCCCACAGGGATGTTATTTTTGGCAGCTCTTACAACCAGGTTTTACTCCCAACTAAGCCGCAAAAGCAGCTTAGTGCAGCCTGGCAATCCCTGCTCCCACCTGCTCTGCCTCCACTCCTGTTTGCTCCTCATCTCCTCGGAGCCTCCAGAGCGTGGCCGAAGGGAAGGAGGGAGACACACACACATTCGAGGAGCTCTTGGAAGCAGAATTTACCCAGATCCTTAACGTTTGTGTCCGCTAATCCCTGCAGCCCCTCGGGCAGGGACAATCCCTCGGGATATTCCTCACTCTGAGCACATGGGAAGAGATTCTCCTCCTCCAGGTCATCATGGAAACTCCGCCCGGGTTGGGCTGTTCCAAAGGGGCGGCTCCTCCCGGCGCCGTGGGAGGGGAGAGGTGAAGTTTTGCTCCCTCGGCTTCCTGAGGCTCCCGGCTCACCACGGGACGAGCACCAGCCCGGCCAGCGCGGCGTAGCCCAGCACCAAGCACAGCACCTTGAGCAGCCGGTGGCTTTTATCCTCCAGCTCCTTGGCCAGGATCTCGAAGAAGGTGACGAAGAGGAAGGTGCCGCCGGCGACGCCCTGCAGCAGCAGGGAGGCGATGCTGCCCGCGGCGTTGCGGCTGCTCTCGATGCCCATCCC
>NW_005054491.1:1093848-1096725 GCF_000277835.1 Geospiza fortis | reverse complement strand
CCAGCGACGCCTGGGCCATCGTGATGCCCAAGGCCACGGCCCCCAGCGTCTCGTGCACGGCCACTCCCAGGAACAAGCTGACCACTCTGCCTCCGTCCTCCTGCAGGCCCAGGGCCAAACCCTCGAAGATGGAGTGGGTGCAGAGGGCGAAGACCAGCGCCAGCAGGCGGCGGGGGCCGCAGCGGGCGAGCTCGGGGAGGTGCAGGCTGTGCGAGTGCAGGCCGTGCTCCCCGTAGAGCACGCGCCCGCGCGGCGACGCCATGAAGGGGCTCTCGTACTCCGAGTCGCTGCCCGCGTCCGAGCCCGCGTTGAAGGTCTCCAGGTCGATGAAGGAGGGCTTCTCCTTCTGCAGGCTCAGGAAGAGCTGGTCCACGAAGACAGACAGGAAGAAGCCGACCATCATGATGGTCTCGGCCACCGGGTAGTCCGTGGTCACGTTGTTCTGCCTGAGCACCTCATCGAGCTGGAAGGGAGAAAAGATGCACCCTTAATCCCTCTGGAGAGAACCATTCCCACATTCCCACAGTGAATCCACCCCTTAATCCCTGTGGAGAGAACCATTCCCACATTCCCACAGTGAATCCATTCCTTTATCCTTCTGGAGAGAACCATTCCCACATTCCCACAGTGAATCCATCCTTTTATCCCACTGGAGAGAACCATTCCACAAATCCACAGCGAATCCACCCCTTTATCCCCCTGAAGGGACAGGGATACTCCATCAACCCACGATGCTGCCACATCCTTGGACAGCACCCTTGGCAGAGGACAGTGAATCTCTTGCTGTTTGATCCTCACACCCCACAGCCTCCTCTGCATCCCAAAAACCTCCACTTTCTCCACGGAGGGCACAGCTCCCCTGGGTGAGCCCCCGGGCACTGCAGAGCTGCTCCAGCGGGCACAGCTCCCACAGCAGGGCCCCTGCAGGCTCAGATGAAGGCAGGACGCCCCCAGGGCTCACCTTGCCCCGCACGGCGGGCAGGAGCGCGTTGAAGCACGTGGCCAGGAAGACGCCGCCCCCGAAGGAGTTCCAGAGCGCCAGCAGGCGGCGGGAGCGCTGAGCCTTCTCGTGGTCGGCCTCGATCAGCCGGACGGGCAGCAGGGCCCCGGCCAGCACCAGCACACAGATCCCCAGCAGGCACAGCACCTTGGCCACCACGATCCTCATCGTGCCCCGGATCCGGCCCCTGAGGGGACGCTCTGGGTGTGCTCAGAGCGGGGACATGGGCCTGGATGGGCCTCAGGGAGAGAGGCTGCCTGGGGATGGGGAGAACACGGAGAATTTTCCTTTATGAGCCACAGGAAGCAGCAGGGAAAAGTTCAAACTGGATTCAAAAGGAGTTGGAAAGCCCCGGAATTGTGGTCACCTCAAAGACCTTCCCTGGAGGTCTTTGAGGTCAGGCTGGACTGCAAGCCCTGTCCTTGGACACTTCCAGGGATGTGCCAGCCACTGGGAGATTCTTGACAGGGCCTCCCCACTCTCCCAGGGAGGAATTCATTTCCAAAATCCCATCTATTCCCTTCCCAAACTCCCACCCATCCCATTCCCAATATCCCATCCATCCTTTTCCCAACATCCCATCCCTCACCTTCCCAAACTCTCATCTATCCCCTCCACAACATCTCACTCATCCCCTCCCCAAAATTCCATCCATCCCATTCCCAAAATTCCATCCATCCCCTCCCCAAACTCCCATCCATCCCCTTCCCACAATTCTACCCATCCCCTCCCCAAAATCCCATTTATTCCCTCCCCAAAATCCCATTTATTCCCTCCCCAAACCCCCACCCACCCCAGCCCTCTGGCAGTGGGGAGGAGCCATTCCCCGCGGGCTGCCACCCCAATTCTTTGTCTCTAAGGGACAAAGAGAGGAATTCAGAGCCCATCAGGTGACACTGACTCACTGCAGGTCTGGCCAAGCCCAAACTCTGGGCCCAGGCTCCAGCCACGCCTGTGCCAGGGCAGAGGGAAGGGATAAAATCCTCCTTTTCCACAGCTCACACCTCTGCAACACACCTGGCACACCCCAGAAACCCTTTAACCTCACTTTTCCCCTTTTTTCCCCCATTTTTAACCCAAACTCGCCCCCTCCAAACCCTCAAGCTCCTGAGTTCAGGTGGAGCAGCCACATCCAGCATCCCTGAATGGGGCTGGAGCTGCCCTGAGGGAAAGGAAGCCCCAGGAGCACCTGGGGAACTCCTCACCTGCTCCTCCTGCACACCTGGGCTGCGTCCCCAGCCCCAAAACTGCTGCACCAAGGGATCAGCTCAGCTCCTGCTCGGGTCAGTGGCTCCAAATGAAGCATCCAAGCGATGAAAAATATTCTATAAAGCAGGCAGGGCTCTGTGGGAGGAGAAACAAAGGGGTTCCTCATCCGTGAGCCTCTAAATCCCAGTGTTTCTGTTAAAAACCGGTCCTTCCAAGCCCTTTGAGACTGTCCCATCGCTTTTGGTGATGGGGAAGGGGCTCCTCCCAGCCCACCCTGAGCCCACCAAAAGGGAGCAGAGATGAGGGAAGGGGTGTCAGGGTCGCTGAGAGCGGGGGATGAGCAGCTCACATGGGGAAAGTTCAGCTGGGAAGACCCTCAGAGGGGGTGGGGGTCTGCCCTGAGCCCTTCAAGGTGGGGAGGGGGCTCAGCTCCAGCCCCTCACAGGAGCTCCTCAAGATGGGGAAGGGGCCCAGCCCCAGCCCTTCACAGGAGCCCCTCAGGATGGGGAAGGGGCCCAGCGCCTCACGGCGATGAAGGGACCCCAGTTCCCCCCACAGGAGCTTGGGGCCCACCCTGACCCCTCACACCCAGAGCGGGCCCAGTCCCGGCCCCTCAGACCAAGGCCGGGCTCCGGCCCCTCACACACGAAGGGGGCCCCGCTCTCCCG
>NW_005054491.1:1091563-1093828 GCF_000277835.1 Geospiza fortis | reverse complement strand
TGAGACGGAAAAGCTGATTTATGATTGGCTGCTAGAGCTGTCAATCAACGCGCCCACAACACGGCGCGGGGGAAGCGGCGATTGAGGTCCGCGGGAAACGCGTTCCGCAGCGCTGAGTTCCGGGCCTGGGATCACCGGGAAAAACGGGAATGGAGAAAAACGGGAATGGGGAAAAAACGGGAACCGGGAGCGCCGGGAACGGGAAAATCATCCCGGGAACAGCGTCCGCCACGCCCACACCCCCTGCTCCTGCCGCTCTGCGATCCAACCGCGCCAATGGCAGCTGCGGGATGCTGCAGGGAGAGCTGAGGCCCACCTGGAAATTCCATAAAATTCAAAAAAATCCATAAAAATCCATAAATTTCCCTTTTGTTTTTGTGCTGTCAACTCAGGAATTTTTGGGAAAGTCCAAAAGGAGGCTGGCAGTTCAGTTCAGGGGCAGCTCCAGGCAGGGCAGGAGGAATTCCCTGGAAAATCTCACCTGGAATTCAGGGCTGGAAAATTCCAACTCAGAGAGGAGGAAAAATACAAAAAAATATAAAACAAAAAATGGGTCAGGAAAGAGCCAGGAGGGTGAGGGAAAGGAAACAGCACGAAATGAGCTGAAAACAGCAGGAAAACGGTGCCGTGATTTCCATATTTTTGGATCATTCCAGAATATTTTCATTTCCAGCCTTAAATTCCTTTGATGGGGCTACAAAAAAAGCAGGTGGAGAGAAATTAAAAGCAATTTAGGGAAGGAGAAATGAAGGAGAAAAGTCTTCTTATTTTTGTGCTGGGAGGAGAATTCCCGCTGGGATGGACCAAAAAAAATTGGGGAAAATGGGAATAAAATGTGCCTCAAACAGACCCCGAGCCCACAGAAAGTTCTGGAAAATCACCTGAGCACGCAGGGATAACAACCAAAGTGTCCAAATGGTTTTTATTCCTCACGAGTGACACGAACCACATGAATTCCACGGAGCCTCGACCAAAAAAAAATCACTTTTTTCCATGATTTTTTTCCGTCTCCCCAATGTTCCAGAGGGGCTCCTCCTCGTCCCCCCTCCCCCCCCCAAAAAAAAATCGGATTTAAATCCATTCTGGATTTTTTAAAAAAATTCCCCCTCTGGTTTTTCCCCCCCAGCTGGGATTTGAGGTGGCTCCAGGAGCTTTTCCTTGCACAAATCCTGAATTTTGGATCCAAAGGAGGATTTTGGATTCCCTCCACCCCCAGTCCAGCCAGGCTGATCGCTGACATGCAATTAAAATTAAAAAAAAAAAAAAAATCAAAATAATTCAGAAAAAAAAAAAACCAAACAAGCTCCTTTAAACACACTAAAAACACCTTCACTCCCTCCCTGCTCACATTCCACGGGAGAAATCCCCATTTTTGCTGAACACTCAAATGGGATTTTCCAGGATTTTTTGGGGATGGGGGAAAAACCCCAAAAATGCTTGGGGGAGGTTCAGCCCTGACTCCCCCGTGGATCCTGGAGAGGGGGAAGCAGCAAAATTCCCAAAAAAATCCCAGATTTGGAGCAAAATCCTCATTCCCAGAGATGGAAAAAAATCCCAGGAATTCCACGGTGGGGATGAGCAGGGACTCAAACACTTCTTGGAAGTGGCTCCCGAGGGGAAAATTGGGGCAAAAAAAGAAGAATTATTCGCTTGGAAATGCTCCAAAAAACCCAAATCCTGCAGGGATTTGGGAATTTCCCAACAGAATTCTGAGTTCAGCTCTGCTGGGGCTGCCAGGAAAAAAAAAACCCAAAAAATAAACCTGAAATAAAGGGGAAAAAAGGGGAAAAAAGGGAGGGAAATGGGAATTCTCAGGGACATGCAGGGCACGGGAAGATTTGGGAATTTTTGTGGTTTTTATCCGTTGGAGTTTTGGGTTTTTTTCCCCCTCTTGGACACTTCCAAGTCAAGAATTGGCAACACGGAGGTGGCTCCCAGCTGGAAAAGCAAATTCTGGAATTTCCAGGGGCTGCAGAGAGAGGGAAAACAGGGAATTCACCTGGGGAAAAGGGAATTTCATCAGATTAATCTGGATTGTTTATTTCTATTGATTTTATTTTAATTTATTTATCTTGACTTTATTATATTTCAATCTATTTTCAAATTATTTTCATTCTATTTTTATTTAATTTCAAATTATAACCTAATTTTATTTCAATCAAATTTATTTTAAACTAACTTTATTTCAATCACATTTTTGTTTTATTAATTTTATTATAATTTAATTATTTCTATTATAATTATAACACTAATATATTAACCTAT
>NW_005054491.1:1085975-1091475 GCF_000277835.1 Geospiza fortis | reverse complement strand
TTATTATTATTTAATTTTTTATTATTTTATTTATTTAAATTTTATTTCAATTTAAATTAATTTTTATTTTAACTTCTCATTACTTTAAATTCAAAGAAAAATAATAATTTAAATTGCTTTCATTATTTTAATTAAAATTCTTTTAATTTTAAGTCAATTAATTTCAATTTAATTTTTTCGCTATTTTCCACTCACAAATTTTAATTTAAATTTTGATCCAGCTTTCCTGTATTGAATAAATCAATAATCAATCAATAACCAATGGCCCTGCTCCTGCCCCACCTCGCTCCTGAGTTATCAATTCCTGTATTGAATCAATCAATAATCAATTAATAACTAATCAATAATCAATGCCCCACATCACTCCTGAGTTATCGATTCCTGTAATCAATCAATCAATCAATCAATAATCAATGATTGCTCCTGCCCCACGTCACTGCTGACTGATTAGAACTGGATTTATCAATTCCTGTCCTCAATCAATCAATAATCAATGCCCCACCTCACTCCTGAGTTATCAATTCCTCTATTCAATCAATAATCAATAACCAATCAATAATCAATGCCCCACATCACTCCTGAGTTATCGATTCCTGTACTCAATCAATCAATCAATAATCAATGCCCCACCGCACTCCTGAGTTATCAATTCCTCTATTCAATCAATAATCAATAACCAATCAATAACCAATAACCAATCAATAATCAATAATCGATTCCCACCTCACTCCTGCTGCTCCTCGTTGCTGGCGCTCGGGGTCCGGCTGCGGATTTGGCTGCGCAGCTGCTCAATGAGCTCGGGGTTCTGCTGCTGCATCTGCTGCGCAAACTGCTGGCCCCTGGGGACAGGGACACGCACGGGGGACATCAGGGACGCACAGGGGACAGCAGGGACACACAGGGACAGCAGGGACAGACAGGGACAGCAGGGACAGACAGGGGACAGCGGGGACACACAGGGACAGCGGGGACACACAGGGACAGCAGGGACACACAGGGGACAGCGGGGACACACAGGGGACAGCAGGGACAGACAGGGGACAGCAGGGACACACAGGGACAGCAGGGACACATGGGGACAGTGGGGACAGCAGGGACAGGTAGGGGACAGCAGGGACACACAGGGACAGCAGGGACACATGGGGACAGTGGGGACAGCAGGGACAGGTAGGGGACAGCAGGGACAGACAGGGACATGGGGACACATGGGGGATGGACATCAGGGACACGGGGACAGCAGGGACAGACAGGGGACATTGGGGACACCTGGACACAGGCAACACTCTGGGACATTCCCAGCCCTGGATCCAGGATTGTCCCTCTGGATGGTCCCCAGCCCTGTCCCCAGCCTGTCCCTTAGGTGTCCCCAATCCTGTCCCCAGTCCTGTGTCCAGCTGTTCCCTGCCCTGTCCCCAGCCCTGTCCCTGATCCTGTCCCCCAGCCCTGTCCCCGGTTGTCCCCAGGTGTCCTCATCTGTTCCCAACCCTGTCCCCAGCCATTCCCAGCCCTGTCCTCCAATCCTGTCCCTCAAGTGTCCCCAGTCCTGTGTCCAGCTTCCCCAGCCTGTCCCTGATCCTGTCCCCAGGTGTCCCCAGCTCTGTCCCCCAATCCTGTCCCCAGCCCTGTCTCCAATCCTGTCCCCAGACGTTCCCCGCCCTGTCCCCCAATCCTATCCCCCAGCCCTGTCCCCATCTTTGTCCCCAGTCCCAGCCCAGTCCTGTCCCCAGCTCTGTCCCTCAGGTGTCCCCAGTCCTGTCCCCAGCTTCCCCAGCCTGTCCCTGATCCAGGTTGTCCCCAATCCTATCCCCCAGCCCTGTCCCCATCTCTGTCCCCAGTCCCAGCCCAGCCCTGTCCCCAGCTGTCCCCAGGTGTCCCCAACCCTGTCCCCAATCCTATCCCCAGCTGTCCCCCAGCCCTGTCTCCAGCCCTGTCCCTCAGGTGTCCCCAGTCCTGTGTCCAGCTTCCCCAGCCTGTCCCTGATCCTGTCCCCAGGTGTCCCCAGCCCTGTCCCCAAATCCTATCTCCAGCTGTCCCCCAGCTCTGTCCCCCAGCCCTGACCCCAGGTGTCCCCAGCTGTCCCCCAGCCCTGTCCCCCAATCCTGTCCCAAGTCTGTTTCCAGCCTGTCCCCAACCCTGTCCCCAGCTACCCCCAAATCCTATCCCCCAGCCTGTCCCCAGCCCTGTCCCCAATCCTATCCCCAGCTGTCCCCAGGCCATCCCCAGGTGTCCCCAGCCCTGTCCCCAGCCCTGTCCCCAGGCCATCCCCAGGTGTCCCCAGCCCTGTCCCCCAGGTGTCCCCAGGCCATCCCCAGGTGTCCCCACTCACGCCTGGATCAGGCTGGCCAAGTCGTTGGTGGAGGGGCTGCTCCCGGTCGCTCCCATGGCGTTGTGGCCTCCCGAGATCATCCCCGACATTCTGGGAAGGGAAAAAACGGCTCAAAACTGGGAAAAGATCCCAAAAAATCACCTGGGGATGGGTGGGAGCGACTTCCCGTCCCGGGGATCTCGGAATTCCCTGCAGCAGCTTGTCCTGGGTCGGCTGGAAATAACTAATTTAGCTGAACAATGAATAAAATTACTATAATAATGTTGATATTCCCAGATTTATGGAATTACAGCCCTGCTTTGCCTCCAGGACAGGATTCCCTGGATTCCCCCCAGGGCTGGATCCAGGTGGGAATTGCCAATGGCACCAGGAACAGGGAGAAGCTAAAGGAAGCTGAGATGAGTGGTCTCATCCCAAAATCCAAGGATTTGGGGGCTCCAGAGGGATGCCCAGGAATGGATTCATTAATTTATCCATTTTCTTCAAATATTGGGAATTGCTCCTCACAACCACCCAGGAATGGGAATATTCCCATTTCAACCAAGCTGGGGAAATCCTGAAATCCCATAAAACTGCAGCAGAGCCAATTCCAGGGCCATGATCCATCCCATCCCACCTCCCTTGGGAATAATTTTATTTCAATCCCTCTCCCAGCACCTCCCAGAGCACCCAAACCCCTCCAGCTGAGGGAACTGGGCTGGTTCTGATCCCCCCTCCACATTCCTGGCCCAAATTCCCTCCTGCTCCCAGTGGGAAAGGCCAAACCCAGAATTCCAAGAGGGAATAAATAAAAGTGGGATCCAACTCACAGCTGTTGTACTTGGGGGTTGTTCATGAGGTTTGAGGCCTGTGGGGAATAAAAACAGCGCCCAGGTGAGGCAGCAGGGACAGGGTGGGATCAACCCCAAAAGGGAAGGTGGGAATGTTTGGGAATCCTTGGGAAAAGGGGGGGAAATGGTAAAAATGGCAAAAAGGAGAGCAAAGGCCAAGCCCAGAGCAGAGCAGGCCCTGCCACAGCCTGGGAAAAGCCTGAGGAGAAACTCCCAGCTCTGTCTGAGCTGAAGGGAGCAGCAGCAGCAGCTTTCAAACGGCCCCAGGGAGTGGGGAAAGCTTCCAGAGGGGCTCCATCCCGAGGAATCCCATGTGAGGAGACACCAGAGGGGCTCCACCCCAGGGAATCCCACCCAGGGGAGCCCTCAGGGAGGCTCCATCCCAGGGAACCCCAGCATCTGCAATCACCATGCTCATGAAGCCGGGGTTGTTCAGCAATCCGGCCAAGTCGAACCCTCCGGGGCCGCTGGTCTGGAAGTGAGAAACCAGAGCTGCTGTCATTGATCATTCCCCATTCCCATTCCTCATTCCTCCTTCCCCACTCCCCATTCCCCATTCCCACTCCCCATTCCTCATTCCCCACATTCCCACCCCTCATTCCCCATTCCCCACATTCCCCACTCCTCATTCCCCATTCCCACTCCTCATCCTCCATTTCCTATTCCCTAATCTCCATTCCTCATTCCCCATTCCTCATCCTCCATTCCCATTCCCAACTCCCCATTCCTCCCTCTCCATTCCCATCCCTCATTCCCCATTCCTCATCCCTCATTCCCCACTCCCAATTCCTAATTTCTCATTCCCCATTCCCATCCCTCCTTCCCCATTCCTCATCCCTCATTCCCCATTCCTCATTCCCAAATCCCATTCCTCATTCCCCATTTCCCATCCCTCATTCCCCACTCCCAATTCCTAATTTCTCATTCCCCATTCCCATCCCTCCTTCCCCATTCCTCATCCCTCATTCCCCATTCCTCATCCCTCATTCCCTATTCCCCACATTCCCCATTCCCCTCTCCCCATTCCTCATTCCCCATTCCTCATTCCCAAATCCCATTCCTCATTCCCCGTTTCCCATCCCTCATTCCCCACTCCCAATTCCTCATTCCCCATCCCCCATTCCCATCCCTCATTCCCTATTCCCCACATTCCCCATCCCCATTTCCCATTCCCATCCCTCATTCCCCACTCCCAATTCCTCAGCTCTCATTCCCCATTCCCATCCCTCCTTCCCAGAGCTGCCAGAGCCAGGGAATCCCAGCAGGACAATGGGTTGGGATGAAGGGATCCATTCCCAGCCCCTCTCACTGTCCCAGCCTGGCCTTGGGCACTCCCAAGGATGGAGCAGCCCCAGCTGCTCTGGCAATTCCACCCCATTCCCTCCCCACCCTCCCAGCCAGGAATTCCTTCCCAAAATCTCCCTTTTCCCAGTTTAAACCCATTCCCTGTGTCCTGTCCCTCCATCCCTTGTCCCAAATCCCTCTCCAGCTCTCCTGGAGCCCCTTTAACTCCTGGAAGTGGCTCCCTGGAGCCTCTCCAGCCTCTGCCTGGGACACTCCCAACTTCTCCGGGAATTCCATCCCAGCCTCTCCCATCCAAAGATTCCTTCCCATTCTCCCACCTCATCCTTCCCAACACTCCCCTTGTCCCGTCTCTTCAGGCTGTTGGAAAAATCCTTCCCCATTTTTTTTTGAGGATCCCAAATCCAACCTTTAAACCCTGACGGGGGGAAGAGGCTCTGTCCAAACCCTCTGGAAAATCCCAGAGACTCCTGCTCACCCCCTCCCTCAGCTCTGCCCTGGGAAAAACCCTTGGAAAACTAAAATCCCCTTCAAAATGATCCATAAAGGACATTCCAGCCCATTCCTGCCAAACCTCCAAGTTTCTTTTGGAAAAAAAGAAAAGTTTTCTTTGTGTAAAAAAAAAATAAAAATAAAACACTTAAAACCATCTTTGGTGCTACAGGAAAAACAACAAAAAAAGCTGAATTTTGGAGAGATTTGATCACAAAAGTGGAAATTATTGTTGCAACACCCTGCTCCAGGACCTCTTTTAACCTCAATAAATCCCAAATTCCACAACTTACTGGACTGGGAGTCTCCTTCATTTTCTGTTCAGCTATTTTGAGGTTGGATTTGTACGTTTCGTTGTCCGGATCCAACTCCAGAGCTTTTTTGTAGTAAACAACAGCTTCTGTGTGTTTGTTTAAGCTGGACAGGGCCAAGCTGGGAAAGAAAAGAAAATTTTAAGTCACAGAGAGGCTTTTTTGTCACCTTTTTAAATCCAATTGTTGTCCCCACCAACTTTCTTAGAAATGAAAAACGTGAAATTTTTCTCCACCCT
>NW_005054491.1:1085637-1085834 GCF_000277835.1 Geospiza fortis | reverse complement strand
GAATTTTTTCCTGTTGGAACAGACTGATAAAATCCTTGTTCTAGGGTTTGCAGGGCTACAGAATTCCCAAGAAAAGGTGGAAAAAAAATCAAAGAGGGTTTTTTTGATCACTTGTTTTACCCAACTGTTGTCCCACCAACTTTCTTAGAATTGAAAAATGTGAAATTTTTTCTCCACCCTAAAAATGCTGAAACAGC
>NW_005054491.1:1085246-1085491 GCF_000277835.1 Geospiza fortis | reverse complement strand
AATGTTAAATTTTTTCTCCACACTAAAAAAGCTGAAACAGCAGGAAATTATTCATGGTAGAACAGACTGATTAAAATCCTTGTTCTGGGGTGTGCAGGGCTACAGAATTCCCAAGGAAAGGTGGAAAAAAAAATCAAAGAGGGCTTTTTTTGATCACTTGTTTTAATCCAGTTGTTGTCCCCACCAACTTTCTTAGAAATGAAAAACGTGAAATTTTTCTCCAACCTATAAAGCCGAAACAGCAG
>NW_005054491.1:1080850-1085221 GCF_000277835.1 Geospiza fortis | reverse complement strand
AAAAAACAAATAAAATCCTTGTTCTGGGGTTTTCAGGGCTGCAGAATTCCCAAGGAAAGGTGGGAATTTGCCCAGGAGGATGCTGCTCACCCCATCCTGCCGTAGGCTTTGCTGTAGCTGGGGTCG
Source organism: Geospiza fortis (assembly GCF_000277835.1). Classification (NCBI taxonomy): domain Eukaryota; kingdom Metazoa; phylum Chordata; class Aves; order Passeriformes; family Thraupidae; genus Geospiza; species Geospiza fortis. The sequence continues at coordinate 1,085,095 of NW_005054491.1, read as the reverse complement.
ATGCCGATGGCTCGCTCGCAGTCCCGCACGGCTCCCGCGTAATTCCCCAGTTTGCTGTAGGCAGCGGCTCTGGAAAAATGGGAGAAACAGAATGTCCCGCATTGCCAAGCAAATTGGATTCTATTTGCCATCTGGATGGCAGCTGGCTTCTGTTCAGCGGGCAGTTTTCCTTATCTCTTCCGCAACAGGGGAGACATCTGCTGATAAGAGGCCACTCAATGTCACTGCATGGCTGATATCAGATTTCAAACATTCCGACCTGGATAGAATCTGAGATTTCAAACATTCCGACCTGGATAGAATCTGAGATTTCAAACATTCCGACCTGGATAGAATCTGAGATTTCAAACATTCCGACCTGGATACGATCTGAGATTTCAAACATTCCTACCTGGATACAATCTGAGATTTCAAACATTCCTACATGGATAGAATCTGAGATATCAAACATTCCTACCTGGATACAATCTAGAGAATTCAAACATTCCTACCCGGATACAATCTGAGATTTCAAGCATTCCGACCTGAATATAATCTGAGATATCAAACATTTCTACCTGAATATAATCTGGGATTTCAAACATTCCTGCCTGGATACAATCTGAGATTTCAAACATTTCTACCCGGATAGAATCTGAGATATCAAACATTCCTGCCTGGATATAATCTGAGATTTCAAGCATTCTCACCTGGATGTAATCTGAGATTTCAAACATTTCTACATGGATAGAATCTGAGATTTCAAACATTCCTACCCGGATACAATCTGAGATTTCAAACATTCCTGCCTGGATATAGTCTGAGATTTCAAACATTCCTGCCTGGATGTAATCTGAGATTTCAAACATTCCTACATGGATAGAATCTGAGATTTCAAACATTCCTACCCGGATACAATCTGAGATTTCAAACATTCCTGCCTGGATATAGTCTGAGATTTCAAACATTCCTGCCTGGATGTAATCTGAGATTTCAAACATTCCTACCCGGATACAATCTGAGATTTCAAACATTCCTGCCTGGATATAATAATATTAAAGTTCAAAATCTGTTTTACCCAAGAATTGCCTGAGAAACACAAAAACCTCCCCTCTTCCCCCTCTTCCACGGCCGATTCTGCACACACAGCTCCCTTAATTCTCCCCAAGGAGCCTCCAGCTCCTCATTCCACCCTGAATTCCCAGCAAATCCCACTGTGCATGGAAGCAGATCCCATTTCCTGGCATCCCTCATCTGATAAAGGTCTGATAAAGTTCATTTCCACACCCACATCCCACCCAGAGATCCCAGGAGGCACCAAAGGCACAGCACGATCCCACAACAGCGAGGAACTGCTCCAAAACTCCACAGGACCATTTGAAAAATGGGATTTTTGGGAATTCTGGAGCAGGGAGGAGCTGCTCAGTACCTGTTGCAGAAATAAACGGCGTTGGCTGGGTTTAACTCGATGGCTTTTCCATAAAAAGACACGGCAGCCTCGAAGTTTTCTGCCTTCATTTGGTCATTTCCTGAAAGGAGGGTGGGAAAAGATGGAAAAAAACCGGGATAACCCAAAGCAAAGGTTTGGATCCACAGAAATAGCACAGGGGAAAGGTTTGTCAGTGTGGGGCAGGGCCAGCAGCGAGGCTGTGCTGGGAATTCCCCCATTCCTGATCCCAGAACCCACCCCAGGTGCTGGCTCAGGTGGGGAAGTGCTGCACCCACACCCATCCCACCTTTTCCCAGGAAAAAGCCATGCACAGAGCGGGAAGGATGGATGCTCTGCTCCACACCCCACAGGATCTTTGGGATAAAAATCCCACCGATCCAACATTCCCGACAGCAAAACCTCCCTGCACTCCTACAGAGCAAGAGGCAGAAATAGAAAACATTCCCTTTTTTTCCTTCAATTCCAGGCACCAGGGAATTGAGATGCCCTCCCAATTAGCACCAAACCCTCATTATCCAGCAGCTCCAGCGGGTGGTACCTTCAGTTTTGAGTCTTTCTGCTTCAGCCACGTCATCTTCTGAGGGGGTGACGGGCTCCGAGTTCGTTCTGGAGTGTTCCAGCTCCTTCCAAGGAGAGGCAGAAGCTGAGCTGAGCATTCCCACAATTCCCATTTTTTTTTTCCCAGCCCAAAACGTTCCCCTCCCACGCTCTCTGAGGGGAGCAGCAGCCTCCTGGAAAATCCAGCAGAACTCAGGGAAAAGGGAACGTCCCAGGGCTCTCACTCACCTTCCCTGCCACGGCTTCAAATATTTCGGGGAGGGTCTGGGACACAGCCAGGCTTTGGTCTTCCATGGAGACCCCAAATGCTGTTTCCAGGCACTGGATGGCCACTGGATAAGGAGAGTCAGGTCATTAATTAATAAATATTCATCCCTCTCCTTCATCTCTTAAAAAAAAACAGGAAAAAAACTCAATATTTCCCCCACACCAGATGGGATTTTTGGGCCGTATCCTCAGATTTTGCAAAGCTTGGAGCTGGCCAAAGCTTCCCTCTGGATCTCCTGGATGGAGTCAGTCCCAGTTCCCACTCCCTGAGAGATTCTCCCTCATCTCTCAAAAAACCATGAAAAAAACCTCAATATTTCCCCCATACCAGATGGGATTTTTGGGCTGTATCTTCAGATTTTGTGAAACTCAGAGCTGGGCAAAGCTTCCCTCTGGATCTCCTGGATGGAGCCAGTCCCAATTCCCATCCCCTGAGGGATTCCTGGGGCTGGAAGTGATTCAGGCTGGGGCAGCAGCAGCATTGCCACAGGTGGGAATGGCCCAGAATTCCAAACATTCCCCTCGCTCTGGGAACCCTGAGCCACCTCCTCCCTCCTCAGGCTTGGGAAGCTGCTCCCAGGGAAAAGCAGAGCCTTCCTGCCACATTTTCCATCCCAAAATATCCCATTCCCAGTCCCATCCCCCAGCAACATCCCCCCACCCCACAGCCACGCTCCTTTCACTGCGACAAACCAGGGGCTAAACCTTAATCTCCTTAAGGAGACTTTTTAAGATCCCTGCCCTTTGGAAAGGACCTGGAAAAAAACCCCTGAGGGATGACATTTTGGGGAGCAAAAGAGGAGAAACAACCCCAGGAGCACAAAAAAGTTTCCCTGGAGACAGGGAATTCCCACCTCCCACCCCACAGAGCGCTCCCAGCTTGGCCTGGATGAACCCTCTGAGTGTCCAAGCAGGGATCAGGGAGATTTCTGAGCCAGCTAAGCTGCTCTTGGCAGAGATCAGAAGCCACACAAGCCACCAGCATCCCTGGATATATCCCAAAAGGAAAAATCAACCCCAAAATTCCAGCCAGGTTCGGCACCGGGAGCAGCCCAGCCAAGGCAGGGGTAGAAAAGACCAAAAAAACAGCGAAATTCTCCCAAATTTCGGCCTGACAGAGGCGGATCCACCCACCTTCCAAACTCTCCTGAGCATCTGGAGACATGCTCCCGTTCTGGAGCTGGGTGTGCAGGAACTGGATGATGGAGAAGGCCAGACGCTTCTGGTCTGCCATGCTGGGAGAGAGGCTGGAGGGGCCGCGCTCCACCGCTCCTGGCTTCCCAAAAAAATCCTGCAGAGACACAAACCGTGGATTGAAACACAAAAAGGGAACAGGATTTTGCTGCTGCTGCCCCTCAGGGAGGTGCTGAGGAGGTCAGGATGGATTTGGAGTTGGTCAGGGCTGGGTAAGAACTCCAGAACATTGCTTGTTTTCTTTAGGAATTCTCCAGGCCTGGATTCGCCCTCTGCTCGGCACAACCCCGCCAAGGGAAGCACCCAGAGGTGCTGCAGGGCGGGAAATCCCTGGAGCTCACCAGGAAAAATTCCCAATCTTTTGGGGAATTTCTCCTGAGCACGGCTTGCTGTTGAAACCAGAGCCAGGAGCAGGAGGAATTTGGTGGCCCCCAAACAAGAGCCAAGTGCAGGAAGAAACTGGGATGAATTTGGTGGCCCCAAAGCAGAGCCAAGGAGGAATTTGGCAGCCCCAAATCAGAACCAGGAGCAGGAGGAATTTAGGAGGAATTTGGTGGCCCCAAAGCAGAGCCAAGGAAGAATTTGGTGGCCTCAAACCAGAGTCAAGGAGGAATTTGGTGGCCCCAAACCAGAACCAAGAGCAGGAGGAATTTGGCGGCCAAACCAGAGCCTGGAGCATCCCTGGAGGGATTTGGTGGCCCCAAAGCAGAACCAAGAGCAGGAGGAATTTGGTGGCCCCAAAGCAGAGCCAGGAGCAGGAGGGATTCAGGAGGAATTCGGTGGCCCCAGAGCAGAGC
>NW_005054491.1:1080513-1080831 GCF_000277835.1 Geospiza fortis | reverse complement strand
CGGCAGCCAGGGCAGCCCCAGCCGCTCCTGGCAGGGCACAGGGAGGGAAATCCCAAAGCGCCGAGAGCCCAAGCAGCACCACCCGAGGCTGGGAATTCCCAGGGCAAGCTCCCCGCACTTTAACTGGGTTTGTAGCACAGCCAGGCTCGTTTAACGGAGACACGAGCTCCGTTTAACGCGACTCCACCGGAGCTGAGCCGCTCCCGTCCGCCCAGAGCCCCCGGACCCCACCGGGCCCGCCTGACTCCCGTTCCCCGGCAGCCCCCGGACCCACCGGGCGGAGAGGGGCAGGCACCGCTCCCCGGTGTCCCCAAAGCC
>NW_005054491.1:1070639-1079415 GCF_000277835.1 Geospiza fortis | reverse complement strand
GGGATGGTCGGGGCCGGCCAGGCCCCGCGGCCCCTGGCCAGCCAGCTGCGCTGGGACCTGACGGCCGAGCAGATCGAGGCCATGGCGGCCGAGCTGACCGAGAGCACCAAGCTCGTGTACGACCGCGTGGGAGCCCAGGAGCGCGGAGAGGTCTCCTACGAGAACACCCTCAAGGCTCTGGCCGACGTGGAGGTGGAATACACAGGTGGGGACGCTGTTCCTGCTGGCAGGGATGGGATGGATCCCGGGATGTGGCACTGACATTCTCTGGACAGACAGAGACACGATTCTCTGTCTCTCAGGTTTTTGCTGGAGTGCTGTTCTTGGAGCTTTTTGCAGGGATGGCAGCGGGGAATGTTCTCCCTGTTTAACCCCCTCCAAGTGTGGAATTGCATCAGGACAGGGCGTGGTGGCTTTTGGGGAAGTGTCTGTAGGAAGGGATTGTCCCACTTGGAGCTTTGAAGGAGACAGGGAACGCTGCTGGCATCAGGAATGGTGGAATTCTGGAGCTGGAAGGGAACATCGAGCCCTGCACAGAGCTCCCCAAGCCTCCTGTGATGGCAGAGCTGTTGGGGGCTCACAGGCACAGAATTCTCCTTGGTTTTAGGAGGATTTTGATGGGAATCCAGCATGTGGATGTGCTGGGCAGCAGGGAAAGGACCAAAGGGAGCAGGAGCTGCTGCCGCCAGGGATCATGGAATTCCTCAAGCTCTAAGGGAGCATCAAGTCCTGCACAAAATTCCCCAAACCTCCTGTGCTGCCACAGCTGGGGCAGAGCTGTTGGGGGCTCACAGGCACAGAATTCCTGTGGATTTTGGGAGGATTGTGCTGGGAATGCAGCAGGTGGGCAGCAGGGGATGTGCCATCCCTGCCATCAGGAATGATGGAATTCCTCCAGCTGGAAGGGAGAAGCTGGAGAAGCACAGGGATCAAAACAACTCTTATTTGCTGCCCCTGTGTTTTGGAACACGTGGAATATGTTAAAAGATTATTTACCTGAAAGAATCTGATTAGATTTTAGGGTGAGTGTTTTGTTTTCTTAACCAATCTCTACAAGCTGTGTCCTGACAGGAGACAGCCACGAGATTTTGTTGAGTGCTTTAGAGCAGTGCAGTATAGTATAAAATAATAATATAATATAATAAAGTGAATTATTAGCCTTCTGATATCATAGAGTCAGGGGTGTTGCCTGATTTTACAGTAGTGGGAGGCTCTGAGCTTGCCCAGAGCAGCTCTGGCTGCCCCCTGGAAGGGTCCAAGGCCAGGTTGGAGCCCCCTGGGGTAGTTGGAGATGTCCCTGCCCATAGCAGGGCTGAGCTTTGAGGTCACTCCCAACCCCTCCCACGATTATTAAGATTTTTAGATTTTATTTTTTTTAGCTCCGTGCTGTCACCTGCTTTTCTCTCCCCGTGGCTGCCAGCAGAATGTTGGTGTTATTCCCAGTTAATGTTTATACAGCAAGGAACCAGCACAAAGAACAGATTTGGAAAAGCAAATTAACCCAAGGGCAGCCCTTTGGCAGCAGGAGCAGCTGCTTTCCCAAGGCTGTCCCGGCTTTCATGTGTCACCAGTGGGAACAAAAGCAGAAAAGATCCAAGAAACTCTCACCTCCTTCCTCACTTTTCCCTGGGCCAGTGGGCAAATGTCTCTCCATGTGCCTTGTTTCCTGCTGGGATTATTTTTGGGAGAATAAATCCTGCTGGGATTTTTTTTTGGAGAATAAACCCCACTGGGATTTTTTTGGGAGAGTCACTCCTGCTGGGATTTTTTGGGGGAGTCAGTCCTGCTGGGACTTTTTTGGAGAGTAAATCCCGCTGGGATTTTTTGGGAGAGTAAATCCTGCTGGGATTTTTTTGGGAGAGTAAATCCCACTGTGATTTTTTTGGGAGAATAAATCCTGCTGGGATTTTTTTGGGAGAATAAATCCCACTGTGATTTTTTGGGAGAGTAAATCCCGCTGGGATTTTTTGGGAGAATAAATCCTGCTGGGATTTTTTTGGGAGAATAAATCCTGCTGGGATTTTTTTGGGGTGGGAGTACTACAATGTGATGGCACCAAAACTGTGCAGTTTTGGTGGCTTTATTTGCAGCAGGGTGACAATTCAGGTGGCCCCTCCTCGTGACACCTGGGCTGCTGCCTGTGCTCAAGCTGTCTGGGACAGGGAGCAGCCTCATCTTCCTCCTCTCCCCATTCTTTTTTTCCTAAAATAATAGGGGAAAAAAATAATTCCTCTTGCTCAGCAGGAGGAATGTTCATCTCAGCAGGACTGTCAGCACTTCCCTGGCTGAGCTGCCTGTTCAGCTTCTCCTGGGGAGGGAATCCAGGTGCCTGGAGAGCACCTGGAGTGCTGTTCTTGGAGCTTCTGCAGGGATGGCAGCAGGGAATGTTCTCCCTGTTTTCCTCCGTGGGATTGCATCAGGACAGGGCGCACCTGGGGCGTGGGGGGAAGTGTCTGTGGGAAGGGATCGTCCCACTTGGAGCTTTAAGGGAGACAGGGAACGCTGTGGCATCAGGAATCATGGAATTCCCCAAACCTCCTGTGCTGCCACAGGCACAGAATTCCTGTGGGTTTTAGTGGGATCCTGTGGATTTTGGGAGGATTGTGGTGGGAATGCAGCAGGTGGATGTGCGGGGCAGCAGGGAAAGGACCAAAGGGAAACAGGGAATGCTCCTGCCATGAGGAATCATGGAATTCCCCAACCCTCCTGTGCTGCCACAGGCACAGAATTCCCGTGGGTTTTAGTGGGATCCTGTAGATTTTGGGAGGATTGTGCTGGGAATGCAGCAGGCGGATGTGCTGGGCAGCAGGGAAAGGACCAAAGGGAAACAGGGAATGCTGATGCCATGAGGAATCATGGAATTCCTCAAGCTGGAAGGGAACATTGAGCTCTGCACAGAACTCCCCAAATCTCCTGTGCAAAGCTGTTGGGGCACAGAATTCCTGTGGATTTTGGGAGGATTGTGGTGGGAATCCAGCGGGTGGGCATGCTGGGCAGCAGGGAAAGGACCAAAGGCAGCAGGAGCCTCATCCCACCTCTCCCCTGCCGTGTGTGTGAGAGGAGAGGAAGGCTCTGGGGCTGCCAGCCTGGCTGTGGGTGTGCACTGGGACGTGGAGCCATCATCCCTGTCCCCTTTTTGTCCCTCCCCAGTCCGTAGGAACATGCTGGACTTCCCCCAGCACGTGTCCCCCTGCAAGGCCGTCCGCGCCGCCAGCACCGAGGCCGACAAGAAGCTCTCGGAGTTCGACGTGGAGATGAGCATGAGGCAGGACGTGTACCAGAGGATTGTGTGGCTCCAGGTGTGTCCCCCTGCCACCCAGGCAAGGGGTTGGGACCCCCTGGAATCCCAGCAAATCCTTTTCCTTCGTCCCAGAGCTGAGGAGGGAGGGATGCAGGTGTGATTGCGGCAGAGCGGTGCAGCTGGAGAGAGGGATGGGGAATTTGGGATTGAGGGCTCTGCTCCCCACTCAGAGCCTCGATCACCCCTTTGTTGGTAAATCCAACTCACCTCAGTGGTGATGTCCCCAAAAGTGCCCCCCAAAATGCTGACATGGCACAAAGGTGATGTGTTTAAAGCAATCTGGGAGGAGCCCCTGCCCCGAGGTGACCCAGGAACCTCTGCACCAAACCAGAGCCTTCCCTGGGGCTTTTCCATCTGCTGCTGGGTCTCTGGTGGTCCCAGAACTCCCAGCTTCCTGCAGCTCCCTGAGGAGGAGGGGATTTTTCTGTTTTCCAGGAGAAAGCAGAGAGTGCTTCCCTGAAGCCTGAGGCAAAGAGGTACCTGGAGAGGCTGATCAAGCTGGGCAAAAGGAACGGGCTCCACCTCCCCGAGGAGACACAGGAGGTGAGAGCACAGAATCCCAGGATGGTTTGGGCTGAAGGCACCTTAAAGCCCATCTGCCGCTGTCCCAGGTTGCTCCAAGCTGGCCTTGGACACTTCCAGGGAAGGGGCAGCCACAGCTCCTGTGGGATATCTGTGTCAGGGCCTCTGCACCCTCACAGGAAGGAATTTCTTTTCCTAATATCCCATCTAATCCTAATTCCTGACAGTCTGAATCCATTTCCCCTGTGGCAGGGCTCAGGGCAGGGTCTGAAGCTCAGGTTTGGGTTTTGCCCCAAATTCTGGTGATTTTGGGTGATGTCTCCAGCCCCCCCTTTTTCCTTTCTGATGAAAGGGTGGGTGATGTTAACAAAGTGGGAATTGAGGAATTCCTGGGGAGGTGAAATTGGGGAATTATCGTCAAATCCCCACATGCCAAGGGCTGGAGTTGGGCTGAGCTGCTCAGGAGCCTCCCTCTCTTACCATGCACCAGCAGAGGAGCTCAAAACTGGGTTAAAACCAGGAGAAAATGGGAAATAAGGAGAGGGGAGGTTGTTACTGCAGCACCTGCAGCTCCTGAGGCAGCAGGGAACAGGCAGGACCTTGCTGAGGTGGCTGAGCCCTGCCAGGTGTAACCCCAGGGAGCCTTTCTGGGCTGCTGGCTCACCATCATTAATTGTGCACCGTCATTAATTGGGCTGGCTCAGTGCTGGGCAGCTCAGCAGGGTGGGAACAGCCTGAGTGCCCCCCCCAGCTCTGATTTCTCTCCGATTTTCTGCGTTTTGAAGAAAATCAAAGCTATCAAGAAGAAGCTGAGCGTGCTGTGCATCGACTTCAACAAGAACCTCAACGAGGACACCACCTTCCTGCCCTTCTCCAGGGAGGAACTGGGTATGGAGTGCTCACACTGCATGATCCCAGGGCACTCCTGGAGGATCCTGGGCTCAGCCCCTGCCTGCTCTTTTCCCAGGGGGGCTCCCTGAGGATTTCCTGAACTCCCTGGAGAAGACAGAGGATGGGAAGCTGAAGGTCACCCTGAAGTACCCACACTACTTCCCCCTGCTGAAGAAGTGCTACGTGCCCGAGACCAGGAGGAAGGTGGAGGAGATGTTCAACTCCAGGTGCAAAGAGGTCGGTGGGACTGACCCAGGGCAAGATTTGTGTTTCTTTCCACACTGCTTCCCTTCTCCCCTGTGGATGTTACTATGATATTTGCCAAGATTTTTCATAAAATATGAAAATTCTTCTCCTGGGAAGCTTTAGCTTCTCTATGTTTTGCTGCTTTAGAATGTGATTTAGAGAATTGTTTATTAAGCATGTAAATTGTTTTAATTTAATGGCCAATCACAGCCAGCTGTGTTGGACTCTCTGAGTCTATCATGGGTTTTTATTATAATTTTTTCCCTATCTTTCTGATACATTCTTTCTCTTTCTTTAGTATAGTTTTAGTATGTAATTTTATAATATAATACAATGCGATATAATACAATACAATACAATGCAATATAATGTAATATAATGCAATATAATATGATATAATATAATATAATATAATATAATATAATGTGATGTGATATAATGTGATGTGATATAATGTGATATAATGTGATATAATATAATATCATACAATATAATATAATACAATACAATGTAATACAATATAGTATAACACAATATAATACAATATAATACAATACAATATAATATAATGCAATATAATATAATACAATACAATACAATAAATATAATAATCAATCAGCCTTCTGAGAACTTGCAGTCAAATTCTCAACTCTCACACTGTCCTGGCACCCACAACACCACCACACGTGTGCTTCACTCTCTGCCTTGCAGGAGAACTGCCTGATCCTGAAGGAGCTGGTGGACCTGAGGGCTCAGAAGGCCAATCTGCTGGGCTTCAGCACCCACGCTGACTTTGTGCTGGAGATGAACATGGCCAAGAGCAGCCGGACGGTGGCCACGTTCCTGGGTATGTCCTGGGGCCGAGCAGGGGCATCCTGGGCAGGGTGTGCTGCTCTGATCCCTGATCCCAGCCCTGCCTGGCTTTCTCTAGATGAGCTGGCCCAGAAGCTGAAGCCCCTGGGGGAGAAGGAGCGGGCTGTGATCCTGGACCTGAAGAAGAAGGAGTGCGAGAAGCGCGGGCTGGAGTTCGACAACCGCATCAACGCCTGGGACATGCGCTACTACATGAACCAGGTGGAGGAGACCAAGTACAGCGTGGACCAGAACCTGCTCAAGGAGTATTTCCCCATGCAGGTGGTCACCACGGGCCTCCTGGCCATCTACCAGGAGCTGCTGGGCCTCACCTTCCACCTGGAGGAGAAGGCTCAGGTGTGGCACGAGGACGTGCAGCTCTACACGGTGAAGGACGCGTCCTCCGGCGAGACCATCGGGAAGTTCTACCTGGACCTGTACCCACGGTGAGACCTGGGGAGAGGGGAAATCTGGGAGCAGGAGGAGCACAGCCTGAGGAGGAGGAGGAGGAGGAGGAGGAGGAGGAGGAGATTCCTGCTCCCAGCTGTGTGGAGTGGAGGGAGCGCCGTGTGCTGGGATGTCACCAAGGGGGTCACCAACGGGGTCACTTGGGGCCCCTCTGAGGACCACAATGGGGGAGGCCATGGCTGTGTGTGACTTTTGGAAGGATCCCTGAGCCGTCTGTCCCTCCCCAGGGAAGGGAAGTACGGCCATGCTGCCTGCTTTGGCCTCCAGCCCGGCTGCCTCCTGCCGGACTCCAGCCGCCAAATCTCGGTGGCCGCCATGGTGGCCAATTTCACCAAGCCCACGCCGGACGCCCCTTCCCTGCTGCAGCACGACGAGGTGGAGACCTATTTCCACGAATTTGGGCACGTCATGCACCAGCTGTGCTCTCAGGTGAGGCCTCCCTGCGCTGGCACAGCTTGGGGCTTTTCCCCCCGTCCCGTTTTTTTGTGGAATTCCGAGCTGGCCGTGTCCCCCCAGGCGGAGTTTGCCATGTTCAGCGGGACACACGTGGAGAGGGACTTTGTGGAGGCCCCGTCGCAGATGTTGGAGAACTGGGTGTGGGAGAAGGAGCCTCTGCTGCGCATGTCCAGGCACTACAAGACAGGGAGCCCCATCCCGGATGAGCTGCTGGAGAAACTCATTAAATCCCGGCAGGCAAACACAGGTGGGAGGGGTTGGATGTCCCCTGGGGACACTCAGTGACCTGGCTGGGGACAAAAAAGGCTTCTCCGTGCTCGCCATGGTGCTGGGGGTTCTGAGGGGATGGGGGGAAGGAATCCACACGTGGGAAGAGAGAGGGTGATGTGGCACGTGAAAGGGACAGAGGTGCCACTGCAGCCTCAGTTTCCCTCCTCCTCCTCCTTTTGGGAACAGGGCTCTTCAACCTGCGCCAGATCGTCCTGGCCAAGGTGGACCAGGCACTGCACACCCAGACCAAGGCTGACCCTGTGGAGGTGTTTGCCCAGCTCTGTGAAGAGGTGCTGGGTGTCCCTGCCACCCCAGGTACGCCGTGCCACCCTCCTGTCCCTCTTGCCCTGTAATAGCTCAGCAAGTTCCTCCCGCATGGGGACGGTTTCTGCTGGCTCTGGGAAAAGCAGGGCTGGAAAAGCCTGGAAAGTTCCTCCCTTTGTCCCCTGGGTTGTGTGAACAGCTGGGCCAGCACTGCAGGGTTTTGTTTTCCCATGGGGAGTCCCTTTTGACCCCTTTTGTCCCCTCAGGTACAAACATGCCAGCCACCTTTGGCCACCTGGCCGGGGGTTATGATGCTCAGTACTACGGCTACCTCTGGAGCGAGGTGTTCTCCATGGACATGTTCCACACCCGCTTCAAGCAGGAGGGAATCATGAACTGCAAGGTAGGAGCAGGGTTCTGTGTGCGTGCCTGGGGTGTGGGAGCCAGGGCGGGTGTGCCAGCCCTGCCCTGTGTGTGTGTCTGTGTGTCTGTGCCCACAGGTGGGCATGGATTACAGGAAGTGCATCCTTCACCCCGGTGGCTCCGTGGATGCTTCGGACATGCTGAGGAGGTTCCTGGGCAGGGAGCCCAAGCAGGACGCCTTCCTGGCCAGCAAGGGACTGAAGGTGGAGAGCAACTCGGTGCCTTCAGCCTGAGAGGTGCTGCTGGGCCCTGGCAGGGCGGGGAAGCTCCTGCCCACGCACCTGCCCTCGCCTGGTTCCTGTCACCAAACACCCCCAGGCCACCCCTGCCTGGAGCTGCCCCTCTGAGCCCCTCCTGGGGCTCTCTGGTGACACACAGGTGACCTGGCCTTGTCACCCCGGCCTTGTGGGTCACCCTCACCAATTGGCTGAACTTTGAACCTGATCTCTGCACAAGGGTGAGTTTTGGAGCCAGGGAGGAGGAGGGGGAGAGGAGTTCCCAAACTTGAATTTTTGTTTTTAAATCCCTTCTCTTTTAAGAAGCCTCGTTGTTGGTGTTGTTGTTGCCACCTTGGCTTGGTTTGTGACACAGTTGTCATCAGGGCAGGGACAGTCCTGCTCTCCCCATCTTTGGGCAGCTCTTGGCTGTGCAATAAAGATGGGGAGATCCCAGAGCTCAAACCCTACAGGGAATTAACTGGAACATCCTGCCCTGAACCCCTCAGGGACCTTCCTGCCTGGCAGGGGGACAGAGGTGGCCAGTGCAGGCGTTCCAGAACAGGGGTTTAGGGACATCTTTGGCCTCTGTGTCCCAGGGCCATCTCAGGGTCATCCTGGGGCCACCCCAGGCCAGCCAGGGGCTCAGGCTGTGGCAGCTGAGGGTGTTGCTGTTGCTGTGAGCTCCAGGGACGGGCCAGGGTTGTGTTTATGACTGAAAACACCCGAGCTGACAGCTTCAAACAACACAAATGCCGGGATAAAAATATCCCCTGGGCTCCGTGCCAGGCCTTGAGCTGCCGGCCACGGGGAGGGGCAGCAGCCAGCCTGGGCTGTGCCACCTGCTCCAGGCTGTCCCCCCTGTGCC
>NW_005054491.1:1069239-1070419 GCF_000277835.1 Geospiza fortis | reverse complement strand
TGTGCCCCAAGCCAGCCTGGGCTGTGCCACCTGCCCCGGGCTGTCCCCAGCGTGCCCCAGGACCCTGCAGGGCACAGGGTGTTGTGGCACAAGGTTCCTGACCCCGAGAGCAAAGGTTTGTCCCTGGCTTGGGGTGGCTTCCTTGGGGGCTGAGGAGCTTCAGGGGGAGCTGAGATTTGTGTCCCGTCCCTTTCCAGCCTCGGGTGCATTGTGTGAGGCCGTTTGAGGGCTGTGGGATCCATCCCTGCCTCTCTGCCGCGGTTTGGGGACACGAGTGACAGCCCGAGTGCCCCAGCTCACTGCCACCACCCCACCACTGCAGGCTGTTCCCCGTCCTTTGTCACCAGCGCGGCTCTGGCGCTGGGACAAGGCTCCCCCCAGTGCAGACAAAGTCGTTGCTGTCACCTCTGTCCCCCAGGTGACACGGGAAGGTCGGTGACAACCCTGGGCAGGTCCAGAAGCGGCTCCTTGGTGCTTGCTGGGGCCACCTCGAGCATCTTGTCCTTGTCCCCTCCCCTGCGTGCTTTAGGCACGGCCTCCGCGCCGCCCCTGGGTGTTTTCAGTGTCCTGTTTTACTGAGCTTTCAGCGTTTTCTCCGACTCTTCTCTCCAGACAGAGAGAGAAGTGAAGCTGAACAGGGAAACCACGCACTTTCCTCCCTCCTTCCCAGCCCACAGCTCCCTCTGTCCCCTCTCCAGTGTCCCCACTGCCCCATGGGGGTGACCTGGCACCTCTCCAGTCCCAGCACCGGGACATGGAGCTGCACATCCCCATCCCCACCCCAGGCTGGCAGGGAAGAGACAGCTCCTTTTTATTTTGGGGGTTTGGATTTTGGGGGTTGTTTTTTTTTCCCTGTTAACAGTTTTAAAGGGCAAACTGGTGTGTGTGTGTGTGTGTGTGTGTGCACCCGTTCGTACTGGTCACGTCCCACCCCCCCGCTTGTTTCCATGACTGGATTTTAGACGGTTCCCAGCACTAATAAAGGTTTTCCTCCGCGGATGTTCGGGCTCGGGTCCTTTGGGGAGGGGTGACAGGGACACTGCCACACCCCCGCCAGCACCGCAGCCCCCTCAGGATCCAGCAGAGGGGCTCCTGTCCCACGAAGATGGGCACGGAGTGGCAGGCGCGGCGTGGCAGCGTGTGGGGTGTGAAACCCTGGGGAGAGGGACAGGCGGTGACC
>NW_005054491.1:1068033-1069108 GCF_000277835.1 Geospiza fortis | reverse complement strand
CTGGGGAGCATCCCTGTGCTCCCTCCAGTGTCCCCGGCCTTCCTCCATCACCCCTCTTCCTCCCTCCAGTGTCCCTGTCATCCCTCTGGATCCTCTGTCCTCCCTGCAGCCTCTCCATCCTCCCTCCATCATCCCTCTTCCCCCTTTCTCTCCTCCCTCCAGCTTCTCCGTGCTCCTTCCAGCTCCGCTGTCCTCCCTCCATCTCCCCTCATCCCATCCTCCCTCCATCTCCCCTCATCCATCTCCATCTCCCCTCACTCTCCCTCCATCCCCCCTTATCCTCCCTCCATCTCCCGTCAACCATCTCCATCTCCACTCATCCCACCCTCTCTCCATCTCTCCTCATCCTCGCTTCATCACCCCTCTTTCCATCCTCCCTCCATTTCCCCTCATCTCCCCTCATCTCCCCTCATCCATCTCCATCTCTCCCATCCTCCCTCTCTCCATCTCCCCTCATCCATCTCCGTCTCCCCCCATCCCACCGTCCCTCTATCACCCTTCACACCATCCTCCCTCCATCTCCCTCCCTCCCTCCATCTCCTCTTTCTCCCCCTCCATTTCCCCTCATCCTCCCTTCATCACCCCTCTTTCCATCCTCCCTCCATCTCCCCTCATCCCTCCATCTCCCCTCATCTCCCCATCCCCTCTCACACGGCACACCCCAGTGCCCAGATATCCGCGGGCTCCGCGTGTCCCCTGCGCTCCAGCACCTCCGGGGCCAGGTACGCGGGTGTCCCACACAGTGCCCTGCGGTGGGGACAGCACAGGTGACCCCTGGGGACACGGGCAGGGTGAACCGCCCTCCCTGCAGCTCCCCCCCGGCCCCGCTCACCCCCAGCGCCGCCCGGGCGGTGCCGCCCGCTGAGCCAGCCCCAGATCCCCGATCTTCACCCGCATCCTCTCCGTCACCAAGAAGTTACCTAAGGAGGGAGTGACCCGAATTGTGTCACCCTCGGGTCACCCTGGGGTCACCTCCGGGTCCCCCCCCAGCCCCACGCACTCGGTTTGAGGTCCCGGTGCACGAGGCCGTGGCCGTGCAGGTACCGCAGGGCCGAGAGCAGCTGCCGCAGGCAAA
>NW_005054491.1:1067043-1067792 GCF_000277835.1 Geospiza fortis | reverse complement strand
GCTGGGGACACTGAGGAGGGGCTGGGGACAGAGGGACAGCGCTAGGGACACTGAGGAGGGACTGGGGACAGAGTGACAGCGCTGGGGACAGAGCGAAAGCGCTGGGGACACTGAGGAGGGGCTGGGGACAGAGCGACAGCGCTGGGCACACTGAGGAGGGACCGGGGACACTGAGGAGCGACCGGGGACAATGGAGGGGGACGCAGGATGGAGTGACAGGGACTGGGACAGAGCGAGGGGGGCCTGGGGACAGAGCAATGCACCAGGCTGGGCCCTACTGAAGCCCCGGCCTGAGGGGGCTCAGTTTTGGGGTTCAGGAGCTCGGCTTTGGGGTGTTTGGTCTCGGTTGTGGGGTGTTTAGGCTCACTTTTGGGGTTCAAGGGCTCCGTTTTGGGGTGCAGAATTTCAGGGTTCGAGGGCTTGGTTTCAGGGTGCAGGGACTTAGTTTTGAGGTGTTTAGGCTCAGTTTCATGGTTCAGGGGCTCAGTTTCGGGGTCCAGGGGCTCCAGAACTCGGTTTTGGGGTTCAAGGGCTCAGTTTTGGGGTGTTTAGGCTCATTTTCGGGGTGCAGGGGCTCGGTTTCGGGGTGCAGGTCTCACCCCCCGGCTGCAGAGCTCCAGCAGAAGGTAGAGGTGCCCGCGGTCGGCGAAGTGCCCGTGCAGGCGCACGATGTGCGGGTGGCGCAGGCGACGCTGCAGCTCCCGCTCCCGCTCCACCTGCACCGACAGCAGCCCGGCAGCCCCGGGGGG
>NW_005054491.1:1066245-1066766 GCF_000277835.1 Geospiza fortis | reverse complement strand
GTAGAGCGGGCCACTGGTCACTTCTGTCACCTGGTAGCAGCGGCCGAAGGTGCCCTGCGAGTGACCCCGTGGGAAGGGGCAGCGAGGGTTGGGGTGCCCACCCAGGTGTGGGGCGAGGAGCCCCAGGGACCGGAGCTGCTGGGGCTCAGTCCCGTGCCTCAGTTTCCCCTTCCCCAGAGGAGATGGGGTGGGTCCCCCTTGGATCGGGACCCTCGGGGGGTGCGGGTGTGTGACCCCCCCTGGGGGCAGTTCAGGGGGGGCAGTTCAGGGCATTTACCTCTCCCAGGAGCCGTCCCCGCTTGTAGAGCGTCCCGCTGCCCTCGTCCCGGAGGTACCAGCCAGGGGGGGGCTCAGCCCCTGCGCTCCCCGGCTCCATCCTGCCCGCTCTGCTCGGCACCGGGGGCACCCCGAGGGACACCCGCACCCCGACGCTGTAACCCCTTCAGCTCCGGGTGCGGGTGTCCCTGGCGCCCAGGGGTGCTGGGTGCCCCCCCCGCACCCAACACCCACCACCCCGGCCC
>NW_005054491.1:1063637-1064011 GCF_000277835.1 Geospiza fortis | reverse complement strand
GGAGGTGAGCCCCGCCGTGCTGACGGCATCACCGGCGGCTCACGGCCGGCCCCGGCATCACCCAATCCCTTCCCCCCGTGCTCTGGCAGCGCCAAACCTCTGCGACCTCAACTGCCTGGCCGAGGGACACAATTTCTACTACAGCTTCGGCCGGGTGCTGGACGGGACGCGCTGCAGCCCCGGCTCCCCGGACCTGTGCGTCGGCGGGCGCTGCCTGGTGGGTGCACACGGGGCCGGGACACCCCCCAGAGCCTCCCCGGGACCCCCCAGGCCCGAGCCCCCGCGCTGAGGGGGTGTCTGGGCTCCCCACAGAGCGTGGGCTGTGACGGGATCCTGGGCTCGGGCCCCGACGCCTGTGGGCACCGCGGCAGGGG
>NW_005054491.1:1063172-1063570 GCF_000277835.1 Geospiza fortis | reverse complement strand
ATTGCCCCGGCCCCCTCCATGGGTGAATGCTTTGGCTCTTGGCTCCCCTGTCCTCCTGTCCCCACCCGTGTCCCCAAGGCATGGCCTGGGTGCCTCATTGTCCCATCCCCTGTCCCGCATCACGAGGGTCTCTGGTCCCTTCCCTTGGGGGGTTAACTCATTGCAGAGGGGTCACTCCTGGCGTGTGGGGGGTCTGTGGTGTCCCCAGGGGTGTCCAGGCCTGCTGGGGTCACTCAGAGTCCCTGTGCCCACATGTCCCTGATGTCCCCAGCACGTGGGACCCAGCTGGGTCACTGCCCCAGCCCCGGGTCCCCTCTGTGCCCGTCCCCTCCCTCTCTGTCCCCCCGTGGTGCCCCCTGGGCCCTGCCCAGGCTCTGCCCTGACTCTGCCCCCCCTCC
>NW_005054491.1:1060980-1061810 GCF_000277835.1 Geospiza fortis | reverse complement strand
CATCCTCGGGGGTCCCCACAGCCCCCCCAGGCCCCTGCTGGGGGCGTCCTGGGCTGCCCAGGTAGGGCGATAAAATGGGGACCCTAAAAAAGACCCTCTAAGCCCTCACCAGGGCTCTCAGGAGCCTCGTGCGACCCTCTCTGGGGTCTGGGCCCTCAGCCTCGCCTGCCAAGGTTGTGCGAGGGGGATTCTTGGGGGTCAGGAGTCCCCTCGGCCCCTAAATTGCTGCAGCTTTATCCCCGCAGGGCGCTGCGGGAGGTGCCGCCCGCCCAAAGGGCGCTCCCAGCGCATCCGGCACTTCTGCCAGAGCGACTTCGGTGAGCGCCGGGCCCGGACGGGCTCGGGAGGGTGGCGGGGGCGGGACAGGGCCGAGGACATCGCCAGGGGCAGGGCCGGGAGCGGGAAGGAGCTCGGGGTGATTCTGGGCACGGTGCTGGGGTCGGGAGTGTGCTCAGGGTGATGCCAGAGGCAATGTGGGGATGGAAAGGGGCTCAGAACGATGCCAGGGATGATGAGTGGAATGGGAAGGGGCTTGAGGTGATGCCAGGGACGATGCCAGGGATGGGAAGGATCTTGGGGTGATGCCAGGGATGGGAAGGGGCTTTGAGTGCTGTTGGGACAGGAAGGGGCTCGGGCTCCTGCCGGTGACACGAAGGGGCTCCGAGTGATGCTGGGGATGGGCAGAGAGTTGAGGTGACACCAGAGGCGATGCCACGGGTGGGAAAGGGCTCAGGGTGATGCCAGGGGCAGGAAAGGGCTCAGGGTGATGCCAGGGACAGGAAAGGGCTCGGGGTGATGCCAGGAGCAGGAAAGGGCTCAGGGGGATGCCA
>NW_005054491.1:1059503-1059784 GCF_000277835.1 Geospiza fortis | reverse complement strand
GTTGGGGACTGTCCCCAAACTCGGAAGCTGCCAGCCCAGGAGGGTCCTGGGCACATCGGGTGCCACCACCACGAGCCAGAAATGAGCCCCGGGAGCATTCGGGGAGCCCAGAGCTGAGCCCAGCTGGTGCCAGTGAAGCCTGAGTGATTCCAGGTGCTCCAGGTGGGCTGCAGAGGCGCCTCCACCCTATAAAAATGCTCCCTCCCACCCCCACCCCACGGTTAATTTGGGGCTGCTGAGGAGGAGGGGTTGTCTCTGGTGGGGTCCCATCCATGGCGGGT
>NW_005054491.1:1052644-1059417 GCF_000277835.1 Geospiza fortis | reverse complement strand
GGGGCTGCCCTGGCTGTGCTGACCGGACCCCTCCCTGCCCCACAGACCCTGCGGGACCCCCAGCTCTGCCCGGCTCCTATTTCTCGGGGCTGCCCGAGCTGGAGCATCAGGACCCTGCTGGCCCTGCAGCCCCCAGCCTGTGAGTGTGAGGGGCGTCCCCATATCCCCCCGATATGTGGGGGGGGTCCAACAACCCCCCCAGCAGCGCTGACCCTCTGCCTTTCCCCTCCAGGCCGAGCCCTGGCGCTCTGACCCCTGCGCGGGCACGGAGGGTCCGAAGGAAACTGCAGCACACCCTGGTCCTGGAGCTGGTGAGCTGGGTGGGGGTCTGGGGGGCTCTGCAGGGGCTGGGGCTGACCCCTGCGCGGGCACGGAGGGTCCGAAGGAAACTGCAGCACACCCTGGTCCTGGAGCTGGTGAGCTGGGTGGGGGTCTGGGGGGCTCTGCAGGGGATGGGGCTGACCCTGACCCTGTTCCCTGTGCCCAGGATGGGACCCTGCTCTACTCCTCCCTGCTCGCCCACGGGCAGAAGGATGCCACGGCCACCTTCACCACGGACTTCCAGGCGAGTTCCTACAAGGTGGGTGTTGAGCTGTGATTTGGGGCCGTGGGTGAGGTGGTGAGGTGGCTCTTCACTGCCACCCCGTGTGGCCTCTGTGCCAATGTCCCTTGTAGCTGAAGGGGCTCTGAAATCCCGTGGGTGAGGGGTGAGGGGTCCTGCTGAGGGCACTGAACCCCCCTTGGGGCCCCCCTTGCTGTCAGGATGGGGGTGCCAGAGGTTTTCCAAGATGCTGTTCCCTCCCAGGTCCACGTGAAGCTGCGTCCACACGTGCACGAGTTCTTGGAGAGCCTTTCCAAGACCTACGAGGTACCCAGAGCCCCTGGGGTCTGTGGGGTGACCCCTGGGGGGTTTGGGGTGACTCGAGCAGCCCATGCAGGGACCTTCACCCTCTCTCTGCCAGATCTTCATCTACACCACTGCCAAGAAGGACTATGCCAACAAGCTCCTGGAGGTGCTGGACCCCAAGAAGAAGCTGATCAGGTGATGGTGCTGGCAGTGCCCTGCTGGGCACCCCCTGTGTGCCAGGGCGGGGTCCCCACGGCTCTGTCTCTCTGCCAGGCACTGCCTCTCCCAGCAGGATTGTGTCTGCTCCCAGGGCTGCTACTGGAAGGACCTGACCCAGCTGGGCAGGGACCTGGCCAGGACGGTGGCCCTGGACTACACCATGCAGGGCTTCCCTGCCCAGGTAGGGCAGCGCTGCTCCCGGGGGGATTCACGTGCCCCGGTCCCCGGGGGCTGTGCGGGATCCAACCCTCTCCCTGTCCCCTCCCCAGGCTGCCAACTGGATCCAGGTGCCACCGTGGTCTGGGGACCCTGAGGATGAGGAGCTGCTGCACCTCATCCCAGTGCTGGAGCAGCTGGGCCAGGCGGTAGGACGTGGGGATGGGGACAGAAAAGGTGATATGGGGATGGGGACAGGAAGGGGACACAGGACATGGGGATGGGGACAGGAAGGGAATGGGGACGTGGGGATGGGGACATGGGGAAGGGGATGTGGGGATGGGGACTGGAAAGGGACGTGGGGATGTGGGGATGGGGACAGGAAGGGAATGGGGACACGGGGATGGGGACAGGAAGGGAATGGGGACAGGAAGGGGACACGGGGATGGGGATGGGGACAGGAAGGGGACGGGCGCTCTGGCACAGCCTGCCCCTACCCCGTCTGTCTCTCCCTCTGCAGGAGGACGTGCGCCCCGAGATCCAGCAGCGATTCCAGCCCCACCAGCTGCCCACTGAGGGTTAGGCCAGCCTGGGGAGCACCTCTAGGAGAGGCCTGGAGAAGCTGTGCTTGAGGGCATGCAGCCCCTCATCCTACACACCTGGGCTGGGTGGCTGTGCCAGGACTCTCCCTTGGTGTTTGCAGGGATCCCAGCTCATCCCTGGGGGCGTCCCCGAGGAGAGCCCCTGCCTTTGGAGACAAACTCCATCCTGGCTCCCTCCTCCCCCTGCTCTGGAAGGTCCAGCCAAGGTTTTCACGGGTCATTATAAGCTTGGAGAAAAGTCTGGCTCTGCCCTTAATTCCCAAAACTCTTCAGCTGAGCAAACACACGGTGCTGGGGAAGGGGGTGACACAAACCACCTCCCCAGCGTCCTGGGGCAGTGCAGGGTCCTGGCACGGGGCCGGTGCCCCTGGGAGGGCCCCAGCTGGCAGCTTTCCCTGTGCCATCCGTGCCTGGTGCCACCGGTGCCACGTGCCGGGGCACAGCTGCCACTGTGCCAGTCCCTGTGGGACAGAGTGGCTGGGGGTGCAGCCACACCAGGACCCCCTTTTTAAGGCCTAAAGCTGCTGGTGAGCAGGAACTGGGGACACTGGAGGGGTTCTGGGCTGGACTGGAGGCCTCGGCTGTCTCTGCTGTGCCGGAAGCCACACGAGCGCAGCTGTTTGGGGACATGTCACAGCTCGTCCCTCTGCGCCTGGGAAAGGGCACAGGGCTCTGCCCCTCCGGGAATGTCCCTGTCCCCAGGGGCGTGGGAGGAGCCACCACCACTGTCCCCTCGCACAGCTGGGAAGGGGAATCCATCACTGTCCCCTCACAGGCACTGCTGGGAAGGGGAATCACCCTTGGAGAGGGCGGCTGGAAAGGAAAGGCAACAACCGGTTTATTTGGGGAGGCAGGCACGATCCCAGGCTGTCCCTGCAGCAGCCCAGGCTGGTGTCACACTGTCCTCCTGGCCCGGGGACAGCACAGAGCTCCTTTGCCAGCACGGAGAGCCACCCTGTAGGTGGGGTACAGCACCCCTGCCAGGAGCAGGCTGCTGCAGGCCAGGACAGTGACAACCACCAGCTCCCTGCGCAGCCTGGCCGGGCTCGGGGAGCCCTCTGCGGGCTGCTGGCAGGTGTGGGTGATGTCCTGGAAGGTGTGGCCCGAGGGACAGGACGTGCAGTTGCTGGCCCGGGAGCCCTGGCAGGTGTAGCAGGAGGGGTGGCAGCTGGCACACACAAGGGCGGTGTCCCTGGGGGTGGCACTGCGGGTCTGGCCGTAGTAACGTGGGGGGCAGTAGGACAGGCAGGAGCCATGGTGGGGGTACAGGGAGCTGCCACAGTCTGTGGAGACAGGCTGGGGTGAGGCCCTGGGGACCAGAGCGTTGTCACTGTCCCCCCGAAGCCTCGCTCACCCTCGCAGGCTCCCTGCTCGTCCCTCCTGAGGCACTCGTCGGTGGCAGTGGCTGCGGAGCGCCTGGCTGGCATGTCCTCATCCGTGCCGTGCAGGTGCAGGATGAAGCTGGTCAGCTGGCCTGGGGACAGGAGGGAGAGGGGGCTGCCAAGTAAGGGACATGGGGCTGGAAGCTCTGGGGACAGGAGGGACAGGGGGCTGCCAGGTGAGGCATATGGGGCTGGAAGCTTTGGCGTTGTGTCCTGCTCCTGGCCCTGTCCTCAAAGCCAGCACAGGAGGACTCATGGCCAGGAAGGAGAAGCCAACAAATTGCCCATCCAAGGTGGGGAAGGAAGAATGACCAAGAAGAGGGTGACCCCAGTAAAAACGGGGCACCCACCTGTGTTCTCAGCATCACCCCTGTTCTCCAGCCGCAGGGTCCAGATCCCCTTGGGATTCTCATCCCAGAAGTGAGTGGACATGAAGGTCCAGTCCTGGTAGCCGTCCTGGCTGGTGTCGTAGGGGCTGGAGGAGGAGAGCAGAGCTGGGAGTGCCAGCCCAGGGCCCTGCAGGGGCAGGGTGTGACCTGAAGGGTCACCCTGTGCTCGCTCTGAGGGGACACTCCCACGTGGCAGGGGTCCAGAGGAGTTTTGGGCCCTTTTTGGGACTCTCCAGGCCCTGGGGTGGCCGTGGGAGCCCCGGTGCTCCCTCTGTCCTTACCGCACTGTCACCAGCGTGGACGTGGTCCCCATGGGGCTGCTCAGAGCCACCACCAGGTCCCCCCTGCGGCTGTAGCTCAGGGACAGCTGCACCTGGACGTGCTCCAGGGAGCGGATGCTCTTGGAGCAGGAGGAGGCATCCGTGGAGATGATGAGCCTGGAGCCGATGTCCCTGCCCGAGGACAAGCTGCAGGTGAGGATGTTCCCCACTCTGTGGCCTCCAAGCACAGCAGACCCACTTTTTGGGTCCCTGTGCCTGTGGGAGGCTGGACTTGGGGTCACTGTCCCTTACCTGGGGACCTGGACAGCCTGGACTGAACATTTCTCCTGGGGCCGGGTCCCTGTCCACGTGGTGGCCTCCTGCACCAGCAGCCCCGCGTCCAGCAGCCCATAGCCATAGTAGTGGCTCACTGGGACACAGATGCCACCCAAAAAGGGACCTGTGAGCTCCTCAGTGCCACCAGGGGCTGCTGGAAGGTGTTTGAGGGGCCGAGCCCTGCACTCACCCCTGCGCCCGACGCCGTTCTCGGCCCAGTCCTCTGCCTGCAGGTGAGCGGGTCTGGAGGCCCTGATGATCAGGTGCTGCAGGTCACGCCAGGTCAGGGCTGGGCTGGAAGCAAGGAGGATGTGGACAGAGGTCTGGGTTGGTTTTTAAGGGGGGGATTTGGCTCTTCTGGGGTGGGTAGAGCAATTATTTGGGCCCAAGCTGATCCCCCCACGACCTCCTTCAGTGCCAAAATGAGAGAGCAAAGAGCTCCAGAGGACAGACCTGCTGCTGTCCCATGGCCCTGGGGCAAGGCCACGACTCTGCACCCCAACCTTCCTGCTTCCCCTCCCCTTTCTCCTCCCTGCTTGGGCACCAGCTCTCCTTGGGCAGTGTCCCTGTGTCACCTACTTGGCCTCCAGTGCCAGGGCCACCATGCCTGCGGCCAGCGGGGCCGAGGCCGAGGTGCCGGTGTGTTTGTCTGTGCAGCGGTGGTGCAGGTCAGTGGTCACCTGTGGGGGGGGACAGAGGAGTGTTGGGGGAGATGAAACAGGAAAGCCTTATAAATATGATTGCCTGGCAAAAGATTTTGAGAATATGGAAACTATAAGTGAGATTGAAATGCAAGCAAGCTTTGAGATCCCTTAGTTACTGAACAATGGGAAAACAATGGTGTGGCCAGCTGAAGGTGATCCCCTTTTGATCAAACAACACCCTCTGCTTGCAGACAGCTCCAAGGGTCCGAGCAGACCCTACAGCTTGGCAGAAGGGGCCCAAAGAGGAGTTTTTAGGGTTTAAAATATAACACAGTATGGTAATGTAATGATTCTTATAGGCTGTATGGAAATGCTATAGGATTTGTATCTTGTACTAGCTTGGTTAGTGAGAATTAGAATATTTGACACAGAGGAAGATTTATTGTATTGTAATGGGAACCTCACTCTTACCCCTTTTACTCTCTTACCCTCTCATCCTCTCTGCCCCTCTCTTCTCTCAGCCTGCTCTGAGCTGTGGCTGGCAGCTCCCAGCAGGGCCCTGCACTTGGCCCTTTGCAATAAACCCCAAATTCCACAACCTGGCTGCAGAGATCTCTCTCTGTCCATCCTGACCATGCTACCCCCTGAGACTCCTACAGAGGGGTCTCAGGACTGCTTCCAAAAAAGCTCCCTGGGGTTGAGCACCTTGAGTAAATTCTCCTTTCAGATCCCTTTGAGCTTTTGGGGCTCTACACAGACACCAAGCTAAGGCAGACTGGGACCAGCCCAGCCCGTGCTGGGATCTGTGTCAGCCCTGGAGATGCTGTTGTGACACTCACAATCTGCACCTTGCTGGTGGTCCTGCTGCTGTAGGTGGTGGTGAGGATGGCAGGGCAGCTCTCGCTGTAGAGGGGCCGGTGCCCGTCCCCCAGCACGCTGCCCACTGACACCGTGTAGATGCTGTTGGTGTACCCGTCGCAGTTGCAGTTGTCATAGTTGGTGCCACCGTTGCCTGAGGCCCAGATGAAGATGGAGCCGAGCCCACCCCGTCCCTGTTGAAGAGGGGGGTGATCAGGGTGTCCTCGTGTCCCTTGTGTCCCCAAGGCCAGGGCTGGGCTTACTTGGACAACTCCTTTGTGGAAAGCAGCCGCAGCCAGGACTCCAGGCCCATCCACTGTCCTGCCATCGTCCTCAGGGCCCCAGCTGGCGCTGTAGATGTGGATGTACTGGGGCTGCAGGCTCAGGGCCTGGGCCTCCACTATGTCCATGATGGAGCCATCCAGCATCCTCACACCTGAGGGCAGGCACCGAGCAGCCGTGGCCGAGGGGTGGCAGCACCCAGGAGAGGCTGAGGTGGCTCCAAGGGGACAGGAGCCGCGAGGGGACAGGAGCCACACACGTGCCACCCCGAGGGCAGGGCCTGGGGACACCTTGCCAGGCCCCCCCAGAGCTTCCAGCAGCTTTCACATGCTCCTGCCCTAAGGAGATCAGCCCCCCACGGGTCTGTGCGCTGCCATGAGCCACTTCCCAAAGCTCCTCGTTAAGCCTTTTGTAATTAAGCCCAGGGAGATTTTAACCCCCTTTGCCACCCTCACTTCCACAGCAGGGCCTGAGCCTGCCCTGCTGGGTGCTGGGCTGAGCATCAAATCCCTGATGTGGGGCAGCACTGACCCTGGGCACCCCTGTAAAGCCCAGAGCATCCTCATGGGGGGCAGCACCCACTCTGCCACCCCTGTAAAGCCCAGAGCATCCCGAAATGGGGCAGCACCCACCCTGGGCACCCCTGTAAACCCCAGAGCATCCCCCTCTGGGCTCCTGCATCCCCACAGCGGGGCTGGAGTGGATTTCCATCTTCCCTCCCATGGGAGCGAGCTCTCACCTCCGATTTTGGCGTTGTAGGCGACGCCTGCACCACAGATTCCATTGTTGGCTACAGCT
>NW_005054491.1:1049696-1052156 GCF_000277835.1 Geospiza fortis | reverse complement strand
CAGGGAGGTTTGGAGTGCCCATCCCTGGAAGGGCTGGAGGTGGCACTCGGTGCTCTGGGCTGGTGACCTGGCACAGGTTGGACTTGATGACCCTGAAGCCTTTTTCCAGCCTCAGTGACTCTGGGGTTCTGCACAAAGGGGTGAAAGCAGCACAGCTTTGCTGTTTCCCTGGCAGACCCCAGTGCCCTGACCCTCGCTGGCCACACAGCCCCAGGAGAGCAGCCAGGAGCCACGGGCAGGGCTGGTTGTGTTCCACACCCCGAGAATTTCCTTTCCTTTCCTTCCCCGTGCAGCACAGGAGCCTTTACCAGCTGTACTGGCTTGGCAGCTTGCTGTAATTACACCTATTTGGGGGCTCCAGAGCGTGTACAAGTTCTAACATTTCCTCCTCAGTGTGAGATTGCACTGAGGGGAGCGTGTACAAGTTCTAACATTTCCTCCTCAGTGTGAGTTTGCACTGAGGGAGGCTCCAAACCTTGGATCCAGCTCTGGAGACACCAAAATCCCTCCTCACAGTGCCAGGGTGAAGGAATTGACCCCCTGAGCTCCCTCCTCACAGTGCCAGGGATGGGGTGAAGATTTTTCCCCCCCTCTCCCAGGAGAAGCAGCTCCCTGGACACCCCTGTAGTTACGTAGTTGGCAGCCAGGTCGGGATGATCCTTCTCCAGCCCATCATCCAGCACAGTCAGCACCACCCCCAGCCCTGTGTAGCCTCTGCTCCAAGCCGTGAGGATGTTCAGGTCGGGGTGGACGTCGTTGTTCTGGAAAAAGAGATTAGATTTGATTGGCAGGGGTCACCTCAGAGTGCTGCTGCCTCATCACCGCCGGTGTTAGCTTGGTTTGTGGCCTGAGAAGGGCATTGGCAGTGCTCAGGGAGGGATCCTGCCCCTCTGCCCAGCCCTGGAGGCAATTCTGGGGTGCTGTGCCCTGCTCTGGGCTCCTCAGGACATGGAGCTCCCAGAGTGGGTCCAGTGGAGGGTCGCAAAGTTGAGGAAGGGGTTGGAGCATCCTGGCAAAGAAAAGCTGAGGGAGCTGGGGCTGCTCAGCCTTGAGAGGGGCCTGTCTGCAGGGAGGGCTCAGGGCAGGGCCCAGAAATGGCACCAGAGGAACCAGGGCAGGGAGTGATCCCAGGAATTCCCCCTGCACAGAGGGAAGAACTTCAGTGTGCAGTGAACAGACAGCAGAGGGGCTGTGGGCTCTCCCTCCCTGGGGATATCCCAGAACAACCCAGAGCAATCCTGTGCCCTCTGGGATGGTGCCCAGCAGGGAGGTGGCACTGGATGTGCCACTGCTCCCCCTCCATCCCGCGACTGGGGTGGGGATGAGGAGGGGAAGGAGCCCGTTCTCACCATGTACCACTGCTTGGGGAACCAGGGATCCGTGGGCACCACGCCCGCGCCTCTCCTGGAGCGCCTCTTCAGCGTCTGCTGCTCAAACCACAGCACCTGGGCAGGGAGCAGCGCTGTGGGTGCTGGGCAGGGCCTGCCCACAGCTCTGCCCTGGCTCCCCGTGCCCTCCTCTGTCACACACATCGTTTATGAAAAATCCTTTCCTTGGGATTTTTCCTCCTGAGAAGCTGAGAGGCCTCAGGAACAAAATGTAAACAATGGTTATCTGCTGCTGTGGAATGCAACAGGTAGATTTTTGATTAGCTTATGTTGGTTGTTTCTAATTAATGGCCAATCACAGTGAGCTGGCTCAGACAGAGAGTCCGAGCCACAAACCTTTGTTATCCTTCTTTCCTTTTCTATTCTTAGCCAGCCTTCTGAGGAAATCCTTTCTTCTATTCTTTTAGTATAATTTTAATGTAATATATATCATAAAATAATAAATCAAGCCTTCTAAAACATGGAGTCACATCCTTGTCTCTTCCCTCAACCTGAGACCCCTGTGAACACGGTCATGCTCCTCCCTACCTGGGGGTCCCTGGTGAGCCGCATGTGCCACCCCCAGTGCCTGCTCAGGGCTCTCTGCCTGGTGCCGCGGTGGCTGAAGTGGTAGAAGGGCTCTCCCTCCATCACCTGCGGGCACAAAGAGCTGCTCTGAGCTTTTCCTGGGGGCAGCTCTGGAGGTCAGGATGGTAAATTCAACACTACAGCGCAGGACAGGCAGAAAGTGTCACTTGGGGACAGAATGGAGTCCTGGGGAGGACTGGGTGCCTTTGGGGGTCCCTCAAGCATGCTCAGCCCGGCATGCTCTGAGGGTGGGGGGACGCTGGCACAGGATTCCCAGATTCCCAGCACGTGTTTGAGGGGAAGTGTTGGACGGGGCTTGGAGCAACCTGGCCTAACGGAAGATATCCCTGCCCATGGGATAACAAACAGTGGCCACACAGGGCAGGTATGAGCGAGAAGACCGGAGCAGGGGCACGCGGGATGAGCTGGGCCCGCCCAGGCCGCACCTGACCCAGGTAGAGCAGCCCGTGCCGGCGGGCCAAGTCCCGAGCGTCCCGCAGCCCCG
>NW_005054491.1:1045387-1049282 GCF_000277835.1 Geospiza fortis | reverse complement strand
GTCCCCCTTCTCCGCCGTACGGTGGGGCGCCCTGGCGGCTGCTCGCCGTGGCTCTGGGCTCAGCACGGGGAGGGCAGGCAGGGCTGCCCTTGTTTGGGGGTACGGAGCGGGGCCAGGCTGGGAGGGGGCTGGGGGTGCCGGGGGTGACATCGCTGTCACCGCACTGCCCTCGCCTTCCGCAGGCACAAAATCCCCAAATCCTAAAGCCAGCAGGGTCCGAGTGTCAGAGGAGTCGGAGAGACCCTCGACACCCCTGGTCTTGACAGGGGGTCCCTGTTCTGGGTGAGCCCCCAGATTGTGGTGGGACAGATCGGGCAGTGGGGATGGGAGCTCGTTGCTGTGTCCCAGTGTGGGGACCCGGCCTTTAACCGGATCCCTGTTGTTCATTAATGAGGAACCAGCCAGATTCTCCCCGGGGATCCTCTCCCTTGACCCTCGGCCCTGTGCCCTCTCTGCCAACTTGAACCGGCCTCATCCACGCCCTCCATATCGAGATTTCATATCAAACCTCCCGGGAAGGCGCAGGGCTTCCCTGTTTGCTGTGTCCCTCCAAGCCTTTGGCCTCCACGTGTGATTTCCTGGCCCTTCACCTGCAGCAGGGCTGGCGTTCCCGCTCTGAGGGGAGAAGTGTCAGTGAAGGAGCACGAGCTGCTGTGCAGGTTGTGTTGGGATGTGGTGCCACTCAAGCAAAACAATCCTGGGGATTTGGTCAGGCTCAGCCGTGATGGTAGAACAGGAGTGGACGCACCAAAAAGGGATGGTTACACATTCTGGATCCCTGTCCTGGAAAGGAGAAGCTGTTGCTGAACTAAAAATTCCCGATTTTTCCCTCCCATGGCTCTGGAGCAATCCCTAATTTGTGTTTGAACTCTGGGCTGGGGTTTGGAGCAACCTCTGGACAACACCACCTCCAACTTCTCCCCGAGCAAAGCCTCTCCCTGGGCTTTTGCTGTTACATAAATTTCTCTGGGGGTTCAAATCCTGCGAAATCCCTTCTAAGGCTCTTGGGGAATGAAACCCAGCACTGCCTGGACCTGCCTGCCCTCCTCGGAGGGCGGTTTGGGATTGCTCCAAAGCCACGCTGCTCCTGCCTGTCTCCCAGGAAAGACCCGGAGCTGTGCGTGCCCGGATCGGGGCCGGAGCTCAGCCCGGGAATGCTGCAGCGAGCAGAGCTGGGATTATCCGCCCTCCAAGCCCGAGCAAGGACTTTAATTCACCCACACAGACAGGTTAATTCCCAGCTTGCTTGCTGCTGCTGCTGCTGCTGGAGGAGTTTGTTCCGGTGCTGCGCTGCACAAATTGCTCCATCGCGAGTATCCCTGAGGTTTTCCTGATGTGAGCAGGGCTCTCTCGTGGATTCCACCCCAAAACCTCCCTGTCCCACCTTCCCCAGCCTCCAGCGAGTTTCCGAGCGCTGGGCAAACTCCAGCAAAGGCTGCGGCTCGCATTTAATTAATTGAGCGATCTAATTGAGCGGCAGCAGCAGGGCAGCGGGGTTGGGTGGCCGCTCCCAGGGGAGCCGTGCGGGAGGAGCCGGGAGCCTGATCCGGGAGCGGGGCTCGTCCTTGAGCCGCAGCTGGCCCGGGCAATGCCGAGCGGGGGAGACGAGCGGAGCCTTGACTTTGGACCACGGGTGTGTTGTCAGCGTCTCCGGTTCCTGCCGCCCTGGCCCCGCTCCAGGGGCCGAAAGCGCTGCGAGGTTGGGGTGGTAAAAGTCCCATCCGAACCAGGGGAGGGGACGGACGGGGACAGGAGCGGCTCACGGGTGCCTCGGGGAGGAGCAGGCTCCGTTCCATCGAGCATCTCAATTAACCGGGGGTTGTCGTTACCCCCCGGCACGCCCCCATTCCCATTCTCTGGGGTGAGAATCCCGCTCAGGAGACCCAGCGGGGTCTGCCCTGGTGACAGCAGGCTCCAGAGCGTGCTCTGTCCCCCGCAGGCTCCGTGACTTTCCTGGGGCTGTACCTCATGTTCGGCTACGGCGCTTCCCTGCTCTGCAACGTCATCGGCTTCGTCTACCCCGCCTACGTCTCGTAAGTACCTGTCCCACACCTGGAGAGCGCTCCCCGCCCTTGGCTGAGGGTCTCCCTGCCCAGTCAGGAGGCAATTATGGCTGGGAAGCTCTTGAGACCTTCCTGGAAGCGCTGGGACCGTGCCAGCCCAGCGGGCAGGTTCCCTCCAGCCTGTGGAGGGTTTGGGAAGGTGGAGCCAAGCCCAGAGCTGCAGCAGCCATTTCCTTTCCTTTCCTTTCCTTTCCTTTCCTTTCCTTTCCTTTCCTTTCCTTTCCTTTCCTTTCCTTTCCTTTCCTTTCCTTTCCTTTCCTTTCCTTTCCTTTCCTTTCCTTTCCTTTCCTTTCCTTTCCTTTCCTTTCCTTTCCTTTCCTTTCCTTTCCTTTCCTTTCCTTTCCTTTCCTTTCCTTTCCTTTCCTTTCCTTTCCTTTCCTTTCCTTTCCTTTCCTTTCCTTTCCTTTCCTTTCCTTTCCTTTCCTTTCCTTTCCCTTCCCTTCCCTTCCCTTCCCTTCCCTTCCCTTCCCTTCCCTTTCCTTTCCTTTCCTTTCCTTTCCCTTCCCTTCCCTTCCCTTCCCTTCCCTTCTTCCTTTTTCCTTTCGCCTCTTTCCTTTCCCACAGCATCAAAGCCATCGAGAGCAACAGCAAGGAGGATGACACCATGTGGCTCACGTACTGGGTGGTCTATGGCGTTTTCAGCATTGCCGAGTTCTTCTCCGACCTTTTCCTCTACTGGTTCCCCTTCTACTACGCAGGGAAGGTAACGCTGAGCTCCTCCCGTGCCAGGGCTGTCCCAGGCTCCTCCCGTGCCGGGGCTGGACGGGAGGAGCCGGGTGTGGTGGGCCCTGGTGCTTGGTGATGCCCAAAGAGGTTCCCTGGAACAGAGCTGGGTTAACAGAGTTAAAGGAATTAAGTAGGGATTTATTAAAAGGATTCACGTTGGGCAATGCAAGAGCCCAGCCAAAGCTACACCCAAGCTGGATGGCGTGTCATGAGTTTTCACACTTTCATAAGTTTTGGTCTGTTTCCATATTGGGGTTAATTGTTCAATCACAGCTCCAGGTTGTGCAGTCCCATCCTCCCAGATTTCTCTCCTCAATTCCCTGTTGTTTTACACTTTTTGGGCCTGAAACTGCAGCGGTGTCCTTGGTTCTGGGGCTGGAAAAGGATTGTTTTGTGTGACTGAGCTGTGAGGAGAACTTGTTCACAGTTATAAACTAATGCAGTACAGAATGTGGAAAATATGAAAGCTAAAACTTAATGCATCAGAGGGGCTGCACCCAGCCCAAATCTGGGACCCTCAGTGAGCTGGGGGGCCCTGGAGCAGCTGAGCCCCCCCTGTGCCCGCAGTGCCTGTTCCTGGTGTGGTGCATGGCCCCAGTGCCCTGGAACGGCTCCCAGCTCATCTACCACAGCGTCATCCGACCCTTCTTCCTCAAGCACCACCGGGCCGTGGACAACATGATGGGTGACATCGGCACCAAGGCCCTGGACGCAGCCTCCAGTGTCACCCGAGAAGGTGACTCCGCTCCCCCTGTCCCTCCGCCTGCTCCGTGTCCAGGTTTTCGCAGCTCAGGGCCGGGGGCAGCTCGTTAATATTAATTACCGGCGAGTGATTATTTCTCGGTGCCCGCGGACACCGTGAAACCTGGCAGAGCTCATGGAGAAGGTGAAGTAAGAGAAGTACCGGAGCCACTGGTACCGGCACCACAGCCCCGGTACTGGGACCAGTACCGGCACCACGCTCTCAGTACTGGTACCGGCAACTCCCGTTCTGGCACCGAAGTCCCCCATACCGGCACTACAGACGCCGGTACCGGCACCATGCTCCCGGTATTGCTACCGGCATCCTCCGTTCTGGCACCGAAATCCCTCGTACGACGCCGGTA
>NW_005054491.1:1043830-1044030 GCF_000277835.1 Geospiza fortis | reverse complement strand
CCCGCCGAGCCCCCCCAGGAGCCCGGCCCCGCTCCAGGTGAGCCCTCGCTGGAAATGGGGGGCGTGGGGACCCCCTGAGCGCCCCCAGGCCCCGCTCCAGGTGAGCCCTCGCTGGGAAATGGGGGGCGTGGGGACCCCCCCAGCCCCGCTGAGCCCCGGCTCTGCCCGCCAGGCTGCCCCCAGCCCGAGGAGCCGGGGCG
>NW_005054491.1:1042738-1043775 GCF_000277835.1 Geospiza fortis | reverse complement strand
CGCCGGGAGCTGCAGAGGGTCGGGGAGGCGCTGGAGCGCGGCATCGCCGAGATGAGGCAGAAGGCGTTCTGAGGGACCGCGGTGGGCACCTGCACGCTGTGGTTTCACCTTCCCAACGCCGTTTGCATCGCGAGGATCCGGATTTGCCGGGGCAGCTCCGGCTGTGCCACCCCAGTGAGCTTTTCCCAAGGAACAGCGGGATCGGCCAGGCCAGCACGGTGGCACCTTCCTGGTGCTGGGACAACGCCTTGCACCCCTCCTTGTGCCCCTGAACCGGCTGCCATGTCCCTCGTGGGTGGCACATCCTCTGCTCCCTACGACTTTTCCCTCTGGTACTTCCCCGAGGATGACCCCGTCGCCTCCTGCATCGCGGAGCGCCTGAGGGAGGAGGGATTCCGGGGCTTCACCGAGCACCAGGACCGAGTGGCCGGGACATCCGTCATCCTGACGGCCGCGGAGGCCATCGAGGCCAGCCGGGTGGCCATCCTGCTCCTCTCGGCCAAGTCCCTGCGTGACCGGTGGTGCCAGCGTGTGTCCCAGTGGAATCTGTTCCGCACCGTCCACCAGCGCGGCCCCAGGGTGGTGCCCGTGTGCGTGGGGGTCAGCAGAGCCGAGGTGCCCCCGTTCCTGCGGCACCTGGTCCCGCTGGAATACCAGAACGAGTTCTTCTTCCAGCGGCTGCTGGCCAGCCTGAGGTCCCGCCCAAGGAGCGGGGCCGGGCGGGTCCCGCCCAAGGGGACGAACTGAGGGACCCCCGCAAAGGGGAGCTGGGTCGCGGGCCAGCACCGCCCCATGGTGTGAAAAGCTGCCCTGTTTTGCTAATAAAGATGGTGGGAATGGGTCACGCAGCACTGTGAGCTGTCACAAATCTGACAACCCCCCATTTTTGCGAGCTGGAGGCGCCGCTTTCTGTCTGCTCTGAGCGCTGGGGGGGCCGTGGGTGTTTCCCACCCTCACAGGTGTGACCTTGTGGGTGCTCCTTCCCCTTCCTGCCCCCCCTGAGCTGCATCCGTGCCCCGCTGCTGCCCCGCTCCGCC
>NW_005054491.1:1039841-1041512 GCF_000277835.1 Geospiza fortis | reverse complement strand
CCGCCTCGACCGTGAAGCACAAGAAATGGATCCAGAAAATTCTGCGGAGGGGCTGCGGATCCGGCCAGCCCGACCACACGGGATAGACCAAACACCCCTTCCTATTTACACAGGTTGGCTTTTAATCGGGAATACTGTCCGGAGTCTGGTAAAATAACATCCTTAGTACATAGATACAGTGACGGCGAGCGGAGCCCGGCAGAGCCCGGCGGGATTGTCGGTGGAG
This sequence comes from Geospiza fortis, assembly GCF_000277835.1. Classification (NCBI taxonomy): domain Eukaryota; kingdom Metazoa; phylum Chordata; class Aves; order Passeriformes; family Thraupidae; genus Geospiza; species Geospiza fortis. Next base: position 1,041,286 of record NW_005054491.1, on the reverse strand, counting down.
GAGGAGGAAAGGAGGGCGGTGGCTTGCAGCTGGAGGGCGATGCTGGCCCTCCTGCCACCCCTGCGCTCCGTTACAGCACCCGGGAGCGCTGCTCCTGGGATTTTCCTCCTTTTCTTCAGTCCCAGCCACTGCCAGGGCAGGGGGGCTCCAGTGGGCGTTGGTGTGCCCATCCCCACCACCCCAGTGCACATCCTTGGGGTCCCCCTGCATATCCCCACAGTCCTGGTGTCTCCCTGGCCCCACTGTGCAACTCAGAGCTCCTCCCTGTGTCCCCACAGCCGCCCAGGAGTGTCCCCTGCACATGTCTCCATAGCCCCGTGTCTGTCCCTACAGCCCCCCGTGGCACTGGGATGGGGGGGCACAAAATCCACCCAAAGCAGGGAGCGATGGTGTAGGACTGGAGGTATCCAAGGGGTCTGGGACCACCTGGATTGGGGGTCCCTCTGCAGCCCATCCCATTCCCAGGGGCTGAGGCACTTCCCACACACTCCAGTGCTGGCACCTGGGCCTGGCTGGCAGCAGGAGTGGGGATGTCCCCAGGATTTCGTGCCCGTGGGCGTAATCCAGTCCTGGATGGATTCGTGTCCACATCCACAGGGACACCCCGGGGTCCTGGCTGCGAGCTGAGGCTCTCCTGCCTTGGGGGTGGGAGGCTGGGGGGCTCTGGGTGAAGGGGAGTGACCCCAGACCCTTTCCTGGGGGTTGGGCATCCCGGTGCCAGCTCAGCACCCTGTCCCCTCCCAGAGCAGCCCCACAGCCTGGTGACAGCACCCTGTGAGCATCCCTGGGATGAGCCCATCGGGACCCCGGCCACCCCCACGAGCTTTGCCCGGCTCCTCCTGCACCATTTCCCTCTGCCACCACCTCGGACCGGCACAGATCAGCCACGAGGAACCTCCAGTGCGGGGTCCTGGTCCCCCAAACGGGTGTCCTGGTGCCCATCTCCCCCTCCAAAGCCTCTCCTGTGCATCCCTTCCCCTGCTAATAAATGAGTTGCCATGAACTGATATCAGCCAGACAAGCTGGAGCGTGTGGGGTTTTCCTGGTACTGGATGTGCTGTGTCAGCTCCTGGCGTGTGGGATCAGGCTGTGGGTGAGCAGAATGAGGGCACATAGGGACATGGCCCCACCTCAGCTTGTCCCCGGTGTCCATCAGTGGCAGGGGATGTCCCATGAGAACCACCCCAGCTCAGGCTGCCAGACCCAGAACGTTCCCAGTTCTGTCCAGTCCTTGCTGCTGGGAATGGTGATACTTCAGCACAGCACACCCCCAGCAGGGGCCAGCAGCAGGTTGGGGTGACTCGCTGGTCCCCAGCTGTCCCACATCCCCACGTGTGTCCCAAACACAGCCCTGGCCAGCCCCCGTGGGGCTGGGGGGCGTCACACGACCCTCACTGGGGCATCATCAAGCTTGGATTTTCTCCACCGCCTTGTCGGCCACTGCC
>NW_005054491.1:1034549-1037071 GCF_000277835.1 Geospiza fortis | reverse complement strand
CGGGTCGGTGAAGGAGTCGTCGTCCTTGAAGAGGTCGCGGGCGGTGGCTCGCAGGTGCTTGGGGACGCCGGGGTGGCTGTGGGCCGGCACCAGCATGTACACGGGGACGTGAAGCGGCTTCTTGGTCTGAGGGTGCAGCACCTGCCCGGACAGCAGCGAGGTCTTGACCTTGCGGAAGCGGGAGGGCATGGCCGAGCTGATGCACTCCTTGAGGATCTCGATGTCGTCGTCGTCGGGGGGCTCGGGGCGCTCGGCCCTTCGCCGGCCCTCCAGGTACCGCTCCTCCCGCCGCTCCTCCCTCTTCTCGTGAGCCGCGAAGTTCAGGCTGTTCTTCTCCGGGAAGGTGGGGATCAGCTTGAGCTCCACGTCCTTCTGGACGTAGTGCTCGTGCAGGGGCAGGGCGCTCAGGCTGGAGGCGCACGAGAAGTTCTCGTTGGGTTTCTCCACCGTGAAGTAAACCATGGAGTCCAGGTCCTGGGGCAGCTGGAAGCGTTCCTTGAAGTCGGTGATCTCCATGAACTTCTTGACGTTGTTCTCCCACTGGATGTTGAACTGGCTGGTCTCCTTCTCAGGCTGGCAGCCCAGCTCGAAGAGCGGGGTCTTGCTGCGGCTGGGGGGCATGGTCTGCCCGGGGCTGTCGGGCAGCTCGCTGGGGCTGATGGTGCCGCTGATCATTTCGCTGCACGGGTCGCTCTGGATGGAGCTGGCGATGGAGGGGCTCTCGAAGCTGCCCAGGGAGCTGACGGAGCTGCAGCGGCTCATCACCAGCGGCGTCTCCTGGATGTAATTCTCTGAGGAGCTCGAGGGCGTCAGGTCCTCCTGGCGCGAGGGCGAGGCCTCCCGCAGGAAAACCTTGTCACGCTTCGGGAAGGGGATGGTGATGGGCTGGGAGATCCCCACCGGTGTGGTGGCACCTGGATCCACCACCTTCTCCTTCTCCTGCCTCCCATCCTCCTCCCCTTCTGCGTCCCCTTCCTCCATCTCCAGGATCTCCAGGGAGGAGTCGCTATCCAGGTCGTTCTCGCTGTGGCTCTGCCCATCCAGCACGTTGTCTGCCGAGGAGAGGGAGGACAGGGAGCTGCACCGGGAGAAGCAGATTGGGGTGTCCTCCACCGAGTACTTCTGCACCGACTCCTGCTCTGCCGAGGCCGGTGGCTGGGCCGGCAGCTTCTCCGGGATCTTGCTCAGGGGCTCGGCTGCCTGCAGCAGTGCCGGGGGGAGCCAGGCTTGCTTCCTGCCCAGGAGGGAGGGCTGGTGGCCAGCAGCCGTGCTGCTCTTGGCTAGGGTCTCAAGCATGGGGACGTGCTGGTAGGATGGAGACAGCTTGATGGTGCGAACGTGGGGGTCAGTGGGGGGCTTGGTGCCCACCTCCTTCTTCCACTCCGTCTCCTTCTCTGGCACCTTGGGGCTGGGGAAAGTCACCACCTTCTTGGCCCGTTCGGGCAGGTCCTGCTGCTCAGGTTTGTCCGGCTCGGGGGGCTCGGCACACTCTGGTTTGCCCAGGATGCTCTTGAGGTCGAGCCGGCTGGGCCGCTTCTGGTAGCGCTGCAGCTCATCCCGGTAATCCAGGAAGGCGGCCCTGGGGCAGGGCTTCATGTGCTCCTTGGTGCAGTAGCCGTCGCTGGTGCTGCCGCTGTTGAGGCTGTCAGTGGACAGGCTGGTGTAGGCCGTCTTCAGCCGCAGCAGGGTGTGCGCCCGGCTCAGGCTCTCCCGCTTGGCGAAGCCGCCGGCGTCCGACAGCCGGCACGGCGAGCAGGACTGGGCGCGCGCCTCGTGCCCGTCCTCGGGGCCGTACTGCCAGTCCAGGCAGTGATCCTCGGAGCTGAGGCTGAAGCTGTCGTCCGAGGAGTTGTGCATGGTGGAGATGTCCTCCACCAGCTTGTCGATCTTGGCCACCGTGCTGGAGATCTTGTTGGCCAACGTCTCGGCGGCCAGCGAGACGTCGTCCTCTGGCAGCGGCGCTTTCTTGGGCTCAGCTGCCTTCCCGCTGCCGTCCTTCTCCGGCTCCGGGCAGCGTCGCTGGGCCAGCGCCCGCGGCAGCGCCTGGCCCTGCAGGAAGGAGGAGTTGAGGAACATGGAGAGCACGGAGGCGCTGGCCGTTTCCACGCCGGTGGAGATGTTGGGCACCTCGTCGTCGTCGAAGCAGCCGGAGTCGGAGGCGTAGTCCTTCACCAGGCTCTCCATATGCCGCATCGGTTTCTTGGCGCTCTGCCCCTTCAGGCTCTGCTTCTCCATGGTGTCAAAGGTCTCAGCCAGGTGTTTGGCATCCAGCTCGGCCTCCAGCGCCTTCTGCTTGCGCATGTAGAGCGAGGGCATGCAGGAGCCCGGCGACACCACGGCCGCGTCCTTGTACTTGGGGGGCCGGTTGGTGAGGAGGTTGCGCAGCGCGGCCGCGCTGCCCATGGCGATCATCTTGTGCTTGGAGTGGATGAGGTTGCGGAGCATGCTGACCGCCCCCAGGTCCCACAGCAGCTCCTGGTCGCGGGGGCTGCGGGCTGACAGGTTCCAGAGGGTGCCGCAGG
>NW_005054491.1:1034157-1034539 GCF_000277835.1 Geospiza fortis | reverse complement strand
CCCAGCCATGACATCCCCCCAGTGTTGTCCCTGGGGGCTGCAGTGCCCCCTGATCCTGCAGCTGTTGCACCCCCAACACCTCCCTTGGTGCCCCAGGTCCCTCATCTCCATCCCCCTTTTACCTGTAGCCATATCATCCCCCGATGCCATCCTGGGGTCCATGGAACCTGGGGTCCCCCATTCCCATCCTACCCCCAGTGCCATCCTGGGGTCCATGGAGCCCGGGGTCCCTCAGGTGCAGCCCCACCCCCGCAGTGCCCCTCACCTGTAATCCTCCCGTGTGGCAACGAGGCTGGAGACGTTCCTGAGGATGCCACCGCCGCTCTCGATGATGGCCAGGGAGTTGCTCTGGCACTTGTAGGTGAGGGGGCTGAGCAGGAAG
>NW_005054491.1:1032469-1033794 GCF_000277835.1 Geospiza fortis | reverse complement strand
CTTCAGTGTCGACTCCTGCCCCGGGAGGGGACACACAACTCCTGTCAGCCCTGTCCTGTCACCCTGTGCCCGCTGTCACCCACCCCAGGGGGACACACAGCCCTGCCAGGTCTGTCTGTCACCACCCCAGGCTCACCTTGCCGGCGTGCAGGGCGCAGCGCATCAGCCCGGTGACGCTGCCCACCTCCCGCAGCACCTTCTTGCTGTTGATGTCAGCGCGCCAGGAGAGGTTCCTCAGGATGCTGGAGACCACCTGGAGGGGCAGAATGGGGTGAGCGGGGCACGGGGACTGTCCCCTTACCTGTGCCCCACCCCAGGGAGCCCCACCAGTGCCCACCTGGTGCAGCTCCTCGCTGTCAGAGCCCAGCTGAGCCACGATGGCCTCCATGCAGCCCCGGCGGGAGCACAGCGTGGCCTGCAGGGAGGATGAGGATGGTGAGAGTGATGCTGCGACCCTCAGACCCTGCTGATCCCCCCCAGACCCTGCTGATGCCCCCCAAACCCCCCTCCCCACCTTGTTGACCACATCCCCAAAGGTGAGGTTGGTGAGGGCCATCCCCGCGTAGCGTCGCAGCGCCAGGTTCAGGGGATCGTTGGTCATCTTGTGCATCTCATAATCCACCTGCAGCAGCTCGGCCACGGCCTGCAGCCCACCTGTGGGACGAGGCAGGGGTCGTTTGGGCTTCCCCCACCTCCACCCTCCCAGCCCCTCCCAGCACGCGTGGCCCGCCCGTACCGGCGCCCTCGGGGCCCCCTGCCCCCTCCCTGCTCTGCATCTGCAGCCAGTCCCAGCAGGTCTCCGAGTAGGAGCGGATCTGCTCCAGGACGTGCAGCACCCGCATCTCCTTCTTGGCCTGGCCCTCGTCGGGCTGCGAGAAGACGATGTTGTGCAGGGCGGCGTTGGCTCTCATGCGGGCGTCCTTGGCGCCCGTGGGGCTCTCGGGGGGCCCCGGCTCGCCGTCGGAGTCGTGCAGGATCTGGATGAGCAGCGGCAGGCAGCCCGACTTGCGCATGGCCTGGCAGCTCTCCTGCGAGCTGGACATGGCCAGCAGCGTGCGGGACATGTCCTCCTTGTCGCGCGTGGCCAGCATGGACAGCAGCCAGAACACCACCTCCACCTGCGGGCGGCACACGGGGTCACGCTCAGCCCCGCCGCGGGCTCAGCCCACCCCAGCCGTGCTCCGCGTCCTGCTGCTCACCTTGGTGTTGCCGCCCTCCTCGGGGTGGGTCGGGGGGTCCAGGCTGCCGTCCCCCTCCATGCCCGGGACCTTCCCGCAGAGCTGCAGAGGAGGGGGCAGGGGGGGGGGGGTGGCGTGCGGCGGCCC
>NW_005054491.1:1030450-1031552 GCF_000277835.1 Geospiza fortis | reverse complement strand
GCGGGCCCCTTCCTCCCCCTCCCTGGCTCCAGAGGCAGCGGGGACAGCCCGGCCCCAATGCCAGCACCTGCGGCTCCGGCTGCTGCGCCTTGTCCTGCGCCTCCATCAGCTCCTTGTCGATCTGCTCCAGCCGGGACGCCCGGATCTGGGGAGCACAGGGGGCGTTGGACAGGGCTGGGACCCCCCGGGACCACGAGAGATGGGAGGGAGAGGGGTGGGTGTGCAAGGAATGGGGTGTGAGCAGCTGGTGTGGGGTGTGAGGAGCTGGAGTAGGGTGTGAGGAGCTGGTGTAGGGTACAAGGAGCTGGTGTAGGGTGTGAGGAGCTGGTGTAGGGTACAAGGAGCTGGTGTAGGGTGAGAGAAACTGGAATAGGGTGTGAAGAACTGGAGTAGGGCGCCCAGAGCTGCTTGTGATGGTACCCAGAGTTGAGCCCATCAGTCTGGGGCCCCCCAGAATCAGAGCAGGAGGAGTCTGGGGGTGAAGGACCCGACCTGAGCCCTCTGCACCATCTCATCGGCCGTCCCGAAGCGCTCCTCCATCAGCGAGCGGATGTGCTGCGCCTCGAACTGCAGCTGCTGCCGGATCAGATCCATCTGCATGGAGAACTGGGGGGCACACAGGGGGTGCCGTGAGCGGGGCAGGGTCTGGGCAGCTCCCCGAGGCCTGGGGGGCACAGGGGGGGTCCCCCACTCACCGTCTCCACGTGGGGCAGCTCGTCCAGGCGCGTGGCCAGGCTCTGCAGCTGTGAGTAGTACCAGACCTTCTCCTTCTCCTCCTTCTCGATCTCCCCCAGCAGGAAACACCTGCCGAGAGAGGGGGGGACTGTCAGGATCCAGGACATCCCTCTGGCTGGTCTTAGAGACCCTGGCACAGAGCCCAAAACACCTGTGGGTTTGATTATGACCCATGGAGCAAATTCCCAACCTTATAGGAAGATCAGCAAGCCACAACAGTTTAGGTAGAATATTAGTGAAGTAATCACAAAGTGAAAAAGTAGATTTTGGGGTTTTTGGTGTGGGGGTTCAGGAGGCAAGATGGAGGGAACTGGGTGTGTCCAGCCTTTCTCCTTCTTCTTCTTGGCCTCCATCTTCTGCTGTGATG
>NW_005054491.1:1026727-1027064 GCF_000277835.1 Geospiza fortis | reverse complement strand
GTGCTCACTGCCCACCCCACTGCCCACACTGCCCACTGCCCACCCCACTGCCTGCAGCACTCAGTGCCCACCCCACTGCCCACAGCGCCCACCACCCTCTGCACTGCTCACACCGCAGTGCCCATTGCTCAGCACAGGTGATGTCGCCTTAGCCAGGGCCACCCCGGCCTGGGCAGAGCAGGGCAGGGCCTGGGCAGCCCTGGGGGTACCCCAAGCTCCCTGCACCCCTCGCTCACTGCAGCCTGGCTCTGCGGATGGGGCGGGGGACAGGGACCGCAGCCATCAGCCCAGTGTGGCCGCACCGCCAAAGGCACAGCTGAGCCCCGGCCCCGGCTGC
>NW_005054491.1:1026362-1026618 GCF_000277835.1 Geospiza fortis | reverse complement strand
CCCACCCCCCCCTCCCAGTTCCACCGTGCAGTTACACGGGGATTTGGGGATTTGGGATCCATCCCCCTCTCCTCACACAGCATCGAGCCCCGCAGCCCCCGCACAGCCCCTGCACACACACACACACGGGCATCGTGGCCTGGGGATGGATGTGGGGCCCTGCTGGGGTCCCCAACACCCCCAGCACAGCCCCCTCACAATGCAGGGCCCCCTTTATCCGCCCCACGCCCCCGGGTGCCCGTGGGAGGCAGCGGGG
>NW_005054491.1:1022107-1025297 GCF_000277835.1 Geospiza fortis | reverse complement strand
TTTCCAGCCTCCGCAAAAACGCCGGGATCTGCCCCGTCCCCGTGTCCCGGGACGCACCTGCCGCTCCCGACCGGACCGGTCCCTCCAGACCGAACCGGTCCCTCCAGACCGAACCGGCCCTTCCAGACCGAACCTGCCCTCTCAACCGAATCTGTCCCCCCCGAGCCGCCCGGTGCCACCCCCATGTCCTTGGGGACCCATCCAAGGCGCGGCAGCCTCCCCGGGATGAGCGGGACCCTCACGACGACCCCTCTGCAGCTTCTGCCATGTGCTCAGGTCACTGTCTCCCACCGGGGTCACTGTCACCCACCTCCCAGCTGGGGCATCCTGGCCCTCTGGGCATCGCCCCAAGGGGCTCAGAGTCCCCACAAGGCCACAGCTGGACAGTGACCAGAGGAGGACAGTGACCACAGCAGGACAGTGACCATAGCAGGACAGTGACCCCAGCCCTCTTGTCCGAGGCCACCTTCCCAAGGTCACATTGCTTGAACAAAAAGGGACCCGGAGCCTGGGGAACATTCCCTAAAGGACAAACGGCCCCGGCACCACCGGCCACGGGAATGGGATGTGGAGGGTGTGAGACTTAAAGGGCTGGAGCTGGGCCCCGAGGGACCCCTGAGCAATCCCCAAGGGACCCAGCCAGCAGGACCACCCTGGGGACAAACGTCCCTGGTGACCAGCATTGGGTTCATTTGGCTCAGTTCAGGGACAAACCAGATCATCCACCCAGGATGAACTTCTCATCTTCCCATCACCACTCACCCCTGAGCAGCCCCCAAAGCACATCCCTCCCTCCCAGCCTGAGCTGCAAACCCTCAGCTCACCCTCCACCCAATGCCACTCTGTGATCCCTGTCACCAAAATCCTTTGGGTTCCCAAATTAAGGACAAGAAAATAATAGTTTGGGGTTTTGACATCCTGTGATGGGCCTTGGCAGCTTCTCCTGGCAGTCAGGCTGGTTCTGAGCCTGGGAACCCCCCCTGCCTTTCCCCCAGTTCCCCATTTCCACATTCCCAGTATTTTTATTAACAAATTAAATTAAACACATGGAAATTCTGCAAATATTAAAGTGCCATTCCCCACTTCCCAGTGAAGAACAAGGAATTTAATTCATTCACTAAACCCACACGAAGATGATTTGTTTGCTGCAGGTGCTGACAGAAAGCAGAGCCAAAACCCTTGGCAATACTCAGGAAAACATCCAATGATGGTGGAGTTCAGCACAGCCCAGCCCCCAGCCCGGGAATGGAGAGGCAGGAGACAGAGGGATCCAGGTGGAATTTCTTTATTTACACTGCAGGAGGCTCCCTCCCGGAGCTACTTGAGCGGGATGAAGCGGGAGGAGTGGGTGGCACCGATGCCAGGCCGGCCGTGCTTCACCGGCTTGTACGTGATGGAAAACTCGCCCAGGTAGTGGCCGATCATCTCGGGCTGCAAGTGGAGAGATCCGTGCTGGGGACAGCACCAGGGGACAGGGGGACATCCCCCTCCCATCCCATCCCAGGGCTGCCAGGAGCCTGGCACAGCCCGTTATTCCAGCCCTGTTCCTCCTCTGGTGCCTTGATGGGCTTCCCCAGCTCTGCCCCTCCTGGGGAGGTGACATGGGAGCCACAGGGGCATTTGTGCCCTTCCAGGCGGGACTTAATGCCAGGGAGGAGCAAGAAATGGCATTTAATCCCACTGGTGGTTATCAAGTGACAGCACCCAGTGGGTAATTCCACTCCTGGGAAAGCTCAGGGATCTGTTTCATCCTGAAGCAGTGCTGGCAGGCAGGGAGGCAGGGCTGAGCGCTTGGATCACTGCACAGCCATTTCAGAGATTCAGAGCCACACTGAGACCCCTGTGGGAGCCGGCCCTCCCTGGGATGACACCTCCAGGTGTCCCTCTGGGCCAACTCTGCTCCAGGGAGGAGCCTGGACCCCGCCAGACACAGGGAACGAGCAGGATTTACAGAGTTACAAGTGAACACTCCGGGCGCTGAGCTCAGTGCGAGAGATCCCAGCTCACCTTGATCTCCACCTGGTTGAAGGTCTTGCCGTTGTAGACGCCCACCATGCTGCCCACCATCTCGGGCAGGATGATCATGTCCCTCAGGTGGGTCTTCACCACCTCGGGCTTCTCCATGGGCGGCGCCTCCTTCTTGGCCTTGCGCAGGCGCTTGAGCAGAGGGCGCCCCCGCCTGCCGCGCGCTGTACAGCTGCATCAGCTGCTCGCTGCCAGGGGGACAGGGACGGCTCAGGGACAGCTAACCCAGCCTGGGGAACAGCCCAGGGACACCCTAAACCCAGCCTGGGGAACAGCCCAGGAACCCCCAACCCAGCCTGGGGAATGTGCTGTACAGCTGCATCAGCTGCTCGCTGCCAGGGGGACAGGGATGGCTCAGGACAGCCCAGGGACACCAAACTGAGCCAGAGGAACAGCCCCGGGACCCCAAACCCAGCCTGGGGAGAACCCAGGGACCTCAAACCCAGCCTGGGGAACAGCCCAGGGACCCCATACCCAGCCTGGGGTACAGGCTGGAGAGAGCCCAGAGACCCCACAGACAAAGAGTTACCCAGACAGAGCCTGGAGTACAGGCCAAAGACATCCCAACCCAGCCTGGGAACAGCCCAGAAAACTGTGCAGGGAGCCCCCTGCCACGACCCCGCACTAAGCCTGGGGTACGCCCTGGAGAGGCCCCCAAGGGTCACGGTGAGCCTGCGGTACAGCCCCGCGGAGATCCCACAGTCTGTGTCACCCAGACTGAGGGGGGGTACACAGTAGGGAGACCCCCCCCCGGGGACCCCACACCCTCAGCATCACCCGAACCGAGCCTGAAGCAGGGCAGCGGGACCCCACACTGACGGTGTCACCCACCGAGGGACTTTAAACAGCCCAAAGAGCAGCAGCTGAGCACCCAAACCCCCTTTAGTACCGGTATTTGAACACAACCCGAGTATGGGGCAGAACGGGCTCCCCCGACCCCCAAACCCCTACTAGCCCTTACTAGGACATGTCGAGCAGCTGGTCCAGGTCCACCCCGCGGTAGGTGAATTTGCGAAAGGTTCGCTTCTTCTTCTGCTCCACCTCCGCCTGCAGCGGGACAGAGGGGTCGGGTCAGGGTAGGGGGTCGCGGCCGCCCGGGAGGGGAACCAGGGGATTCAAGGCCGCGCTCCCCGCCCCGCACACGGGGAGGCCGCGGCTCCACCGA
>NW_005054491.1:997059-1021995 GCF_000277835.1 Geospiza fortis | reverse complement strand
CGCGAGAGCGGCGCGGGCGGAACGGGCGGGGAAGCCGAAGCCGGGCAGCGCTTCCGCCCTCACTGCCCTTAAAGGGGCCGCACCCGCAGCCCGGGGACAGCGCGGGGACAGCGCGGGGACAGCTGAGAGGGACGGAGCCTCCTCTTCCCCCCGAACCTGCCCCTGCTGATCCAGGGAAACCTCGGGTTCCAGTGACACCGCTCCTTCCCGCTGGCACAAGGTGGGACCAAGACAGGCCACAGCCACCTGGACCTCGCAGTCACCCCGGGCCAGCTCTGAGCATCCCGCGCCTTTTTGGGAAGCCACCTTCATCTTTCACCCGTGGGGTTTCACCTCCCCACGGGGGCCAGAGCTACCGGGCGTGGCCCAGCAGAACCGGCTCGCTCGGCACAGGTTGATCCGGTCTGGCCCTCGCAGGAGGTCCCTGATCTAACGGCCCACACGGGCCTGGTGGAGCCTGTGCTGCACAGACAGGAGCCAAATCCAAAGGGTTTTATCCCAGAAGAGGTGAAGATGTTGGGTGTCCTCTGCTCCAGGGTGGTGCTGTGACAGTTCCATGGTTTCACACCCCTGAGGGGGCTCAGATGGTCTCAGAAGTGACACCTGCACAGCCACCCCTGGAGCAGCTCCTGTTCCAGCAGTAATTTTGAGCTCATGGATGTAACAGAGCAAGGAGCAGAGCCACGAGGATTCCAGCCCAGAGGATTCACAGCAAGCAGAACCAGAACCACACAAAATTCCCTCTGAACAGATGCAGCGACCCCCACAGCACAGACACATCCCAGCACACCCCCAGCTCCCCCTCATTAACAGTGATTAATTACACCAGGAGTGAGCCCTTCACCACATCAGGCTGGATCAAAGCTCTTCAAGGGGCTGGATCTGATCCAGGCTGGAGGATCCCTCCCCAGGTCAGATCCCATGCAGCAGTGGCTCCCTGGCAGTGCCACCCTGCACAGGGCACAGCTGGTGGCACCACAGAGCTGCCCCAGGACTCCCAGGGCTGCCACGGGACTTCTCCAGAAAACCCACACTCACAAAAGCAAAAAAAAAAAAAACACCCAGAAAAATGGAGACAGGCTGGTGTTTCTAATCCAAAGGTTCTTGTCTTTATTCAAACCAGGGCTTGGCACTGCTCAGTGCCAAACGCACCAAAACCTTTTTGCCTGAGGGAAATCCACATCTGGCCGAGGCTTCGGGAGGGGGAGGCAGGTGGAGCCTCCGAGCAGCTCCTGTGCCCGCCCCGGCCCAGCTCCGCCCCCAGAACAAACAGCAAAATACACTCAGCAGGTTTCTGTCAACTCCCAGAGTTTCGGAACCCTCCGCCCCAGCACTGCCGTGGGGAGGGAGGGAGGGAGGGGCTGCAGCTCTTCCCCCGCCTCCGACAGGGTTGGGGTCGTGCCCCCGGCCGAAGCCGCTGCCTCCGGCTGGGGGGCCGCTGGATGGCTGCACCGAGGGGCCTCCGTAGGGAGGGGGCTGCTGGCTGGGGTCAGAGAAAACTTGTCCAAACCCACTCAAGTCTTGTCCATACCCTGGGGAGAAGGGAAAGGCACAGCATGAGCTTCCAGGAGCGGTCACGGGTGTGCATCCCACAGCTGAAAGTGTTCCCTCCCCGGGAGCGGAACAACACCTGGGTCCTGCAGGGATCTTCCCTCCTCACAGAGAAAATGGGCAAAAAGCAGAAGGGAACAGGTGTGCAGGAAGGGGGAGATGTTTTTGGGGTAACCCCAGCCAGGCTTGCAGTTCAACCATCTGCTCACAGCTTTGGGGTGCTTGGGAGCAGTTTGGTTTTGGGTTGGGACCTGTAGCACAGGCCACTCTGGAGTGAGCAGAATTTAGGGACAGAGAGAAAAACAGGGGTTTCCTTTCCAACAGAAAAGAAACCTTGTCCAAACCCACTCAAGTCTTGTCCATACCCTGGGGAGAAGGGAAAGGCACAGCATGAGCTTCCAGGAGCAGCCGTGGGTGTGAATCCCACACCTGAAAGTTCTCCCTCCCAGAACAACACCTGGGAGGAGCAGCAGCTCTGGGGTCCTGCAGGGATCTTCCTTCCTTTTCTGCACAAAGCAGAAGGGAACAGGTGTGCAGGAATGGGGAGCTGTTTTTGGGGTAATCCCAGCCAGGGTGGCAGTTCAACCATCTGCTCACAGCTTTGGGAGCAGTTTGCTTTTGGGCTGGGACCTGCACCGCAGGCCACTCTGGAGTGAGCAGAATTTAGGGATGGAAAGGAAACTCCTGTTTTTCTCCCTAAGAGAAAAGATTGGCTGCAATCCCTGCTACCAACACAAAATTTACAACTAGATGTAAATTAAGACGACTGAGAAATTGAGAAATTTAATTCAAATTCTCCTAATTAAATATGACTCTTAATCCTGGCATCAGTGCCAGCCCCTGCTCTGAAAGATGCTATTAAGGCTCCTAATTACCAAGAGCATTTCTGCAGTGCTGCCTCTCTCTGTGCAGGCTTAGAGCAGGTTTAACTCTCTTAATCCCAAACAAAGTCTCTTAGCACATCTTCAGCAGTTCAGTTTCAAGCTCTGCCTGTCCCTCAAGGACTTGCTGGCACTAATGAGCACTAAAACACAGCGAGCTCAGGCTCTGGGAGCTGCAAATGCTCCTCCTGGCATTTGTTCAGACACAGATAAGCAGGAGCCCAAAACTACAAGGGGATTGTTTGCCAAGGGGTGAGGCTGGGAGTGGAAAAACACAACCCTCGAGTTGCTCTCCCTGCACACAGTGGTGCAAACCACGGCTCAGCACAGAGCTCAGGTTGTTTGTGATGAAGGAAACCCACAGCACACACCTGCAGAGCCACTCACGAGTCACTGAGTGCCATGCCTGGCTCTGCTCCAGCCCCGTGGTTTCAGTGTCTGGCCCCAAACCTGAGCCTGGATGGATCACCAGGATAAAGCCTGGCCTGGCACAGCTCACTGGGGGGATTCACCCCGCTGGAAAAGCTGCACTGCCCCAACACAAACCCCAGCACCTGAGCCCTGTCCCTGCCTCTCACCCTCTCCAACAGCCCCAGCAAGGAACACCAGGGAATCACCCCAGGACCTGCCCGAGGCTCCTCCCTGCTCAGCCTGACCTTGGGAGAGCAGACAAAGCTTTGGGGTGAGGCCTGAAGGGTGTGGAGTAGATAAACCCCTCCTAGTCAGAACTGAGGGGACTGTAGGGAGAGAATGAATTTTTAATTATTTTAAATTAATGTAATTAATTTGATTTTGCAGGGTGAGTGTTAGTGCTGACACTCACCCTGGGTGCACACACTGAAGGATTTAGGACAATGCCCAGGATAAACCTTACAGTGCCTTATGCTCATTAGGGAACTGTGTGGTTCTTTAAAGCCCACAAGCTTTACACATTTATGTAAATATATGCAAATTAGGGACACTTCCAGGGATGGGGCAGCCACAGTTTCTCTGGAAAACCCATGCCAGGGTCTCAACAGCCTCACAGTGAAGAAGCTTTTCCTAATACCCATTTTAAACCTATTCTTCTCCAGATTGAAGCCATTCCCCTTGTCCTGTCACCACAGCTCTAGATGAAGAGTCCTTCTCCATCAGATCATTCCTAAACTTCCAACACCTCCCAAACTCTGGCTGTTCCTCACTGATGTAACTGGCTGTGCAGAGATTTGTGCTTTATTTAGAAGAGTCCAACCCACTCCAAAAAGAGTCTGCAAAGAGCCAAGTTCTGGCAGAACAAGAAAAACTTTTGAGTCACAAGGGCAAAACTATCCATGAAATCAGCTGTGTAAGAAACAAACGAAAAAACATTTCAAACTCATCAACATGAGAACATGCTGCTTCACAAACACATCTCAAAAGGCTCATCTTCCTTCAGAGGCTGCTTTACATTGCTGGAATTTTGAATATTATCTATTTAAATAAATGTTGTGAAGTTTTCATCTCATAGCAGTTTCTGCAGGAACTTGAGGCAGCACTACCACATGGAGAACGTGTTCCAGCAGGGAACAGCCTGAATCCACGGGCTGCTGCATGCAAAATTCCCTTCAGAACTAAAAACTGACCAATTACAATCCCTTAAAAAAAACATCAGTACAGAGCTCTTTGGAGAGATCTCTGTAGAGATATTTGGAGAGCACTGCTGAGAAACAGGGCTGAGAGGAGCAAGATGAGAATGAGAATTCCCTCTGAGCTCCCTCAGGGAGCAGCAGCAGAAATTTTACTCTGGAGCACAGGCACTCATCTAGCCATCTTAAAAAGAATTTGTTTTTTGTAGCACTGCCTGCCTGCTGTAAAACTTGTTAGCTCAGTTGCCTTCTACCTCAAAGTTTCCTGCAGAGCACAACAAAGCTTTGTGCAGAACTGCACCTCCAGAGAGATGGGGAAGGGATGAGAAAAGGGAGGAAAAGGCACTGGTTTGGATCCTTACACATGCACTGCCTGTCTCTCCATGCTGCTTTTACTCCTCAAGTCTGTTCTCCAAGGTCTGGAGACACAAAAAAAAGTTCACTACAAGCTCTGAAAAGCTCTTGGAGTGGAAGTTTTAGCTACAGATTTGGGGAGAGTGGAAACCAGGAATTCATCCCTGAATGCTTATTTTACAGCACAAAAGCAACACTTTGGAGCTAAGAAAATTCCCTCTGGCTAGAACACTGCATGATTTAAGGATGGCTTGAGCTGGTGGGAGCATTCCCATCCTGGAGAAATGCCTGCAGCAAACTGTGTCCAACACTCTGTACCCAGGACTAAAGGGAAAGGGGATAAATGGCAGCAGTTACTCACCAAACTGACTATAAGGGAATTCTGGCTGAGCAGTCGGGGGTTTGCTCATGTCCTGAGTTGCCTGAGATGGTGGTGGTGGTGGAGGAAAAGCGAGTGGTGCTGCCCCTGGAGTGGCAGGTGGAGGGGGGACCCCAGGGGGGGCAAACTGGTCAGGTGGAGGAGGTGGAGCACCGTAACTAAAACCTGGAAGGACAGAACAGGTGAACATCAACATCCTGCTTGGCTTTAGAGATGATATAATTTAAAACCAACATTTCTGAGGCTATTAAACCCCAGGTGTTCGTGACCAGTGGCTGCACAGATTCACCTCGACACGTTGGTCACCCCCATGGCCCAAAGATCTCAACAACACACCTTGCACAGATGGGAGAAATGTTCCCCAAAAGGCAGAGCACAGAGAAAGGGATAAAGCAGAACTGGGGACCAAACTCTGTGCTTACAGACTCGAGAAGTGAGGAGGAAGCCATAATATCCAAGATTTTAGGAGTAAAAAGTACCTTGTGATAACTAGATACTATTTTCCACCTTCTTTAAACCAGGTTTGAGACAGAGGTTTGAAATGGTGGCCTGAGAAGTAGGTGCTAAAATCCTATTTGTATTTCCAGTTCCAGTTATCACCTTAATTCCTTAAGCTCCTCCAAAAACCCTGCCTGTGTTTGGCCCAGGTCACCAGCAGTGAGCTCTAAGTTTTCTCTCACATGTCCTAACAAAGGTGCACAATCTATCTAAATTTATTTAGCAACACAGCTTTAAATTAGAGAACAGAAATGATTACTGCATCCAAGAAAAAAATAATACTATAGTTAATTATAGCTCTGAATATATAATCTGGGAAAAATAATTAAGTGATAGGAGAAACACAGGGGGAAATCCAAGTCCAGCAAACAATGAGGAAAAGCTGGATGTGCTCCAGCTCCTGGGGGTCACTTACTAAATGGTGGAGGGGTGCCATAGCCCTGTGGAAATCCTTGTGGAGGCGGGAATCCCCCGGGAGGTGTGGAGACGATGTATGAGGTAAATGGTGGTGGTGGGGGAGGAGCTCCTCTGCCTGGAGGAGGGGGTCCATATCCACCTGGAAAAGGAAGAGAAAACCAAAAACTGAACCACATGAACACCAAGGAGCTGCTGCTGGAGTCAGCTTCCTCTAGATGGGGTAAGGCTGTTGGGTGGATTTCAAATGCAGGTTCAGCCTTCTATGAATCCTCACTTTGGGAAATATTTGTCCTCCAAGTATCCCCACTGTAAATAATTGCAGTTTAGCATGTAATCCCTTGGTAACAAATTAATGTGGCTGGAACAGCAGGATGTGTGTCAGCTCCCATTACTGAGCTGCTAAGAAGCCACTGTCTTCCCCTCTGTTCTTCCAGGACAAATTCAATCAAGCTTTTAAATGTAGGTTAAATCCTACAGAAATCCAAAAATCACTGTGAATGCTCAGAGAAGCTGCACCCGTGCTTGGGAGGATTTTTTCCTTTCAGAATTGGTCCCATATAATGTACTTACCAATTGCCTGTCCAGCTGGCACCCACATCCCTACAACAGAACAAAAAAAGAGCCTTAGACATCACTGAAGCTGCATGCTCTGGAGCAGGGATGATGCAAGAAGAAGGATTTGGCTCTGGGATAGACTGGGTATCCTCCCTGCGTCCCTTATAGAGCTATTTTTATGGCCTAAGCAACATTGTGGGACTATTTCTGAATGTATAATTCTGGAAAGACTCTGAATCATTCAGCAAATGACACTCAGAAAAGACAGCAGTTCCCAAACCCAAATCAGATGGAGCACTCGAGAGCTGCCACATACCAAGTGCAAGAAGTTACAGTACTACAGAGAAGAACAAAACCCTGGAGAACCTCAGCAGACTACACATCCAAGGGATTATTAATTTACTACCAGGTTTATCTGAGTTATTTTTGCAGTTTTTGAAGCATAAAAAAAAGTCCTTCCCATCCCTTGTGCAGTGCTGAGATTGAAGGATAAATGTGCTCGTGTCTGACATTAATCTTTCCAGGAGATCAGATATCATTTTCCCTACTAATCACTGCATGGAAAATAATGGGAGTTTCTCAGTTTGCAGATTAGCACATCTGTGCACAATGTCAACCCTCAGCTGCAGCTTTCATGTTAATCAGCACCGTGGGGAAATGAGTAATCCCTGTGCTGCACTTCCATCCACGGAGCGGGGATGGAGCAGCCACGCTCCGTGCAGCCCCCCTGGTGAACATTTCTCATCTCTCAGAGCAAGCAAGTCACAGCAACTCAATTATCCCTCTGCATTTCTCCAGAAGTTATCAAAATTGTCTTTGGATGAACTCAGCATGTTTATCCTGCCTCTGGAGTCTCAGGGGGGTTGCAGCCATCAAACCCAGGCTGCTCCCGAGCCCCGCAGGGCTCCTGGTGTGCACTGAGTGCTCCCTGAACCAGAGCTGCCTGGTGCTTCCCCAAGCTACATTAAGCAATAAAATTCAAAGGCAAGGCCATCCATTTCCCCCTCATCCCTTTCAGATTTTCCTGATAGCTTCCTTTGAAACTGCCTCATCCTTGAAAAGCCATATTTCAGGCAAATTTGTCATTGGGGTGTTGTGCACAATGCACTCCACAGCTGGAGTCAGAGCTGGAGCTTTCCCAACACCTTCTCTGAGCTCCCCCAACCCATGGGGACTCCATGTGGGGAGAGGCAGCTCCAAAGGGAACAGGTGGGACACACCTGGGACACGTGCCAGGCCTGGCACTGCCTTCTGCCAGTGAAACGGATTTTTGGGAAAAGCAGTGAAAAAACCTCACAAAGGACTGGGGGGTTGGAAATCTACAGGGGGTGCTATCAGGGAGATAAAGCTGGGAATAACATCTAGACCAGAAAACCAAAGTGCAGCGAGCTGGAAAGGTTGGACAGAGAGAGGTTGGCACCCTGGGCAGGGTAGGCAGCACCTTGGGGTGCTATGAGGGAAATAAAGCTGGGAACAACATCTAGGCCAGAAAACCAAAGTGGAGCAAGCTGAAAAAGCCAGACAGGGAGAGGGTGGCACACTGGCAGGGCGGGCAGTACCCTGGGGGGCTTTCAGGGAAATAAAGCTGAGAACAACATCTAGACCAGAAAACCAAAGTGGAGTGAACTGAAAAGGCCGGACAGGGAGGGGGCGGCACCCTGGGCAGTACCTTGGGGTGCTATAAGTGAAATAAAGCTGAGAACAACATCTAGGCCAGAAAACCAAAGTGCAGCGAGCTGGAAAGGCCGGACAGAGAGAGGCTGGCACCCTGTCAGGGCGGGCAGTACCTTGGGGGCCGTAGCCCTGCTGCCAGGTCGGAGGGGGCTGCCCTGCCCAGCCGTTGGCAGCGCTTGGCATGATCCTGCTCCCCCACTGGCTGGCCCCTGGTGGCCCCGGAGTTTGGCTCTTGCTATCCCGAGGCTCGGCGCGTTTCACCTCCACCTAAACAAACAGAGGCAGCGCTCAGCGGGGCTGGGGGGGCCCCGCGC
Source organism: Geospiza fortis (assembly GCF_000277835.1). Lineage (NCBI taxonomy): Eukaryota > Metazoa > Chordata > Aves > Passeriformes > Thraupidae > Geospiza > Geospiza fortis. The sequence goes on along the minus strand of NW_005054491.1, from coordinate 1,013,768 downwards.
CCCCCGGCCCCTCACACACACCCGCAGGTACACTTAAGACTACACTTAGCATCTTATGACTTATGTCTAAGTACTTAATTATTAAAAACTTAAGGCCAGTAATTTACAATGTTTCTCAGGTACAGTGTAGGTGATGGTAAGGAATTACAAGTCCTACTGTTGAGGGATTCCGAGAAAAGCATCCTACAAATTGCTTCGGTCTCGTTGGCTTTAATCTTAAAACAGCAGTACCCTCTTACAGCAGCTCTGCACTTAAAACAGCACAATCTTGGACATTAATGACGGACTGATTTCATGTTCAAGGCAGGCGATACGAAGATGATGTTTTCAGTTAAAAAAACGGAATTTTGAGTGAAGAGGCTGCTCTGAAAAAGGGTACTAATGCTTTAACCAAACATGTTTGGGGTCCATTTGGAAGTGACAGTTTAACCCACCCCAACTAACTGCAATTTCAGCTCTGCTCATACCTGAGAAACACACATTTTTTGAGATTTGTTTTTTTTGTATTGTTGTATTTTTTTTTTAAACTTAAGATTTTATTTAAATGTCTAATGGAAGATAAAGACTTACCTTCCCCAGGCTAACGCTTAAAGAATCTCAGTTAACTCAAACAATGTCAGAGGGAATGGATGTGATAAGAGAATCTTACATTACATCTAACAAAAAAGTAAACAAACATGCAAGTAATAAAAATGGACAGTTGAGTCAATAAGAAGCAATCTTCATACTGTGTTAAGTCAGTGACAAAACCCCTCCTGTTTTAAAAAATCAGTAACCACAGTGCTTAACTTATTTCATTCCAAGATAAAATGTCCTAGTGTTCCCAGCCATGGAATAAGTGCATTTGACCTACTTAAAATAAGCTGCACATTCAACATAAACCTCTCAAAAAAAAATCCAGTTCTGATTTAATGAAACCCTCTCAGCACTCGCTGAATTTGAGGCTTTTTTTTTTCATGATTAATTTTAATGGGTGCCAGAGTACAAAGAAAATAAATCTCAATCATCAATGGGCCTGAGTAGTATGGAAAATAAAGTATTCAGAATTCTTCCTGCCATGTCTTAAAAGCCATTCATGTTGGAGAACAAACAGGAAACAGGCACAAGGCAAGGACAAAGCCCCCCACACCCCCCCTGCCAATGCCCCAAGGACATGAGACATGACAGTAACCAAATCTCTGTCAGCTCAAGGCCCTTCCAGAGAGGAACCAAGGGAATTTTTCAAAGGACTCAAATTAATGAGTCTTAACACATTTGCCTTGAGGGAATTCAGTTATTGCTTACAAAAGCAGAGGTCTTCTTGCAATTTTAATTTTTTTCCCTCTCCTTTCAACAACATATGGATTCATTTCAGCAATACCTTTTTAATTACCAAAAAAGACAGAGATACCATTTTTAAAGCAGGCATGATTAGGCAGTGAAGGAGAGAGCAGGGGATCTGGAGCTCATTAATCCTTGTGGAAGAATCCCATTAATTTTTCAGTGCACACTTGGAAGCAGGGAACTGCCAAAGTGAGGACTGAAAATTCCCTGTGCAATAGGGAGGTTCAAATTCCACACCTGCCTAGAGCCCAGCTTACCCCAAGAACTGAGGCAACTCTATTAATCTGAGCTAAAAATCCCTGAATCCTGATTTTTTAATTTTTTTTTTTTTGTCACTGAAGGGGGGGGAAAGGGCAAAAATCAATTATTTCAGTCTGGAATTGGGTTTGTTCGGGGAACACAGAGAACTCCAAGTCCCAGTGCTGTGTCAGCAGCAAAGCAATGAGGGGACATCCAGGCTCACAATGGGCCCTCCATCCTCTCCCAGCACCTTGTGGATGTTTATCCTTTGTTCCCATTTGGATCTGCTGCTTTGTGGGATCAGCTCCCACTTTAGGGTTTTGCTGAAGGCAATTCCAAGGGCAGATCAGGGAATATCAGGGGGATACAGGTGATCCTTACACACCTGGGAGTGTCACACCAGGAACCAAGAACTCATGTTCTGGATCCCACAAGTAAATTCCTTTGTTCCCATTGTAGGAAACCAGCCCTGCACCCCAAAACAGGTTCACAGGAATTAAAGGCATTATTACATTGCAAAATGAACCAGAACTCCACTGATATGCAGAGTGTGTCCCTTGCTAACTAAGCAAAGGCTTATGAAATATCAGCACATAAAAGACTTTAAAGACAATTAAAAACTCACACAGTGCAATAATTTAAGGAATGTGAGAATCTTCTGTGTCTCCCTGAACGTCCTCACTTCAAGTTTAGCAGCTTTAACATTTAGTTTAAAATCTCGATATACCTTAAAGCTATGCAAGGACTTAAATTTACCAGAATTTCCTGTGGTTCATTTTTCTTTAAATTACTCTTTTAAAACTTGGGTGTCCTGCAACAATTTATTTTGCTTTTAGGTTTGGGTTTTTTTTTTTTTCTTCCACAGGTAAAAGGATGTTCCTTGCTGAGTAACATCAAAGGAGCCTAAAAAATTCCTGCCTATCCAAGCCCTGTTTGCTGACAACACAGTATGAAGATGAAACAACCAGAGGTCACTTAACTGCATTGTGGTTAAATACTATATAGAGTACGTGGGTTGGTATCAAAGTTTCACAGTAAGTGACCCAATTTTTTAAAAAACCAATCCTTCAGGATGTTTTTTTTTTCCTCCCTTTTTCTTTTAAAGTTTAAGACTATATAAAGCAGATTTGTCTGACACCACCTCAAGATTTGAGTATCAAGTACACATCTGAAGGAGTGGTATCTTAAACCAAGCCTTGAAGAACTCGGATTTCACTGGGATTCTGCTTTTCCAACAGCTGGAAATCACTGATTTCTCTCCTTGCATCACAGCAGTGCTCAAAGCAGAGGCAGCGAGCACCAGTTCACCCCAGAGATGGTGATCCCAGTTCTTCTGCTCAGCCAGAGCAGCCCCCAGGTCTGTACACACAAGGCCTCACCCCAAGCAGAGCCCACAGCCTGAATCCTCAGGATTCCATCCCTCCCTTCCCCAGGCTGCCCCCATCCTCACTGCCCTTCTCAACAAACTCAGACTTTCCCCACCTCCATGGATAAAGCCTTGAATTTGGACTGCTGCGCTCTCCCATCAACAATTCAGTTGGATTCCCCAGTGAAATCGCTCGTTGCCCAAGACTTGGTTCTTTCTTAAGGTAAAATAAAACTACAACTACACACTTTTTTGCCCATGATGTCGTGAAAATGCATGTTGACAGCCTGGTCCACTGATTGTTCGTCCTCGAAAGTAATAAATCCAAAACCTAGCCAACGACGAAGAGTGAATCAAGGTAGCAGGGTGTTGTGACACAAAACAGGATGATGAACAGTATTAGGGGCAGACCAAGGGTTCAAGCAGGGGTTTCAGATAACGACACTTGTGTTCAATTGGCAAAAACTCTGAGGAAATTGCAATGGATACTTCCTGTGAAGAGGCTTTAGTGCCTCGTCTCGATTGCGCGCATGCAGCTTCAAACTGAGCTCGTTAACCGGCTTTTAATTTGATTTTATTCCTCATCCACCTACCAGGAAATGGAAAAAAACTGCTAAAATCAAAATATTTGTGGGACAGCAGATTGAAGTCAAGCAACTTTGCTGCTCCTCCCTTTGATTCAGCCTAATTTCCCAAGGAAAACCTATTATATATCCCTGTTCCCCAAAGCTGCAAAGCAACTTCCTCCCAATCCCTTAGCCCAGCTTCCAGTTAGGGAATATTTTCCATAGAAAAGAAAGTTAGTTTTGAAATGTAGCTGTTAAAGCATGAGAAATTTTACCACTCCATGGATGAATGAGAAGCTTCAGAAACTAACAACCTACATCAGAGGTTCTCAAGTTCTCCACACCTTGGAGAAAAAGCACAGAACAGGTGTTACTCCTTCCCAACAAGGCAGCCCCCTGTGAGGTGTTGCTCACACAGAACGTGGTGTTGTTGCCACGTCCTGAATCTGTTTCATTTCTTGTATTTCCTGTTGATTTCCTTTTGAAAAATCCACAAAACTTCCCAATGGGTGGCTCATTCCCTTCCACCTGAGCACAGCCCTGGCTGCTGGCAGCTCAGCTGGATCCAGCAGCTTTTGATGCTTGGAGAGAAAACTCTGGGAAAGGAGGCAAAGCTCCCTGTTTGGAGGTCACTCTGAGAACCACTGCACGTAGGTTGTAGCTGCTGACACAGCCGAGAGAGTGGCAAAATAGTGGTTAATCCCCCAGGACAAGGCGGCTGCTTCATGCCATCACCCACTGGCTGCTGGTGGGGACAACCCAGGGCAGGGAGGGACACATGCAGTACAGGAATTGTGCCATTCTTTGGATTAGCTACGGAGGGGGGGAAAGGGGGGAGAGCAATAAAAATTAGAAAAAGAAACCCGAGGTGCGGCGTGGGAAGCGTTTATGGAACATGGATGCGGTTCTGCTTTTCTGAAACCCAAGATTTCCCCCTTGGTTTGCGTTTTGCTTTGCAGCTAGTGCTGACAGCAGCCAAATCTTGCTCTAAAGCGTTACAGAATACAGATCTAGCACAGGAATGTCTCTCCACGCTTATCCAACTGCGTTGGGTAAGCCCAAAGAGGCCTAGTGTAGAGAAAGTTTATATATATATATATATAAAAATACACAAAGATACAGGCCAAAATAGATTCCAGCAGGTCAAATTCTGCTGTCAGCAACAAGAGCAAAAGACATCACTAAAATAAACTGAAAATAAAAAGGAAAAAACTTGGCATTTCCCACACACAAGAGACTGGCAGTATAAACGAAGTTTTGTGGAGCTGTGATGAAAGCAGCCTCAAAGCTGAGAGCAGCATTTCATCACAATATATTTGTCTGAGTTAACCAGAAATCCGAGTGTTGGAGCCAAAGGAAAAGTGTTTGTATTTAAATCACGTTTAGTATTCCAGCCTTTGTCTAAAAAGAGATGGGGAGGAAAAACAATGGATTCCATCAGGATGTGAAGGTTGTTGTTAAATTTGATTCCAAAGCTAAAGGAGGGGAACAGATTGTGGGATGGCATTGGAGGGGTGGAACAGGGAGAGCAAGAGGTCATTGAGAAAAGCAATAAATAAATTTTAAAAAGGGGATTTAAAAGGGTCAGACAGCACAAGATAAAGAAGAGCACAGATATCAGAGTAATACAGCAAAACTCCAAGGTGAAGTTTTAAGCAGAAGTGATGAAATCCACCACCTGCAGCTTTAGTTTTTGAAGGTCAGGACTCTGTTAAAGGCTGGAGAAATGAACTGCATCCAGCAGGAATCCAAGAGGAGCAGAGCAGAGTGACAGAGCTGATCTGCAGCCAAGGGAGGAGGAGAACAGGCAGAGCAAGAACCTGGAAATCCCTTCCCAGCTGCTGGAACCAGGAGAAACTGAGAGTGCACCAAAGCCACTTGGTTCCTTCAGAGATGTGCCATGGCTGCTGTGCTTGGGGCTGTGGGAAGAGTTTGGATGAGGCAGAGGTGGCAGGAGCAGGTAGGAAGGGAGGAAGCAGAGATCACGTGGATACCTGACCCCAGTCAGCTCCTCAAGGACATCACCTGAGAATTTGGTGCCTCCTGAGGAGCTGGAGGTAAATGGATGCTACAGGGATTAGGAACAGGGATCATGTTCCCTCCTGCTACCAGTAAACCAATGTGCACTCCCAGTGGAAGGGTGGTAAAGTGAATGGGAAAAGGCAAAATTCAGAAGGGTCTGAAGAGAGATGGCACTGAATTGGCCTCTGGAGTTTTATTTACAATCATTAAAAGGGTAAGGGGACAGAGCAGCAAGAGAACACAGAACACAGAGAGAAGGCAAGAGAAAATGTGTTCTGGGATGCACAACCCAACACAAACTCGAGGAATTTTTCCTAGCACCCCCCAGGGACTGCCAAGGCCATTTTGGGAGATGTGTTAGTCAGCACACTAAAAAAAGCCTGGAACAGCACAGAAACAAAAGGCAGAGAGAGAGAGGATTCAAGAAGTGCTTAAGAAGTCTGATGAATTAGGGGAGGAAGTTTTCTGTGGGTGGAGACAAGACCTTTCCCCCACCTGGCACTTGTGCTTTGCACCCCAAGCCCTCCTTTGCCTGCGCTGTTTTTAGTAGAGCTTGAAGCAGAGAAGCCATTAATTGAGACAGGATTAATCCAGACCAGGCATGACGTTTAAGTACCTTTTGCACAGAGGCTGCAAGGCTGGGATTAAATATTGCAAAGATAGAGATGATACAATAATTACTGAAATATTTCAGAACTTCAGCCCCAAATTACATTTGAATGCCAGTGCCTTTGTCTCCTCTATCCAAAACCAGCTGCTCTAAAGCATTGAAACAGATGAATTTATGTGCTGCTTAAATCAAAGGTATCTGCTGGAAGAAGATTAGGATAGCTAAAGGAAGAAAACAAAAAAACAAATATATTGAAACTTCGTTTACACTCCAATAAAAGACAAAGCCCGTCCCTCCTCTGACTGTGGAACTGGCCTGTACCTCTGTGATAAATTATCACCTAGAGAGAAGAAATCTAAAGAGATATCGTTAATCACAGTCAAACAATTCACAGAGAGAAAAGAAACAAAAAAAAGAACTTACTTAACATTACCATACTTTACTATGAAACACTTAAATATGTCACTAAGGATGTATGTCTAAATTAAAAATAAAACTAAGACTTAACAGCTTAATAAATATGAAGTGAAGGATATATTTCTTAATAATGAGGCAGAAGAGAAATGAAAAGTTCAGATGGCAAACTATTCTCTAGCATGTCCAACATGCTACAGGGTGGGAGCACAGCTAAGCTTCACGTGCCAAAATATTGCCTCTTCCTTGGCAAACAAATGGTGGATGCAAAGGGACGTGGGTGACATGGAATTGCTTCATATTTTGACCAAAGGTTCCCAGCTTGATTCAATATCTAGTGAATCTTTCAGGTTTTTGGAGGTTTTTTATTCTCCTCCCCTCTTAAAAAGCAATCTGGTATGCAGGGATTGTATATCCCAATTAAAAATATACATATATATATGTTTCAGAATTATTTTGTGTTGTTTAAGAAGGGTTTTTCTTGAATTTGAGGTGAAGCCATTTAACCAAAACAAAAAGCAGGTGATGGATGGATTCTGTCCTGTCTTGTGCTCTGGCTGGAGCACCCCACATGCACTTACAGACCCAACGTACCTTTCATGTGGAACAGGAGGAAAATCTGCTGATTTTTCCCCCTCTCAAAAGTACCTTAAGCCACAGCAGTGGCTTGAGAATCAAATTTCATTCAACTACAAAAAAAAACCCCAACCCATCAATGAGCATGAAACATCTGAGTCGAAATGCACAGAGCCAAGTGAAGCTGGAGATGAAGAGTCTAGACTTGAAGTGATGTTTGCCCAGTGAATTATTCTTTTTCCTGAGGCAACATAGGAGAAAAAAAAAATCTACCTTTTCTGATGGTGTGAAATAGTTTGCCATCTGACTATAGGAGAGTATGAAGAAATTTCAAGGACAAACTAGATCAGCCTTTACCTCGGGGCCTCTGTTTCTCTGCGTCATAGATCATTACAACTTCAGTGACCTGGAAGAGAGAAGGGAAATTCTACTCCCTGTGCTACAAGGGGAGGGCTGGAACAGTCACCACCAGCTGGTTCCTGCTCTCTACCCACAAAGCACAAGCCAAGTGCAGCCATCATCCCAGCAACAGCACAAAAATAGGGAATATTGCTCTTCCTGGGAGTTTAGAAAGCCTGAGCTCATCTCTATTGTCTCATCACACTTGACATTTTAATTTAACATTGAGCTTTTGCACTATTTGTACCCACTCTACAGCCTATTACACACCCCAAAGGTTTGTTTTCCAACAACTCAACAGTGTAGCTTTTTAAAACATGATTTTTCCATTTTTAACCATTTTCACTTTTGCCATGAAAAGCAGCTCGAGCTGCAGGCACCTCCAGGAACATGCAGGGCTCCTCTGATTGAATTACTGGAGCACCAGGGAAGCCCAGAGCACCAGTTAAAGCAATGCTTTAAACAGCTTTACAAAACCCCTCTAAGTTCTGGATGAGCAGTATCAGTGTGATTTTAACCTAAAAAAAGAAAAAAAATGGAAATTGCAAGCTGTTCAAAGGCTTCAGGATTATTCTTCTCAGAATGAGCACCACAGTGAGCTACAATTGAAACAAAACCTGAGGTGTAATGTTTATGTCAACATTAAAACAGCTGAAGGGAACTGCTCTGAAATCTCTCAGATGCAGAGAAGTGGTCACAAAATGGGTGTGATTTTATAAAATTACATCTTCAGAACAATCTCAGGATATTTTACTCGTGAGTAAAAATGAGTTTAAAGTCTGACACAATTTTATCTTTACTTACAGCCAGAAAACATTTGGGTTTGAGTCGCTGCACTCACTTGAGCACATCCTACTGGGGGATCCAAGTGGGGATTATGCCATGGGACAATCAGTGCCACATTTGTCCCTCCCCTGGTCCATTTGGGTCCTCTTCACCTTGGCCTTAATGACCCAGCAATTACCAGGGCTGAAAAAATCAGTGCCTGCCTTGGGCTCTTCACTCTCGTGGCCACAAAACATTTGTGAGACTCCACTGCTCCAAAGGGACTCGTTACAACTCCAGGAAGATTTTCTGATTTCTATACTATGAGTAAAGTGCTACTACTTACTTTTAAGGGCACTTACAGTTGTGGCTGTTGCCTTCTACACCTGCAGGACATACCCTGTATCTCCCCAGCATCCAGGGCACAGCTGGAAAGCCAAGTCTGTGAGGAAGAGCCTTTTGAAACTACATCCCACAGCTGTGGAACGTGCTCCCTGTTTTTATTATTAGTCTACTGCAGCCTTTCAAGCTAAAGAAACAGTTGTTAGCTATTGCTTTTTGTGGTTTTAAATGAATTATCTTAATGGAATTTTAAACACTGATTTAACTTGATAAACTTAAGAATTTGTTTCTCAATAAATCCTTTGCTGCCACTAAGAAATGTCAGAAAAAGGTTATTGAAGAAAGTATCAAAAACTACACTAAATGCCAATTAAGCTCATTTTTACCAGCACAGTCCTGGATTTAACTCACAATCTTTAACTTCCTCAAACTTATTCACAGCTGAATTATTTAATTCAGTAGTTTATCATATGCCCCCACTTCCTTGAGGGCCATGAGAGCTGGGATAAATGGGAATTAAAACTAAATAAAAACTAAATTTAAAAAAATACAGAAGATACAGTAATTTCAGTCCAAGGTTACAAATTGAATTAAAGAAGGTGCATGAGGAGCAGTCTGTCTCAGAATGGAGGTTCTAGGGACATCAGAACTGAGATTCCAGATGGTTTGAAAGCAGCTACTGCTCCCCAAACAATGGCAGGAGACACAAATTTAACCTATCTGTACACAAAGTCAAATACCAGGATCTTAAAATCCAGCCCATTGAGAAACTCACTGTTCCCAAAAAATAATCAGCAGACATTTTTAATTGCCCAGCTGAAAGTTATCAAGAGAAAGGGGGGGGTGAGGGTGGAAATAATAATAATAAAAAGAATCATTCTTAAGGCACCTCAGGAGTTTTTGGAAGAAGGGACAGAAGAATGCATCAGGTAGACTTAAACATGAGGAGACAGAAGCAGCAAAGTAAATTCCACATGAACAGCAGGTTCTGCCAAGGGACATTTCCAGATGATGAATGTTCACTACAGTTTCTCACAAAATGCTTCAGGTGCCCCTCCAGCAATTTGTCCAAATTACTCCCAAATTCAACAGCTTGAGGAAATGTGAGAGGAGGCAGCAGGGAGGGGAGGCACCTTCCCCCCAGGACTCACCACTCCGAACTTCTTGAAGTATTCCCTGAGCTCTGTCTCGCCACAGTTATGAGGAATCCCACCAACAAAAATTTTATTGGATTTATTGTTATCGCTCCTGGATCCTTTCTGCTAAATCAAGGAGGAGAAAATTCAGTCAGAAGAATAATAAGGGTGGCTGCTTCTATCATTTCACACTGAACCATGAACAATGGGCTCTGGCAGGCTGAGGGGAGAGCTCCAGCCTTGAAGTCTCCCAGGCATGAAAGGGAAGCACGTTCTGAGCTCAGAGGTTCAGTGTCCCCTGCTCTTCAGAGGACCAGGAATCCAGGGCCTGTGTTCTGAGGCCATTGACTCATTCTAAACCGAAATCTGGTGAAGCTGCAGGGTGTGGAGTGGGCTGGAACAGCATCAGCCCTGCCAGTGCTCTCAAATCTGAACAACTCCACTAAAAGCATCACTAAGAGCTTAGGAAACACCACACCCAAACTGACCCTGCTCTGTACAGAGCCTGCCCATGGAAATCTAAACTAAAGGCACTTTTTAGAAATGAGATTTACACTCGAGTTCTGCATACAGACTTCTGCCTTTAAACCATGGATATAACCCAAAGGAACTCCAGAGCATACACAGGGATCTTTTTCCTTACCCATCCTTCCTTTGGCCGTGTCCGCTCCGGCTGCATCCCCCGAGGTGTGCATGGCTTTGGATCAATCTGGAAGAAGTTCCACTTTGGTCAGACTTCAGCAGAATTTTGCTCTAAAAGTTACATTTGTGGCAGCTGAAGCAAGCCCTGCTGACATGCAGCTCCTCAGAGCTCAAACACAAGCCATGGAGTTAAGAGCTGCCTTACAATAAATCATTTAAACCAACAACCAGGTTAACTCTGACACTCTGCAAATAAGGAGGCAGAATTTAAAGCAAATCTTTGAATCTGGTGCAGGAAAAAAAACCCAAACAAACAAACAAACAAAAAAACAAACTTACATTTCGGCCATCTAACGTATGAGGTCTGCTGGCCAGCACTGTTCCCACACAGTTGGGATCTTTAAATTTGACAAATCCAAATCCTCGAGATTGATTTGTTGTTTTGTCTTTCATTATTACACAGTCTACAACTTCTCCATACTGGGAGAAGTAGCTACGAAGAGTTTCTGTCAAAGAAAAAAAAGCAAGTATTAAACAGAGCCAGATATTAACAGCACCAGACTGTGTTTGCAATTATGAGACAACAGATCAGCAAACATGGAACACAGCTTCAAACTCATCTTTTGAAAATGATCACATCTTACTTCCTGTAAACAAATGGCAGACAACAGTTTATTTCCACTCATACAAATGGAAAACAGCAGGAAAGTGATTATAAAAAGGGTTGTCTGTTGAGCTGACAAAAACTTCAGCACCAAACAATATAAACCAAAAAGTATTAACATATTTAAAAAAATATATAATCATATATCTGAGTTGTCTCTACAGAAAGTTTTATTAATTAGCAGAGGAGGAGGCTCTCAGCCCAGTCTCCTCCCCACAGCAATGCCTGTGAAGAGCTCCTGGCTGGGTTTTCACCATGGCCCAACGCCTGCAGCACACGTTGCTCACCTTGTGTCGTGCTCCAGTCCAGGCCACCCACGAACAGCTTTCTGCAAACAAAGCACAGGGCAGCTTTAGGGGCTACAGCAGATGCTCCATCTGATTTATGGCACAGCTCAGCTCTTCTGGACAGGTTTGGGGGTACCAGGACCTCCAACACGTCCTACAAAGCTGGCACCATACTCCAAGCTGCTGATGAAACCAAACCCTTCCTCCATCCCTGCTCTCTGCTCCTCCCTCCCTCACCACAAAGCACTCACTTGGCTGCCAGCACCTTCTGGTGGGGTGAAAGCAAAAGCAGAACTGCCAGGCTCAGGCCTGAGACAGAAGTCAAACCTGTGCAGCAGGTAATAAATAACAGAGCAGCACTAATCCAGCAGCAGTTGTGAAACCATCGTACAACCCAGTTTCGAGATAGCGATGAGCAGGTGAGAAAGTCATGGCTAAACCCCAAACTAAACTGCTCAACACTGATTCAACTCTTCCTCTGCAGAGAGCACCCAAATCTGCAGGGTTTCCTGTCCCAGCATGCCCAAGGATCTGGGTAGGTGCTACAGCAGCTCCATGCCATGCTGCCAGCTCTGCAGCTCCTTATCAACTCCTGGGTGTGCCAAAACTTCCAGCAGTCATTTACTCAGTAATTAAAGGTTGGTTAGAGCCGCCTCAACACTTGGCCCTTGTCAGTACCAAGAATCAACCCCAAAAACACCCTCACAGCTGTCTGCAGCTTCCTCCTGAGGAGCAGCATCAGCCTCTGCTCTCTGGGAGCAGGGGCAGGACCCAGGGAACAGCTGGAGCTGGGTCAGGGGAGGTTCATGCTGGGTATCAGGAAAGGTTCTTCCCCAGACAGTGCTGGGCACTGCCCAGGCTCCCCAGGGAATAGGCACAGCCCCAAGGCTGTCACAGCTCCAGGAGCATTTGGACACTGCTCTCAGGGACAGGATGGGACTGTTGGGGCATCTGTGCTGGGCTTTGATGATCCCTGGGCTTCCCTTCTAGCTCAGGAGATTGTGTGATTCTGTGAAAAACTCTGCTGTTAATGGCTCCATGGCTCTGCACAGACAAGCACTGGGACAGTTTATTTTTGGGGGATGCCCTCTGGTTCTCCATCAGATCTCAAAGAGAAGAAAGTACATCCTTGCTTTGTCTTCTTCTCGCCTTCACCTATACCCGAGTACAGCTGAGGGTGGTGGGGATTCCTGCATTCTCACTTACATGGGCAAAGTTGAATTTCACCTAACAAAAAAACAATACTGAACTTCCTCTCACCTGCTCTTTTCAGGAACAGGTAATGGCAGGGAGAGCCCAGTCACCCCCAGTAAGAGCTGCAGGTGCACTGGGACTACCAGGAAAGTGAAAGCCTTGCACCTGGGAGTTCCTGCGGAGCAGGGTAGCTCACTGACAAAACCAGCCTGTCCCTTTCCACTCTGATTCACTTCTCTGATAGGACATCGTGTCACAACCCTTCTGCACCAGCCAAAGTGACAAAATTCAATACTACACAGCATCTACGAGCCTTGTTCCATTGAGGCAAATTCTGTTCCTAAGTTACAGGCCGAGACGTGACACGAGTCTTGTCTTTCACAAAAACAGAGCAACTGTTAAGCGCTGATCAAAGCATCTCCTTGAGCAGCCAGCAAACAACTGAGCTGGTGACACATGAGGCACAGACAGCCCTCAGTGTCACTGCTGCCTTATCATCATGCTAAAGGACGTGCCAGCCCTCCCTGGGAGCAGCAGGGCAGGCCCTGCACCCCTGCCCTGCCCTCTCTCAGAGCAGTCCTGTTTTCTGTGGGCATGCTGGGCAGGACAAAGTTTCCCTCAAGGATTGGAAAAGTGCCCCCAGCTCCCTCTGGCAGAGCTCTGCCTCCTGGCATGGGCTCAGGGCCTTGTGCAACAGCAGCCAGTTCATAGCAACAGGTCCAGGCCTAGCCAAGGTGGCCCCACCATCCTGGTGGCTGCCACAACTGTCCCCTGACCACCTTCCCTCTCCACACACAGGACACAAACCCCTCTGTGCCGTTATTTTTAGGGAAAATAAGTAACTGTAATTTCCTAATAGCGAAGTTAAACCAGCTGATCTACTGCTATATTCACAATGAAGTTTTGCTATGTGTTAGTGACATTTTCTTTGAGGTTTTGGTTTGTTTTGGGGTGTTTTTAACTAAATTAGATAGCTTGGGTATAAAAGATTAATCGACTTTACATCCTTGTAAAAGTACCAGCTGTGTTCTGAGAGAACACCAAGCTGTCTGCAGGGAGGGAGGTCACTGAAACCTTCCAATTCCACCATGAATTATTTGTAGTCACCCTACATGGACTGAAACAGCAAAGCTGGGTAGCTCAAGGCCAGCTGCAGCAGCTGTATGGAAATCCACAGCCCCAGTTTATATACATGCTGTGGAATATCAAGTCAGAAATCCTCTGCCTTGGGATCCTCCATGCTTTGAAGACACTGAACAGGGCCAAAGTTCACAAAAATCCAGATGTGGTACAGTACTGGACAGCTGTGAAGCAGGACGGGTGTGTGAGTGCTCCTGCCCCCACGCTCAGCTGCATCACCAGCCCTTCCTCAAGGTCTCACCCACACTCCATCCCAGAAAACTTTTAGTTCTAATGGTTTGGCAGCTATTCAATTAATAGAAATGTATACAATTGATAGAGTATCTTGAGTTGGAAGGGACCCATGAGCACCGAGTCCAGCACTGACACCCCAACAATCCCACCCTGTGCACCCCTGGGAGCGCTGTCCAAATGCTCCTGGAGCTCTGGGGGCTGGGACCATTCCCTGGGGAGTCTGGGCAGTGCCCAGCACCCTCAGGGGGAAGAACCTTCCCTGATCTCCAACCTGAACCTCCCCAGGCACAGCTCCAGCCTCAGGTCCTGCCCCTGCTCCCACAGAGCAGAGGTTGCTGCTGCTTCTTGGGAAGAAGCTGCAGACCCTGCTGAGTCTCCCCTCATGCTGTTCACTGTTTGTAGTTCACACCTGCCCACACGTCCATAAAACTCCAAACTGACAGGCTGGAGGACACTACAGTCCGTCCCTGCTGGAATGCAAAGCCACTCCAGCACAAAGCACCAGCCTGGCTTTTGGGCAGGTCAGTCTGTCCACCATGAGAGTGAGATCCTGACAGGTGCAACAGCCCTGAAGCAGCAGAATTCCCCACAGGGATCACCTCAGGAGCAGAAAGTGGGATAATGACTCCTCAGAAGTTGCAGCTGTATAAGAAGTTTTAAGCAAGTGTTCTGCCTTGTTACTTCCTGTGGGAATTTTCATTGTTAATTTCTTGTTTTCATTGCTAATTTCTTGTTTGTTGCCATAAACATACTTGCTGCTGGAGCAAATCGACTCAGGATTGGTAAAAAAAGCATATACAGGTATTTTATAAACCAACAAAAGCACAAACTCTTTGCCTACATAAATAATCTGGGGTTTGATTAATAGCTCTGATCAACACCTCAGCACAGCCCCCATTAGCTGCAGGACAAAACAATCAAGATCAGCACCTTTCTTCATCCAAACCAGCCCCAAGTATTAATTAATTATAACAAATAACACTCACAAGGCCCCTCCCTACCCATGCCAACACACCTGCAAGGCTCACAGCTTCCTTAGGTACTTTCTCTGAAAATCTCTGCCCAGAAAAGCAGCTGAATTCCTAACTTCCCATCCAGACTTGCCTCTCACAACAGCTTTAAACCAGAGCTTCCTTCTGAGGGCTGGAGCAGCTGAGTTTGTTCTGTGCTCTCATCTTCCCTCTGAGCGCTTTTGGGGGAGGAGAATAAAGAAAATTTCCCTCTCTGATTAACCCCCAATTGTTCCCAATCTGATTACAGCTCCAAAGGATCACAGCCTGTGACTGGGAACAAACTCTGTGACAGCCCAGCCCACTCAGGAGGGGAGCTGATATTCCATGGAATAACCTGGAGCCTGGCACTCACCTACAGTTTGGGAAGTCAGATCTGATCAGGTCTCTCACAAGGCACCAGACAGTGACTAAGGCCCAGGAGCAAACAAAAACACTTTCAGAGCAAAACCCACTTATTTAAACAGGCCTCATGCAATGTGTGCTGGAATTGGATCATCTCTAAGGTCCCTTCCAACGTGATATTCCAGTCACTCACCCTGCCTCCTGTACTTTTAGGATTTACAAATTAAGAACATGCAGTAAATAAGCAGCTTACAAAGCAGTGCAAGCAGCATGGGACAAGTGCTTCGTGTTTCCAGTTTCAAACAAGGTGACCAGTCCTGATGGGAACATACTGCGCCAAAAGTTGCACTGGAAAAACCAGCCAAGGATTTTTTTTAATTTGGTTTTTGCTACTTTGAGCTCTACCATGCCCAAGCCTGCAGCCTGATCATTTCAATGTCACCAGGGTACAGCTCTCAAGCAGAATAATACTGAGTGCAGCTGGATGATCTCTAAGGTCCCTTCCAACCCAAGCCTTGCTATGATTCTAAAAGCACGTCAGAAGAACCAGACCAGTGTCAGGTTTTCGGTTTGAAGCCCCAAAATCCCCGGGAACGCTTAAAACCGGGATTTTCCTGCCTGGAACACATCCCGGGCAGAGGACAGCAGAGGGGAGCTCGGGAGGGCAGCCCTGCCCTGAGAGGGACACGGAGGGCGAGGGGAGGCTCCTGGCGCCACCTCTGTCCCACCACCTTCCCCCTCCTCACCACAAGCCCCTCGGGGTGGCCCTGATGAGTCACCAGAACAAAGTCCCCAGCGAGGTCACAGAATCACAGAACAGACCCTCAAGGACCATCGAGTCCAATTCCTGGCCCTGCACAGAACTCTCCAACAATCCCACCCGGTCCCTGGGAGCGTTGTCCATGCACTCCTGGAGTTCTGGCAGCCTCGGGGCCGGGACCATTCTCTGGGGAGCCTGGGCAGTGTCCAGCACCCTCTGGGGGAAAAAACCTTTCCCTGAGAGCCACCCTAAACCTCCCCGGACACAGCTCCAGCTGTTCCCTCTGTCACTGGTGCCAGAGAGCAAAGATCGGAGCTGCCCCTCTGCTTCCCCTCACGAGGAAGTTTTAAACTGCGATGAAATCTCCCCTCAGACTCCTCCAGGCTGAGCACACCAAGTAACCTCAGCCGCTCCTCCTAAGGCTTCCCCTCAAGGCGTTTCAACACGTCCGCTACCCTCCTTTGCACGCTAACACCTCAGTATCCTTCTTATACTGTGGCGCCTAAAACTGCGCGCAGGACTCAAGGTGAGGCCGCACCAGCAGAGCGGGACAATCCCCTCCCTCGACCGGCGTGTTGTTCCCCCCGCCTCGCGTCCGGTGTGACAGGAGAGGAGGGCACGAAGGAAGGGGCCGAGGTGGGACGCGGGTGGGACCGGGGGGATCCGGTGCGGGC
>NW_005054491.1:989224-996494 GCF_000277835.1 Geospiza fortis | reverse complement strand
GGGGCCTGCGTGGGATCCCATTGACCGTCCCGGGGTCCCATTGACCATTCCAGGATCCCATTGACCATCCCGGGAGTCCCATTGCCCACCCCGAGGGTCGCATTGCCCATCCCCGGTGATCCCATTGCCTATTCCAGGGTCCCCATTATCCATCCCCAGGGTCTGATTGCCCATTGCAGGATCCCATTGCCCATCTCGGGGGTCCCATTGCCCATCCTCAGGTCCCATTGCCTATTCCAGGGTCTCCATTTCCCGTTCCGGGGTCGCATTGCCCATCCCAGGGGTCCCATTGCCCATCCCGGGGGTCCCATTGCCCATCCCGGGATCTCATTGCCCATCCCTGGGGGGTCTCATTGCCCATCCTGGGGGTCCCACTGCCCATCCCGGGATCTCATTGCCCATCCCGGGATCTCATTGCCCATCCCGGGATCTCATTGCCCATCCCGGGGGTCCCATTGCCCATCCCGGGATCTCATTGCCCATCCCGGGATCTCATTGCCCATCCCTGGGGGTCCCATTGCCCATCCCGGGATCCCCCACCACCCCGTGGTGCCCTGTTCCCGATAAGGGCTCCCATTCCTGATAAGAACTCCCATTCCCGATAAGGCCCCCGATCCCCGGAGGGGCCCCAGCCGGCTGTGCACACTCAGCACTTTCCAGCAGGGCTATTTAAAGCCGGCCAAGAGCCCGGTGGCCCTTTCTCTCTCTCCCTCCCTCCCTCCCCGTCCAGCTGGACTTTCCTCCCGCAGCCATGAGCTCCGGAGCAGCGGCGGGGCCGATCTTCACCGAGGGTGAGGACTGTAGGACGGCCTGGAGGGAAGCCAGGGCCGGCTACGATGAGCCCGATGCCCACCTGGAGATCCTGGGCAAGCCGGTGATGGAGCGCTGGGAGACGCCCTACATGCACTCGCTGGCCACCGTGGCTGCATCCAAGGGTAATGGGGGGTTCTGGGATGTGCTGGGGGTGCAGCTTCCCCAAAAGCAGCTGGGATGGGGGGAGATGTTCTGCTGGGGGACCCCATTGCATGTGGCCCCCACTGCACGTGCCCCCAGGGGCAGCAGGGCCATGGTGACACTTGCGTCCTTGTGTCAGGGAGATGCATTCTTGAAAGGGGATGGGGATGTGGGGAGGGGATGCAGCCACCTCCTGTTCAGGATCTGCCACTTTTGGGGCTGTTTCTCCTCCCAGAATTTGCCACTTTTGGGGCTGTTTCCTCTCCTGGGATCTGCCACTTTTGGGGCTGTTTCCCTTCCTGGGATCTGCCACTTTTGGGGCTGTTTCCCTTCCTGGGATCTGCCACTTTTGGGGCTGTTTCCCTTCCTGGGATCTGCCACTTTTGGGGCTGTTTCCCTTCCTGGGATCTGCCACTTTTGGGGCTGTTTCCCTTCCTGGGATCTGCCACTTTTGGGGCTGTTTCCCTTCCTGGGATCTGCCACTTTTGGGGCTGTTTCTCGTCCCAGAATCTCCCACTTTTGGGGATGTTTCTCCTCTTGGGATCTGCCACTTTGGGGCTGTTTCCCCTCCTGGGATCTGCCACTTTTGGGGCTGTTTCCCTTCCTGGGATCTGCCACTTTTGGGGCTGTTTCCTCTCCCAGGATCTCCCACTTTTGGGGATGTTTCCTCTCCCAGAATTTGCCACTTTTGGGGCTGTTTCCCCTCCCAGAATTTGCCACTTTTGGGGCTGTTTCCCCTTCTGGGATCTGCCACTTTTGGGGCTGTTTCCCTGGCAGAAGGAGGGTTGGACGTTTTTGCTCTCACTGGGATCAACTGGGGGGGTTTGTTGGGGACAAAGGACCACTGTGGGGGGGGACAGCAGGTGACAGGGACATGGGGCTGCTCCCAACTTCTCACTGCCAGCAGCACCACGTGCTCCCAACCTGCACCCAAAGAGCTCAGTTTGGGGAAAGAATGGGTCAGAATTCAGGGTTTGGAGGGGGTTTGAGGCAGAGAACACGCAGAGCTGTGAGTGCTGGGTTCCACCTGCAGGCGGCCGCGTGCTCGAGGTGGGGTTTGGCATGGCCATCGCTGCCTCCAAGGTGCAGGAATTCGGCATCGACGAGCACTGGATCATCGAGTGCAACGAAGGCGTTTTCCGGCGCCTGGAGCAGTGGGCCAAGGCACAGCCACACAAGGTCAGGGGCAGGCTGGGCTGTGCCAGGCTTGGGGGGTCCTTGTGGCCCCCCCAACCTCCCCCCTCTGCCCCCCACCCGCAGGTGGTGCCCCTGAAGGGGCTGTGGGAGGACGTGGTGCCAACGCTGCCGGACGGGCACTTCAGCGGTGAGACACCAACAGCAGGATGGGCAGGGGCTGGCCTGGGCACCCCACTGCAAAGCCCAGGGCATCCCAGGACATCCCTGAGCCATGGAAAGGGGCCAGCAGTTTGGCCAGGGTGCAGGTGGAGCTCAGATTCTCCCATGGGGCTGGGGACACGGCACAGCTGTGCCCTTGGGGTCCTTGTCCTGGCCTGGATCCTTGTCCTGGCCTGGATCCTTGTCCTGGGGAGCAGATCCTTGTCCTGGCCTGGATCCTTGTCCGGGGGAGCAGATCCTTGTCCTGGCCTGGATCCTTGTCCTGGCCTGGATCCTTGTGCTGGGGAGCAGAGGAGCAGATCCTTGTCCTGGGGAGCAGATCCTGGTCCTGGGGAGCAGATCCTGGTCCTGGGGAGCAGATCCTTGTCCTGGGGGCCATCACATCGCTGCCTTCCAGGGCTCAGAGACATGGGGAGGGAATTGCAATGGGAACAGAACAATACCAGGCCATGGAGGGGATTTTCCCGGGACACAGGAGCCCCTCAGGGTCTCTCCCAGCTAACAGCCAGCCCCTGTTCCCGGGCAGGGATCCTGTACGACACCTACCCGCTGTCAGAGGACACCTGGCACACGCATCAGTTCAACTTCATCAAGGTGACGCCTCCGGGAGCGGCTCTGGGGCGGAGCTGGGGCTCCAGGGGGAGCTGGGGCCGGGGGCTGAGCGGGAGGAGCTGACCCGGATTCCCAAAATTGCCCAATTCCCGGGGCAGGGCCACGCCTTCCGCCTGCTGCGGCCAGGAGGGGTCCTCACCTACTGCAACCTCACCTCGTGGGGGGAGCTGCTCAAGACCAGGTACAGCGACATCGAGAAGATGTTCGAGGTGAGCTGCTCCCCTCCCCGAAGCTGTGGAACGCCAGAGGGGAGCTCGGAGGGGTTTTCCTCCAGCTGTCCCGTGTCCCTTCTCACGTGAGACACCCACCTGCCCTCCTGTCCCCTGCAGGAGACCCAGGTGGGGCCGCTGCTGCAGGCGGGGTTCAGGAGGGAGAACATCAGCACGAGGGTGATGGAGCTGCAGCCGCCCCCCGAGTGCCGCTACTACTCCCACCCCAGGATGATCACCCCCACCGTCCTCAAACACTGAGGGCCTGCCCGGGGAGGAGCTGGGCGTGAGCTGAGGAGGAGAAGGAGAAAAGCTCTGATCTCCTTTAAAGCCCTTGAGAGATGGGTGGAGGCTTGGGATGGATTGCAGGGGACAAAAGGAGAGGAAACCCCCTGTCCCAGGAGCCCCCTGTCCTGGTGGGGTCTTGTGGGCTCTGGGGAAGATCTCACCCTGCTCTGTCCCCTCAACACTTCAGTTAAGCTGGAATTTCACAGTGTGGTTCAGAGCCTTTGGCCAAAGGGGTTCCAGAACCAGCCATTTCCTCTAAAAACTGCATCATTTTGAGAAATCACAGGGTGGCTTCCCACAAGAGTCAAATAATCCAAACCAGGTGGGAGAAACGGGGCAGTCTGAGGCATTTTGAGGCATTTCAGCTTCTCCTGAAGCAACTCCCCAGGGAAGTTTCCCAACATTTTTGGCCAAAGCCCACGGCAGCAAATCCTGACCCCAGCACCCCCTCACAGCTCAATAAACGATGTTTCCTCTCTCCCCAGAAGGGATAAAGTCCATTAAAAGGAATGAAATACCCAAACTGCCGTTCCCGAGCGATTTATTTGTCTTTCCAAAGTGTGTTTGTCCCTCAGGCACGACCATTCCTCATCCCAGGCTCCTGGGATGCATCCAGGACAGGCTGCTTTATCCCTGCCCTGCTCAGGAGCTCTACATTCACATTTATTAATCACATTCTGATTTTAAGCATCAGTATTTGACTTGTTACAGAAACAGAATTAATTTCTGGCCCCTGTGCACACAAATATTATGGGGTTATTAGATCCTGTATAGGAATTGCCAACAAGGAGCAGGTGGTGAGTAAGGGACGAGCTCAAGGAGAGCTCAGGAATCACCTGGACATGTGTTGGGTCTCAAAACTTCCCAACAAAACTAAAAAAAAAATTCTGGCAAAGCCTTTATGTCACGATATATCATCACCTTCCCTGACATATTGTCCAGACCAGAAACCAACTCAGCAGTGTTATCAAACTCAGCTCCTGCTTTTTAGCCCAGTTTTTCAGCCCCTCAGATCAGAGGGGTTTATTAAAGACAGAAAAGCACCTGGAGCAGGTAGAGTTTTATTGGAAGGCGTGTGAGGAGCCGGATTTGTGCGTAAATGTGAGCAGTGAGTGGGGACATAAATAAAGGCTATTTCCTGTACCAGATCTGCATCCTCCTCTCCCTCTTGATTTTCCTCTGCAGCTGCAGGATCCCGTAGAGCAGAGCCTCAGCTGTGGGGGGGCAACCTGAGAGAGAGAAAGGGGAGAAGGGAGGAAGGTCACAGGGCAGGTACCTGCACGGAGCTGGAGCCAGCAGCAGGTGCCAACCCCAGGCCTTATCCCAAAGCTGACTCCCCTCTGGCTTTGTGGCTGGCACAGGCAGGAGTGTAAGAAACTAAATTGATGCTGTTTACAAGAAGATCTTTATCAAACATAGCAATTATTAAATTTCAAAGTGTATCCAAACCCCCACTCCCACCCCACTGATAGTGCCACCACCATCATAACCATCCCCATCCCAAAATCCCTGGAGCTGCTGCAGCTTCCCCACCACTGAAACAGGAAAACCTTTCAAAGCTGCACCTGAATGCAGAGAATTCCCCTCTCCCTGCCCTGCTCCCAGGTGGAGCTGCCCCTTGTACCTGGCACGTAAATGTCCACGGGCACGATGCGGTCGCAGCCCCTCACCACAGAGTAGGAGTAGTGGTAGTAGCCCCCACCGTTGGCAGAGCTGCAGGACAGGGACAGGGACAGGGACAGGAAGGTGAGCAGGAGGCCAAGGGAAGGTGGCCCTGGGCAGGTGGGCACTGCCAGGCTCGGAGCCTCCAGCTCCACAGGTGACACCACCCTGCCTGGGAGGGTTTCAGATGAATCCAACCCAACTGTGCCCATCTTCCTCACAAAGCACATTCCACAGCCCTCCCTCTCTGCTACAAACCCTTCATGTTGCCTCAGAGCTTTCCCAGAATTTGTCCTGTTCCAGCCTGGACCGGCCACCCTCAACCAGTGGGGACAAAAAAACTCGTGGGGACAAGAAAATTGTGAGAATCGTGCAATTACTGAGGGTGGAAAAGACCTCTGAGACCATGGAGTCCAACTGAGTCTCTCATGGAGCAGATTCCAAGTGAATCCCCCATGGAGCAGATTCCAATTGAGTTCCCCCATGGAGCAGATTCCAGCACAGCAGAAGCATTTTGAAAGCCAAGAGCAAACTCTGGCATTCTGGATATACACAAGTTTGGCAGCTGCAAAGCCTCTGAATCCCTCCCTGGGAGGATTCACACACACCACTCCCAAAAGGAGCCCTTTCTCTACTCTACAAGGCTTTTTAAGAACTTAGAAACACAAACAAGTGAAAAAATTCCCCCCCAGCACTGAGGACATCCCAGCACTCACCTCCCCATGGACACCACGTAGCGAGGCTCTGGCATCTGGTCATAGACCTGCAGAACAGGGATGTTTGGGGTGATGCCCACCTCCCCACCTCCCCACCCCACGCCCAAGCCCCCCGAGCTCCCCGTACCTTGCGCAGAGCCGGGGCCATTTTGTTGGTCAGGGTCCCTGCCACGATCATGACGTCGGCCTGGCGGGGGCTGGCCCGGAACACGACCCCGAACCGATCCATGTCATAGCGAGGGGCTGCCATGTGCATCATCTCCACGGCACAGCAGGCCAGCCCGAAGGTCATGGGCCACAGGGAGCTCTGTGGGGACAGCCAGGGTGACACACACAAAGGGAGAGATCAAGGTACCAGGAGCAAAACGCACGGAGCCAGGGGAGTGGGTACAGGGAGAGGTGCAGAGCTGCTCCCCTGACACTGCTGAGGCCACCTCAGAGCCACCAGGGATAGAGAGAGGGACAGCTCCGAGCCACTCAGGGACAGCAGAGAGGGACAGCTCAGAGCCACCCAGGGACACTGATGTCCCAGCTCAGAGCCCCATGGGGACAGTGGTGGCCAGATAAGGACCAGCCCAGCCAAGGCAAAGCACAGCACACCCAGGGCATTGTCACTTATGTCACCCTTCCCCACAGGCAGAGCAGCTGCCCAGGGCAGGGACAACTCCAGAAGTGCCTTTTCCTGGTGACCAAAGGGCAGTTCTATACCCCCCCAACACCCTCAGCACCTTCAGCCCGTGTCCCACACTGTCACTGGACCCCAGGGTCACCCTCTGGCCACAGAACTCGGCCAAGGGAGCTCTGAGCCTATTTTTATCTCCAGCAGGAGGTGCCTCTGGTGTGCCACCCCCTGTCCCTGGATGCCAGGGAGCCTGGTGGCTCAGGGACTCACCCGCCGTGCCCAGTTGACCAGGTCATCGAGCTTGGCAATGACGTACTCGCCACGGCTGCTGGGGACGTAGGATTTCCTCTGGACAACAGCAGAGCTCTTCTGGACCTGGACAGAGCTGAAAGGAAACCATCACTCTCCAGTTATTTCCTTGCAAAATCAGCATTTGGCCCTCCAAGGGGCTGTGGCTTGGAATGACAATGCCACCCCTCTGTTTGCAGCAGAGGGTTCTCCCCGGTGTGGGATCTGTGGGTTTGGTGCTGGGGCAGAGCCCCTCAGCCATACCCCAAGCACAGCTGCCTCTCCCCGGGGCTCCCAGAGCCGCCAGAACCCCACGGATTTTAGCACAGGAGGTGCCACTGGGACCCCCCGCCCGGGAATGGTGGCACAACCGGCTGTTCCCTGTCCCCAGGGCAGGAATTGTCACCTGTCAGCGCGATCGGCCGCCGGCGTCTGATGGAGCAGCTGAGCGTGCACGGGACTCACAGAGCCGGGCCCGGGGACAGAAGGGGCCCGCACAGGGTGACACAGTGACAGAGCCCCCGCGGGAGCCGCTGCTCCACAAACCCCAGCGGGGAAGGAGC
>NW_005054491.1:978871-988364 GCF_000277835.1 Geospiza fortis | reverse complement strand
GATTAGTGCTATCTCCCCGCCAGCGCGGGGACAGGGCAGCCGAAATAGCTCAGTTGGGAGAGCGTTAGACTGAAGATCTAAAGGTCCCTGGTTCGATCCCGGGTTTCGGCAGAAGCTTTTTTTCCTGCCAGGATCTGGGCTGCAAAAGCGCTGTTTTCACCTCAAAACACCCCCGAGGGTTCGGAGCTCATTTTTCGCCCCCCAAACTCTGCACTTGATCGTTTTAATATCCTGGAAATACAGACACACAACAGGGAGGGGTGAAGGACTGTGGGCTGTAACACTGGATTAATGATAAATATTATTAAATAAATATGAATTAATAATGAGTTAATGATCTTACATTGAGGAGGCAGCTGAGGGAACATGGATTAATTAACACTGGACTATCACAAGCAGAGGTGGTGTGTGTCAGCCCATTTTAAATAAAACACAAGAACAAAACCCAGTGAGTTCATTTCCCAGTGATTAATAATGTGAGACTGATACAGACAGTTTTTATGCATCACATAAAGCTGTAAGATCCTATATTCACCTCCTGAAACACTGGGGTGGAAGCACCACCCACCACAGATTAAAATAATCAAACAAAAGCAGCAAATGTTGATAATTCACTTCATCCCATTTTATTGAGTCCGCATGACTGATACATGGTGAGGCTGAGCCTGGTGCCCAGTCCCAGCGAGTGACCGGTGGGGCAGCACTGGAAGGGGGTGGCACAAGGTCAGGATGATCCCTGGCAGTGCCCAAGGCCAGGCTGGAAGGTTTGGAGCACCCAGGGGACAGTAGGAGGTGTCCCTGCCCATGGCTGGCCTCTAGGGTCCCTTCCACCCCAAACCATTCCAGGATTCCACAGCTGCAGGGAAGGTGAGGGGAGGTGGTTCTGCTTCTGGGCACGGGTCTGGAGCAGGATCCTAAGAGCACTCGAGGAGTTTTGATGGAGAAGGGAACACAGGGTTCATGGAAAAGAGGGGGAAGTTGAGCCCCATCTCCAAATTACCCCAGAGTATTGGGATGAGGGGCAGGCAGTCCCTCCCCAAGCTCTCATCTCCAAAGGGAAAGTGCCACTCACAGCTCTGAGTTAACTCCATCATTAATTTTTTATCCTAACCCACAAAATACATTCTCCCTCCTCACAGGCTTTAATAAAACCCTCACACTTCCTGGCCTGTCCCTATAATTGAGGTACTTGAGATAACAGGAATAAGGATTCCATGGAAAAACTCATTAGAGAGCACAGAGCAATTAAAAGTGTAATTAAAATATATTCAGATAATTACTACAGCCAGGATAGACATCTGGATCCCAATTTCAACTTCTTCATTTCAAATCATCTTGGGTTTTACTGGACAAGCAAGGAGATCATATTTCATTATCACAGAAAAACCCTAATCAGGGGGTTTTATGTATCATTTATCATTATTCATCATTAATTAGTTGTTGGTGACACTGCTTCCATGTGCCACAGCTCCAACAAAGGTGAGCAGGGAGCTGGGCAGGATTAAATTGGGAATTTAGATGAGAAAAAGACAATTAAAAGCCTCCCAAAATTCACAGCCTCAGAAGAGGCAATAAAAACCAGCATTCCACTGGTTCAGTTAGAGAAAAAGGGAATGTTTTTGTTTAAACAAACCTGGATTCCTTCTCCATGGAATTTGACTTGTCAGAACAAAACAAGAACCCAAATCTTTGTGATCCAGGTGGCAGCCCTGTGCAGCAATCTGATTTCCCACCTTTGGAGATCCATGAAGCAGGAAGGGGGACCCCCAGGAGCCTTCCCTGCCAGGAACCCCCTGGTTTTATCAGCAGCAGGGAGGCCACAAAGCAGGACAAGATCCCTTCCCAAGTCAGGTGTTTGGCTAAAAGAACCCACGTGGAAGTCGGTGGAGCAGCAGAAGCTCTGCACAGCCCTGGGGGTCTCTGGCAGCCCCCCAGGAGGGCACTGATGGATGAGGATCCAGTGGATCCTGAACACAGCGAGGCCATGAAGCAGCAAGAGGTGGGAGCAGAGGATTTGGGAATACACACACAGACTTTACAAAGAATGCCACGTTTTATACAAATCACTACTGGTTATTTACACCTGGTGGCCCCAGGACAGCCCCAGCCACTCCTCAGCTCTCCACAGGCTCTGGCTCAGTCTTGAGCTTTTTGCTTCCCAGGACTTGTTCATCAAACAATTCTCTCTCTCTGGAAAGAAAAATACAGAAGGTTTTAAGTTAAAACAGGATATGATTGTCCAGATTACATCCCCTGGACAAATTAAATTCGCAGGGTTGGAGTAGCTCCGTTGGCACATTTTCCACATTTTGTCCCTCAAATGAGGAGGACACTGAGCTCTCCTGCCCTCACCTGAAACCTTCTCTGTATCCAACAATAAAGGAGTAAAAACCCTTGGAAAATCCTGAAAACAAATCTACCTTTTGCTCACAGGTGGTCCTTTAATGTATTTCTCTTCTGCCTTCTCATAATCGATGTCATCCACGGCAGCAATGGCACAGATGATGGCCTAGAAAAGCATTGAATAATTAATAATAATAATCAATAAGCAAAACTAAACCATAGCCAGGGATTTGAAACTGCCTCAGCTGAGCATGTTTTGAGAAAAGGGCTCCTCAGTAATTTAGAAAACTTGGATGAAACCTCTCATCGAGTGCCTGAAATTCTTAAATAAAAAATTTGAAATTGTTCTGTATCATCCCCCTGGGGGGTATTTTTATCCTCAGATTAAAATATTCTTCACAGTAGTTTTGTTTCTACACGAGTTACTGTTCTCCTGGGAAAATTCCTGGGAAGAACACAAGGTATCCACAACAACTGTAAGAACAGCCAACAAACCACCCCCACCTCGACACACACAAAGGACCAAGAACAACCCTGAGAAGTTGCCAAATTAAATAAAAAAAAAACCCAAAGCAAAGCTTTGAAGCATTTCAGAGGTAATTAAAATACATCAGGAAACTATCAGCCTGCTTTTAAAAACAACAATCTACCTGAAGCTTCTCTTTTCTGTGCTTAAAAATCAGCATTTGAATGACTCAGGCTGTAGGCAGGGGTGAACACTCCTGTCTGGCTCAGCTCTGGGAACTCTCCCCTCATCATTCCATAGGAACCACATCACAGCAAAGGAATAAATAATGGGAATTAGTGTCATTTATCACTCCCCAGTTCATTTTTCTCCCTGTTTCATGCCCCCTCACCTCAGGTAAAAGCACATCTGAGATGAATCTGATGCCATCCCCCAGGATCTGGTGCAGGTTCTTGGTGTCCATCTCCCTGTACACCTCCTTCAGGTACCCAACCACCAGGTCCAGCTGCTCCTCATCCTCCAAGTAAGTCTCCACACAGGTTATGTACCGGCTGGAATTCAGGAATTTCTTCAGCCAGCGGGATTGTTTCCCACTTTTCAAGATCCCCAGGAGATGCTCCTCAGCCCCTTTGGTCTTCACTATGAACTCCACCAGCTTCTTGTTCTCCCTGTCCCTGGCAGCTCTGGTCCTGTCAGGGAGGAGCTTCCTGGGGGGTTTCTGTGGGGAGGTGTCTGAGGAAGACTCTCCAGCCCCTTCCTCCCCCACTGTGTTTGGGAATGCCATCTGCACCACACTCTGGTACCCCTCTTTCCTCACTGGGTAGCCTGAAAGAGAAACCACAAAAATTTATATTTAAATGGGTTTTCAAAATTACAAAGGGTTTTCACAGCCGTAGCAATAGAAAATAAGGAATTTTATTGTTGAGAGGAGTTTTTACCCAGCCAAGAGAATTCCCAAAGGGATGGATTCACTTACTGATATCAGCAGCAAAATACTCCAGGAAGGACCCAGTGAAAGAACGACAGCCTAAAAACCCAAAACAGGGGCAGAGATCAGTTCCATTCACCCAGGAATCAAAACCTGGGGTTCCCTTTTCCTGATGGATCTCAGGATGAGATCCCAGAGAAGCTGGGAGTGTGTCCAAGGCCAGGCTGGACAGAGCTTGGAGCAGCCTGGGACAGTGCAAGGTGTCCCTGCCCATGGCAGGAGGGGACTGGATGGAGTTGAAGGTTCTTCCCACCCAAACCATCCTGGGATTTGGTGATTCCATGGTCACCTGCCCCTCCTTACCCACTCGGATCCGATAGTCCTGGATCAGCTGGAGGCACCACTCGATTTCCCTGGAATAATTCTCCTTGGCTCGTTCCTGCAAAACAAGGAGGATTTTCTGTCCCAAACCCAGCAGCTCTCCAAGAGTTTCAGCCCAGGATGCCAAGCAGGGGACAGAAATGGCCCGTGACAATTTTTTCCTCACAGTAAAACAGCTCCTGCCAGAACTGTCAGAGGGATGAGAGTGGCTTTGAGGGGGCCAAGCCCCACATTGCCCCCCTGGCCATTTATACCCTGAATTTCCCACTGTATTTGTCCAAACCCTGCAGTTCTACATCTCTGGGATACTCACAATGAGCTCCTGCTTCTCCTCACAGTCAAAGTGCTTCAGGCTCTTCAGAGACACTGAGAAACTTTTAAAGAAACACAGTCAGAGGTGAAACTCAACTTCCCTCTTATTTACTGCAGTTCTGCTTCTCCCTGAAAATCCCATTTCCCAAGGAATTAAGGAGCACAAATTTTAATGGTTTTTGCTTCCAGAGCAAGTTAAAAGTATGGAATCTTCTAACAAATGAGAAGTACCTGGTTTAGAGAAAAGTTAAAGGCAGCCCAGTGTTTCCAGAGAGTTTGGGCAGCACAAGGAAAACACTGGCTGCATTCCAGGGATTTTTTTTCTGTTTTGTTTTGGACTCCTCAGCTCTTCCCAGGGACAGGGAGCTGCCTCAACCTGCAGCATGACAAAGCACCCACAACCCTCACCTGGCCCAGCCCCTCCCTCCCACATCAACCTGGAGAGGACTGTCCTCACCCTGCACCAGGAAAAGGGCACAGGACATGGAATATCAGAGACAGGAAATTCAGGATGGGATGGAAATCCACATTTACCCTTTTTTCTTCTCGTTTGTGGTGCCATCTATGAAGAGCACACAGGCCCTCCGGTGCTTCCTCTTCACTGCTTTCACCTGGAGAGAGGATAAAGCCTCAAAAATCCTAATCTTGATAAAACAGGGATATTTTTCTGCGGATATCACCCACTACAACCCACACTTCAATTTTTCCTGTTGCTGTAACTTTCCTTTATTACACAAACATGAAAAACTCAAGCAGAAGCTGTGACGAGTTCCCCAAAGGGAACATTTTTAGTGCATAAAGGGCCTCCCCCCCTTTCTTTTGCAAATTGGGAACAAAGTTCTGCTCCATGACAAAGGAACTGGGATAATCCTGTGCTCTGCACAAACAGGTGTGAAGTGACCTGACACATTTTGAGTGCTTTTAGCACAAATTTACTTCTATCAATTTTGAAATGCTTCTACTGGAAGGTCTTTTAACACTTCCAGGAAGGGCAAAAGTCACTCCAGAGCTGGGAGTTGCTCCTTATCAGCAGGGATATGAGGAGGCAGGAGCTGCTCTTACCACTGCTGGCCAGTACGGATAGCGCCGCAGCTTGCACCACACCAACATCCCTTCCTCGAAGAATTTGGGTTCTGGTGTGAAAAAGAAGGGAAATTTCCCTTAAAAACAATAAAACAAAACAGATGCTGCCCCTCTCTTCTTCTCCTCCAGCAGTTTCTCTTCAGTGCTTTTACAGTGACCCCAAAATACAGCACAAGGAGTCCTGAACTGAAACTCAGCAACTTCAATGCCAGGGCCTTGTCCAGTTTCAGGGATTTTTCATTTCATTCTGCAGCAAAATGCCCGATGGACCCAGGAAATGCATTTTATCCCAAGCCTGGACACAGCTGGATCCCCTCCTGGAATCCCCAGGGATTGCAGGCAAACTGAAGCTCCCACAGCAGGAAGAGCCTCAACCCTGTGCTGATGTCTCACCTCGATGGAACAGAACACTTGGGAAATTCTCCTCCTCTTCATCTGCCAGAGGTGAGAGTGGAGGGAGGCTCTCTGAGGAAACTCTCCTGGAAGACATCCCAGAGGCTTCCAGCCCTGCCAACAGCACCAGGATCCAGGGATTAGGACAGGATCAGCTTCAGAGCAGGTGAGACACATCTGAGTGTGACCCAGAGGGGACCTGACACACCTGCACACTTCTAGTTAGGGAATCCTAATTCCCTGATCAAGTGGATAAAAGGGGAAAGAATGGGGCTGGTCTCAGGACCTCATTCAAAAACATTTATCAGAGAGCAGTAAGGGAAAACAAGTGTGAGCTCAAAAAAACCACCCCAGTTTTCCATGAAAAACCCCAAGAAACTCCAGACAACCCAAACACCTCCCAAGCCTTCCCCAGCACTGAAGGGATCAGCTTTTCTGCTTCCCAGGAATGGAAACCAAAAGGAATTAAATCAACAATTCAAGAGGCACTTCCCCAAAAGCAAAGCAACATTCCAAGGTCCCACATGGGATGAAGGTTTCCCTTCCCCAAGGGATTTGCCCACCTTCATCTTCCTCGGAGTCAGGGGCTTTATTCCCAGCCAGGTGTGAGGGATCCTGGTTCTGCTCCTCCTGAGGCTGAGGGAAGGCACCAGAAGGCCCAGGTGAGGATCCAGGGTGGTTCCTGCATTTCCTGTCTGTGCCTGAGGCCACACCTGCCCCATCCGGGTGTTTTCCACCCTCTGCCTCTCTCCTCCCATCCAGCTGCTTTGCCAGGCTCTCACTCTCACTGCTGATGCTTTTCTCCAACTCATCTGAGGCAGTTTCACAGGAGGAATCCAGGAATGTTCTCCCAGGCTGAGCTCCTTTCTTTCTGGAAGGTTCCACGGCGCCAGATTTAGAGGGGACAGAGGGAGACCCCTCCTCAGGAGCCACCTGTGCTTGATCCTGGGGGGAATCACCCCTCCATCTTCTTTTCCTTCCTTGCTGACTTCTTCCAGCCTCTGGCTTACAGGAGACTCCATTCTCCATTTTGGGCTGGATTTTCCTCTGTCTGGGTGATGATTTTGGTTCTGGTTTTTTGCAGTTGTTACTGTCAGGGGCTGGTGCCACACTCGAGTCCCTGGCACCACACCTGGCAGGGTTTGTGCCACCCCCACGTGCTCTGGCAGGGCTTGTGCCACTTCCAGGTGCTTTTCCACTCCTCCCTGGAGCCACAGAACCTCTCTGGCTGCGTGCTTTGGGATCATCCTTCACCCCAGAGTTATTCTGGCCTTTCCTTTTCCTCTTGGCAGCCTCAGGTTCTGACTTTTTCGAGCGAGAGCGCAACAAGAAGCTGTGGGAGGGGGTGGGTGGGGCAGATTTCTCCCAGGAAAATTCAGTATTTGGTCCTTCTGCAGGTGGCATTTGACTGCTGGAGTCAGTCTCATGGAGAATATCCAGGGCAATTTTAAGGGAACAGCGATATTGCAGCTCCTCCACTGCCTCGCTCATGGTTTTCTTTTGCTCTGATGAAGAAAAATACTCAATAAATGATATTATCCTCATTGTTCTATCATAAAGAAATAATAAATGTTACTCCCAGTATTTGTTTTAAGGTGCATTTTTTACTACTGAAATCGTCCACAATTCCCAAGGCAAAGAATGGAGACACACAAAGACCAAGCTGGAAGTGCCTCATTTTGAGGAAAACTCACATTTCTTCACCATCCCTCCAACAAACCACCCCAGGGAAGAGGAAAATGATAAATTTTTAACCTATTTTCCAGCTTTATGGTAAAGGGGAAAAGAAAATAAGTGAAATATAGAAGTTTTATCCCCCCCAGGCTGAATTTCTGAGGGGATTTTATACCTAAAAAAGACACAAAGCAGCACATTTGGGGCTGAGTTTTTAGAGGTATTTTACACCCAGAAAGGACACAAAGCAGCACAATTGGGGTTGAGTTTTTAGAGGTATTTTACATGCAGAAAAGACACAAAGCAGCACATTTGGGCCCCTCCCTCCTCACCCAGAGTGGAGGCAATGGCCTTGATCCTCTCCTCTGTCAAGGGAACCACGTTTGCAGAGCTCACACTGACCCTGGAACACAAAAAAGTGACTGGAACCGGCAGTAGAACACTCCCAGCACCACAAAACTGCCCTCAGACAGCAAAAATCCCAAATATTGCCTCCTTGCTAGGGTTAAACACCTAAACCTTCTGTAAATCCAGGATCCCATCTCACAGGCACCTTCAGATAAAAGGATTCCTTTCTTCCCCTTATTTTTTTAACCTCTGAGAACGCAAATGTGTGATAGGAACAAGGATACTCAACTGCTTCTCCAAGCCGAGGATTTCAGCTTTAAATCCCATCCTTTTTGTGGTGGCAACAGGACTGCTCCCAGCAACTCCAGGTTTGCACAAAACCTACGTTAAAAGTGAGAAACCTCCACTTAAAATCCTGACCAACAGCAAAACATTTAACCAAGAGCAGCTTGACAGTGCCTGGGAGCAGCCTCAGGATTGTGGATTGATAAAATCCCAGGATGGACTGGGTGGGAAGGGAGTGGAAATCCCATTTCATCCCAGCCCTGCCATAGGCAGGGACTCCTTCACTGCCCCAGGCTGCTCTGGAAATCCATTCCAGGGCCTCACCACCCTCACAGGGAGGAATTTTTTCCCAATGCCCCATCCACCCCTGCCCTCTGGCAGTGAGAAGTTATTCCCCGTTGCTCCAGGCCCTCTCCATTTTTCCTGTTGGCATCTCCACAGCTCAGACAAGTTCAGACACGTTGGCTGGGACCTCTCCCTTCCTTCCTGCTCTGCTCCAAGCAATCTCCACAAACATTTCCTCATTCCTCCTCACCTTGGCTGGCCACAAACGCCTCTTCCACTTGCAGAGAATGAACTCTTGGTCAGTCATGGCTGAGCTTCACGGGGAAAAGGGCAATGCCAAGGTGTTCTGAGGGGAAAAAAAAAGGGAATAAAGGAGTCAACCACGTTTTTCCATTGTAGTCTTGGTTTTTTGAAGGAAATACAGGATTTAATCAAACATCTTACTACAGTTATTATTGTTTACCAGTGAAGGGATCACTGCACTGATATCACCCTGCAGCTTCTCCAATATTATATCTTAAATTCCATTTTTCTGTAGAAGCTGTGGCTGCCCCATCCCTGGAAGTGTCCAAGGCCAGGCTGGACAAGGTTTGGAGCAACCTGGGATGGTGGAAGGGATGGGATTGGATGGGCTTTAGGTCCTTCCAACCCAAATGATTGCAGGATTCAAGAATTCCGTAATTCTAGAAGCACAAGCGGCTCTCACTGTGTGAGGAAAATACTATCAGCAATTACACAATGCAGCCATGGGCCTGCCCAATCCACAGCTTCCTGCGACCAAACCCTGAAAACAGGGAACTACAGCCTAAAAATAACACGCAGGATAGACTTTTTACACCGCCATTTGATCCCAGTTTTTACACACGATTTGCAACAGAAACCTGAGCAGAGCGGCCGCAGACCCCTCAGGGCTTCCTCAAGGGCTTAAAAAAAACCACATAACTAAAGATCTTCCTGTACTTACACAGTCCCGGTGCTGGGATGGCCGCGGCTCC
>NW_005054491.1:974540-977941 GCF_000277835.1 Geospiza fortis | reverse complement strand
AACTGTGACGTCATGTGATGGTTTGGGTTGGAGCTGCGAGCCCGGCCATGGGCAGGGACAGCGTTGTGAAAAATGTGTGGTTTATGATTGGTTTTTGGCAAATATTAAAATGAATATTATATGTGTTATGTTAGGGTTATGCTGTATTAATTTATGTATTAAATTACGCTGTATTAATTATTTAAGTAGCGTGTTAAATACAGTTTAGGTTATAACATAATGTAACGATGTATGTGGGATAGTTTTTTAAAGAATGGAATGAGGTACTCGCAGCAGATAGCAGCCAATCACTTTGTTTTTAAAATTTTAAAAGTTTAATGATAATAAAATGGTTATAAAAATAGCAATATAATTAGAGTAATAATTATTTGGACAATTTGGATTAGGACAATATGAGACAATAAGAACAAAGAGTTATGGATGTCTGGGTACCTCTTTCTGGGCAAAATAAGCCCAAAAAAGGACACAGTTAACAGAGGATTAACCCTTAAAAACAATAACCTGTTGCATATTCATACACCTCATACATGATGCGTGAATTCCATTCAAACACAAGATGCTCTGGTCAGTGTCAACTTCTTCCTCTGAATCCTGAGGTGTCTTCAGGGCTGAGCAAGGCAGGAAGAAATTCATTTCTTCTGATAATGGGGCAATAAATTCTTTTTCTCTGAAATTCTGAGGTGTCCTGTGGCTGCTATCTCAGTCCATGTGCCTCATTCCTTCCTTTAAAAAATATCCCACATACATAGTTCCTACTTTAACTACAAAAATTACATTTTAACTACAAAACTCCATTTACCCCGCTATAAAAATGTTAATGCAGCACTACTAATCAATACAACAAAATTCTTGCCTAGAGCCATATAACATGCACTTTTCACAAACTGGTTTAACTAACAACTTCTTAAAAACCTCAATTCCTTACCAGCTCAGAGCACCGACCCGTTCCATCCCAAATCTTTAGGTTTTTAAGGAAAACAGTGAACACAGAGCCCACGCTTAGAGGTTGGATGTTTTATTCGCTGTCTCTACTTGCTCATCAACACCTGGCTGGCAGAGCTGTCACCACCACACTGCAGCACTCACTCAAACACACTCTGCAAACAGCAAACAGACCAAAATGCTCCTCCCCACCGGGAAACACTCCCCACCAGCAGTGCATTTTTCCTCTCTTTAAATACAGATACCTGTGGAATGATAATAATAAGAGATAAACTCCAGTTCTGGTTTGGTTTGCAGGCCCCCTCCTTCATCCCGCTGCCTTCCACTGCTGGAGATATTCTGTAATTGATTTGTTCAGTGTAATTCCCATTTTATTGGGAATCCTGCAGTTGTTGCTCAGCCTCTTCCCTGCTCTGCGGGCTCTGGGGGTGCCAGCCTGGCCCTGGGAGGGGCTTTAATCAGCATTTCATGTCAAAGGATAGAAAATAGTCTTTAAAACCTGGCTTGGGGAACAACAAGGCAGGTTCAGGTCCCACAGAGACACAACACAGAGCTGGAGCTGAGCGCCCTGCAAGGCTCAGCCCTCAGGGCTTCAAAAAGGAGAGGGGAAAAACTCCTGCCAAAAATGCAAAGAAAAGGGGGGATTTCCCTGTGCTGCAGAGTCCCATGGGATCAGGGGCCTCGTTTCACCCTGGGACACCTCTCTACACAGCTGCTTCCCCACAAAAGATCAGCTCAAGTTCAAAAAGTGCAGCTCTGGCCAAGCCGTGATTTTTTTTCCCGATCAAAGCCCCTCTTGAACAGCCCATTTCTCTGCTGTCTTTGGCTCCCCAAACCCCACTGAGCTCCAGGGTGCATCCTCACTCAGAGCTATTTTGATTTCTGTTCATGCTGGAGAAAAACCCAAAATCCAATTTTCCTCCCCCTGCTCTGACCTCAACCTCCTGTCCCTGCTCTGTCACCCTCAGGTCCGTCACTGCTGCATCACCTTTGGCAAAACATCCAATTTTGGGGTTTTTTTTTGACCTTCCCATCCCAGCTGCTCAATTCTGCACCCCCATCCTGGGGGAGTGAACCTCCTGTACAAATTTGGTGGGATTTTTACCCTGAACACACCATTCTAAGCCCAAAATGTGGGGGTGCAGCTGATGGTTGCTGCCTTAGGGCTCAACCTGCAATTCCCACATGGAATATGGCTTTTGCTGACTTGCTCTCTATTAAAATCTGTAAATGGTTATTCTTTTTCCTGCCTTTAAAAAAAAATTCATTTTCAAGAAGTTTGTCTGCTGCTTTAATTTAAAAAAAGTATAAACTCACTGACCTCCCTCAGGGAACAGCAGTTACATGGAAAAATCTCACAATATTCAAATTCTTGTGTTGGAATTGTGTCAATCCTGACCTGGAATGCCAAGGGGAGGCTGGACCAGCATTCCCAGACCCCATCACCACCAGGAGGGATCCACAGCAAGGCTGAAGGTGAGGAACACACCCAAAAAAACACAATCCAGGGCTTGGGAATGACAAGGGAAGCACTGGAACGAGCTGTTCTCCAGAGAGGGTTGAATATTTGGGGTCAAAGGCTCCTAAAACCTCTCCTAACACAGCAACAGTCCCACAGCTGGGCTGGTGGCAGCGCTGGACATGTCACAGCTATGGCAGAAAAATAAAATAAAAAAAAACTTTTAGGATTATTTATAGGAACCCCTTAAAGACAACTCACTGCCTTTGCAGGGAAAAGTGGGAGAAATCCTGGTTCTGCCTCGTTTTTTGGGATCTTCCCAAACCACAGCGGCCCAGAGTGGGAAGAAAAGTCACCGCTGTGTCCCCTCAGCTGGCGGGGACAGACACAGGGACAGCGAGGGGAGCTGGCAGGACAGGACACGAGGATGTCCCAGGGCCCAGAGCAGCAGCCAAGGCTCGGTGGTGTCACCACTGTGGGCCCATTAACTGTCACAGGAAGGCCCTGGCACGGCCACCGGGGCTGGGTGGTCACTCTGGAACATGGTGGGGTGGTCACTCTGGAACGCGGCCACCGGGCCCACATCGGGGCGGTCACTCTGGAATGTGGCGGGATTGTCACTGGAACGTGGCCACCGGGCCCACGCTGGGGTGGTCACTCTGGAACACGGCCTCTGGGCCCACAGCAAAGTGGTCACTCTGGACCATGGTGGGGTGGTCACTCTGGAACTTGGCCACCGGGCCTTTGGTGGGGTGGTCACTCTGGAATGTGGCCACTGGGGCCACTGCGGGGTGGTCACTCTGGACCATGGTGGGGTTGTCACTCTGGAACGTGGCCGCCGGGCCCTCAGCAGGGTGGTCACTCTGGAATGTGGCCACAGAGGCCACAGTGGGATGGTCACTCTGGAATGTGGCAGAGTGGTCACTCTGGATCATGTTGGGGTGGTCACTCTGGAATGTGGCCACAGAGGCCACATCGGGGTGGGCACTCTGGAACATGG
>NW_005054491.1:972166-974484 GCF_000277835.1 Geospiza fortis | reverse complement strand
GTGGTGGCCAGGGTTGCCCAAGCGGCTGGAGGCCACCACGGCCTTCATGGCAGCCTGGGAGAGGGGCAGAGAATCAGGGAATGGTGCAATGATCCGAGGGGATCACCCAGCCCAAATCCTGGCCTGGCTCAAGATGCCCTGACAATCCCACCCCAACAATCCCACCCCACAATCCCAGCCCCACAATCCCACCCCACAATCCCAGCCCCACAATCGCACCCCACAATCCCAGCCCAACAATCCCACCCCACAATGCCACCCTAACAACCCCATCCCAAAAATCCTGCCCCCACAATCCCATCCCAAAAATCCCATCCCCAACAATCCTGCCCCAACAATCCCGCCCCACAATCCCATCCCAAAAATTCCACCACCCCCACAATCCCATCTCCACAATCCCAATCCCACCCCAACAATCCCATCTCCACAATCCCACCCCAATCTCCTGGATCTCTGGCGGCCTGGGATTGAGGGAATTCAGTGCCCAGCACCGTCGGGGGGAGGAACCTTTCCCTAAAATCCATCCCAAAAATCCCATCCCAACAATTCCAGCCCAACCTCCTGGAGCTCTGGCAGCCTCGGGGCTGGGATTTAGGGAATTCAGTGCCCTGCACCCTTGGGGAAGGAACGTTTCCCTAAAATGCATCCCAAAAATCCCTTGGCACCACTCCAAACTGTCCCTTGGGATCCAGGAGGGTGCTGCCCTTCCAGGCCATGGATGGGGACAGTTCTCTGTCACTTTGATTTTTTTAAGGTTTTCTAAGTTTTTTGATGTTCACATTTTCCTAACAAACTTTTCCACGCACTTTTTACTCATCGTTTTGCATTCTTTTATGGAAGAAGAGAAATTTGACGGGCTGTTGGTTTGTTTAGTGTCACTGGAGAGGTGGCACTTTTTAAAATCCACTGCCGCTTTTAGAAATCTATTAAATGTTAGAGGCGGAAAATAAACTTCCCTTTCAGGTGTCCCCTCCCTGTGCTGTCACACGTCCCCAGGTGTCCCCTCCTCACCTTCAGCTTCCTCCTGGCGTTGAATTCCTGCAGTTTCCTCTGCGTGCTGTCCATGTGAGCGAATTTTGCTGCTTTTCCAGTGACCCAGGGGTGCTGCAGGGCCTGGTGAACCGTCAGCCTCTTCTGGGGATCCAAAACGATCAATTTCCTGACCTGAAAGCAGCAAAATCGCTAATTTTTGTTATTTCGTAGTAAATAAGGAAGATTATAATGAATAGATAATATATTAATCATAAAATCAAATAAATCATAAATTAATCATAATAAATAATAAATATGATCATAATAAAAATAATAAAATCAATAATAAAAATAAGGAAGAAAGAAAGAAAAAGAAATAAATAAGAAATTAAATAGGAAGAAATAAAATTAATCATAAAATCAATCATAAAAACAAGGAATAAATAAAGAAATAAATAAAAAGAAATAGATAAGAAATAAAAGAGAAAGAAATAGAAAATAGAAATAGAAAGAAATAAAGTTAATCAAAAAATCAATAATAAAAATAAGAAAGAAAGAAAGAAAGAAAGAAAGAAAGAAAGAAAGAAAGAAGAAAGAAAGAAAGAAATAGAAAATAGCAATAGAAAGAAATACAATTAATCATAAAATCAACAATAAATTAATAATTTTAATCAAAATAATAAATTAAATAAATTAATCATAAAATCAATCATATAGCATAAGGAATAAATAAAAGAAATTTTAAAAAGCAAGAGGGCATCATAATAAATAAAGAATGAATTCACGTGAAAAAATAAATAATAGAAATGTGTGGGAAACAAATTTAATTAGATAAATATATGTAGTAAATACATGAAAATAACATCATGAAATGCAAGAAATATAAATATATGTGGTTAATAAATGAAAAGAAATAAATAGATGCAATAAATCAATAAAAATAAAATCATAAAATAAGTGAAACCAATAATGAAAATAATGATGAATAAATAAATGAAAATTTGTAATAAATGAATGAAAATTTGTCATAAATTCAGAAACATAAATCCATAAATAAGTAAATAAATGTGATAGATAAATAAATAGAATTAAAGAAATTAATAAATAAATTTATAGAAATCAAATCATAAAAGAAACCATCACAATGCTGTAGAGAAACATAGTAATTAATAAATAAAGGGATTAAAACGAAATCATTGAAGAAATCATAAACACGTGGAGGAAATAAATAAAACCGAATAAATTAATAAATAAAAATAAAGTAAGGGAAAAGAAAAGGGAAGAAAGGAAGGGAAGGGAAGGGAAGGGAAGGGAAGGGAAGGGAAGGGAAGGGAAGGGAAGAGAAG
>NW_005054491.1:971414-972072 GCF_000277835.1 Geospiza fortis | reverse complement strand
GAAGAGAAGAGAAGAGAAGAGAAGAGAAGAGAAAGTAAGATAAAATAAAGTGACATAAAATAAAATAAGTAAGATAAAAATAAATTAGAATAAAATAAAGTATAAAATAAAGTATAAAATAAAATAAAAAATGTTACAGTTTCCGAAGCCCAGCAGTGCCTCTCTCACCAAATCCTTGGCGTTTGGGGACACCTCGTCCCACCAGGGGGACACGAACTCGTAGTCGCAGGTGAGGATGCGGCCGTACATGTACTGATCCCCCCGCGGGTCGAAGAAGGGCTCGAAGCCACAGAGCCTGGGGGGACAGAGCCGTGGGACACGGTGCCACCAACCCTGCCACCCCCCACTGCCGCTGTCACATCCTCTGAGAAATCCCTTCCCCAGGATTTCGTCTCCTGGGAAGCTGAGAAGCCTCAGAGAAAAATGAAAACAATAATTTGCTGATTTGCTTCTCCTGTGTTTTGCTGCTCTGGAATGTGGTCTGGAGATTATTTACCAATTAGTCATTGTTTGATTGGTTTTGTGTGAATTGTTTTTACTTAATGACCAATCACAGCCAGCTGTGTTTGGGACTCTGGAGAGAGAGTCACAAGTTTTCATTATCGTTCTTTGTAGCCTTCTGTCTGTATCCTTTCCCTATTTTTAGTATGGTTTTAGT
>NW_005054491.1:967483-970937 GCF_000277835.1 Geospiza fortis | reverse complement strand
GTTATATATTATATTATATTATATTATATTATATTATATTATATTATATTATATTATATTATATTATATTATATTATATTATATTATATTATATTATATGCCTTCTAAAAACATAGAGTCAGATTCATTCATTTCCTCCTCCATCCTGGGGACAAATTCAACACCCCCCCCCAGCAAGGACAGAGGGGACAAAGCCCCCCCTTGCTGTGTCCCCTGGCTGTGACACTCACAGGATGTAGGTGATGACCCCCACGCTCCACATGTCCACCTCTGGTCCATAGGGACACCCGTGCAGGATTTCGGGGGCTGGAAGGGAAATTTGGGGGTCAAACACACCCATGGCGGGGGATCCCAGTGGAGAAAACTCTGCTGGGCACCAACAGGTGTGGAGAAAAGGGATAAATGTGGAGAAAAAGGGGATAAATGGGAGAAAAGGGGATAAAGAAAGAGGAAAGGGGGATAAATGGGGAGAAAACTGGATAAATGGGGAGGAAAGGGGATAAAGGAGGAGGAAAAGGGATAAATGTGGAGGAAAAGCGATAAATGTGGCTCTGTGCCAGCCAAATTTGGCACGGCCCCAGCTATTCCTGCGCCGAGCTGTGCCCGGCCTTAGGGAGGAAAAACCCCCTGGAATGTCCCTCCCACCCCAATTTCCCTCTCCCTGAATGTCCCTCCTTCTCTCCCACCTCAATTTTCCTGTCCCCACAATGTCCCTCTCTCTCTCCCACCCCAATTTTCCTCTCCCCAAAATGTCTCCCCTCTTTCCCACATGAATTTTCCTCTCCCCACAATGTCCTTCCCTCCCACCCCAATTTTCCTCTCCCAGAATGTCCCTCTCTCCCTCCCACCCCAATTTTCCTCTCCCCAAAATGTCTCCCCTCTTTCCCACATGAATTTTCCTCTCCCCACAATGTCCTTCCCTCCCACCCCAATTTTCCTGTCCCCAAAACGTCCCTCTCTCCCCACAATGTCCCTCCCTCTCTCCTACCCCAATTTTCATCTCCCAGAATGTCCTTCCTTCTCTCCCACCCCAATTTTCCTCTCCCCAAAATATCCCTCTCTCTCTCCCACCCCAATTTTCCTGTCCCCCCTCCCCTCTCACCGCAGTACCCCGGTGTCCCACACACGGTTTTCATGGTGTCCTGTTCATCCACGATCTTGGAGAGCCCAAAGTCACCTTGCAGGGACACAAGGGAGTGGCAGTGCCATCAGGGAGGGGCACTGGGACCCCCTCTCATGCCAAGACCCCTGGCCAGGTCCCCCAACCCACCGATTTTGAGGGGTGCATCGGGGGACAGGTCTGCGTAGAGCAGGTTCTCCGGCTTCAGGTCCCGGTGCACGACCCCATTCTCATGCAAATACTGCAAAAAAAAGGAAAAGTGGGGTGTGAAAAGGAAAGGAACGGCCTCAGACAGAATTTGGGAGGTGGCAGCAGCGATTGGGGACCCGTCACAAACTCGAGACCAGCTCAGGAACTGCCACCACTGTGGAGGATCCGTTTCCAGTCAGGAGTTGCTGGTTTTCAAACCCTCCTGTTGCCATGGAAACTCTGGGATGCAGAGCAGCCCTGACCTTCCTCCTCCCTCCTCTTCATCCCCCCTCAGAGCAGATCTGTCTTCTCCCAGTGGTGCCGGGCCAAGGGCAAGGGGAGAAAGGAGGTGTTTGGGATGGGGGCAGCTCTGGGTGCTTCTCCCCAGGGATATTTGGGATCAGGGGAGGTCCAGGTGCCTCTCCCCAGGGATATTTGGGATGGGGGAAGATCTGGGTGTCTCTCCTCAGGGATATTTGGGATCAGTGCAGCTCCAGGCCCTTCTCCTCAGGGATATTTGGGATGAGGGCACCTCCAGGCATTTCTCAGGGTTATTTGGGATCAGTGCAGCTCCAGGCCCTTCTCCTCAGAGATATTTGGGATCAGTTCAGCTCCAGGCACTTCTCCTCAGGGATATTTGGGATGGGGGCAGCTCCAGGCCCTTCTCCTCAGAGATATTTGGGATCAGTGCAGCTCCAGGCCCTTCTCCTCAGGGATATTTGGGATGGGGGCAGCTCCAGGCCCTTCTCCCCAGGGATATTTGGGATCAGTGCAGCTCCAGGCCCTTCTCCCCAGGGATATTTGGCTGCAGCCCCCCCAGTGCCGCCCCCAGGGCCCCGTTACCGAAACAGCCTCCAGGATCTGCTTGACCACGTGTGCCGCATCCCGCTCGCTGTAGAACCCCCTCTCCACGATCCTGTGGGCACGAGGAGCCTTCAGCCCCCTCCATCCTCCTCCTCCTCCTCCCTGGATCCATCCTCCTGGAGCTGATCCTTACCTGTCAAAGAGTTCTCCCCCCGTGACCAGCTCCAGCACCAGCGCGATCTCCGAGGGCGTCTCGAAAATCTCCTTCAGCTTGATCTGGAAAATGGATTAAAATGTGATCATGAAAAAAATAAATAGCCACAATGTTATAAAGAAATAAAGTAATTAATAAATGAAGGGATAAATATGAAATCATAAAAGAAATCGATCTGGAAAATGGATGAAAATGAAATAATAAAATAAACAACCGCAATGTTATAAATACACAAAGTAATTAATAAATAAAGGGATTAAAAAATGAAATCATAAAAGAAATCATACCCGTATGGAGGAAATAAATTAATAAATAAATAAAATAAAATAAATAAATAAAACTGGAAAATGGATAAAAATGAGATCATGAAAGAAACAATCACAATGTTATAAATAAACAAAGTAATTAATAAATAAAGGGATAAAAATGAAATCATAAAAGAAATCATACCCGTATGGAGGAAATAAATAAAATAAATAAAATAAACAAGAAAGTGGATAAAAATGAGATCATAAAAGAAACAATCACAATGTTATAAATAAATATTGTAATTAATAAATAAACAGACAAAAATGAAATCCTAAAAGAAATCATGCCCATATGTAGGAAATAAATAAA
Organism: Geospiza fortis; assembly: GCF_000277835.1. Lineage (NCBI taxonomy): Eukaryota > Metazoa > Chordata > Aves > Passeriformes > Thraupidae > Geospiza > Geospiza fortis. The sequence continues at coordinate 967,992 of NW_005054491.1, read as the reverse complement.
ACTGGATAAATTAATAAATAAAAATAAAGTAAGGGACAAGAAAAAAGAAAAGATAGAAAAGAAAAAAAGGGAAGGGAAGGGTGACAGGAGGGATTTAGGGATGTGGAATGCAGGATATGGGATGCAGTGTGGTATTTTCTGGGGTCCCCCAGAGGAAATGATGAATTTGACTCCATGTCCTTAGACAGCTAATTTATTATTTTATGGTATTATATTCTATTTAAAAATGCTATACTAAAACTATTCTAAAGAACAGAGGAAGGATACTTACAGAAGGCTTAACCAGATACTAATGAAAAACCTGCGACTCTTGTCCCACACAGCTGGCTGTGATTGTCATTCAATAGAAACAATCCACATGTTGGATAAACAATCTCCAAACCACATTCCAAAGCAGCAAAACACAGGAGAAGCAAATCAGATAATTTTTGTTTTAATTTTTTTCCTGAGGCTTCTCAACTTCCCAGAAGGAGAAATCCTGGGGAAGGGATTTTTCCAGAAAATGTGAC
>NW_005054491.1:962475-967450 GCF_000277835.1 Geospiza fortis | reverse complement strand
GAGCACCAGGGAGGGTGGAAAGGGTTAATTCAGTGCAAACATTTCCTTCCTCTGTTTCTTTGGCTTTCCCCCACTCTTGGTTTGTTTTCCCCTGGATTTTCTTTAACTTTTCACAGCAGCCCCACTTCCTTAGCACGGATTAAAGATGAATCTGGGAATGTGCAGAGCCCTGATCCTCTTCACATCTCTGAGCTTGCTTGGCAGAGAAGGAGCTCCTTGAGAGCTTTGGAATTTTGCAGCTCCACGGGCACCTCGGGGTCCTGTGGAGTGGGAGCAGCTCCAGCTGCATCCCATGGGATGGATCCTGATCCTGCACACCTGGGGTGGATCCTGCACACCTGGGATGGATCCTGATCCTGAACACCTGGGATGGATCCTGATCCTGAACACCTGGGATGGATCCTGATCCTGCACACCTGGGATGGATCCTGATCCTGCACACCTGGGATGGATCCTGAACACCTGGGACGGATCCTGATCCTGCACACCTGGGATGGATCCTGATCCTGAACACCTGGAATGGGATGGATCCTGAACACCTAGGATGGATCCTGATCCTGCACACCTGGGACGGATCCTGCACACCTGGGATGGATCCTGATCCTGAACACCTGGGGTGGATCCTGCACACCTGGGATGGATCCTGCACACCTGGGGTGGATCCTGATCCTGCATACCTGGGATGGATCCTGAACACCTGGGATGGGATGGATCCTGATCCTGCACACCTGGGGTGGATCCTGCACACCTGGGATGGATCCTGCACACCTGGGGTGGATCCTGCACACCTGGGATGGATCCTGCACACCTGGGGTGGATCCTGCACACCTGGGATGGATCCTGCACACCTGGGGTGGATCCTGCACACCTGGGATGGATCCTGCACACCTGGGGTGGATCCTGCACACCTGGGATGGATCCTGCACACCTGGGGTGGATCCTGCACACCTGGGATGGATCCTGCTCCTGCACACCTGGGAGGGGATGAGGGAGAGCCAGACACACCCTGTGGTGTCACAGCCACTCTGGGATCAAGGCTCTGGAAATGTCCTGCAGCAGAAGAGGCACCAAACCCTTGTTTTCCTCCTGACTTTTTGTGATTCGGCTCCCACACGAGCCCTTTGTGCCTCCACAGCCCATCTGGAATTAACAATTCTCTCTTAAAGCGACGTCCAAATGCAATTTTTTTCCTTTTTTTTTTTTCCCCACGCGAATTTCATGGGGCTTTAATCATTCCCTTCCCAGGCTGGGTGACAAGCCTTGATCCCCTGCGGGGTGAGAGACACTATGTGGCAGCTTATTGCATTATAATAATACACAGAGCACTATAATTTTCCTATTAACTTCAAAAGTTTACAATCCTATTATCAGCCTCTGCCGAGGTCGGTGCTGCACGATAGCGGCAATAATGGAGCAGAGCAGCTCCTCTTCAAACACCACTTGAACCTGGGGATGAGCAGAACCCCATGCAAACCTCGGGGATTTAAATATTCCAACGGGATGGATCCTCCTCTGTGGCTCTGAGGAGAGGGGAAGGTGAAAATTGGATTTTCTGCGGTGTTCCTGATAACACATCAGAGAGGAGCCTCTTCCCATCCACCTGGGCTGCTCCAAGAATGTGATTCCCATCCTGGCTCATCCCTGTGTCTGCCCAGATGTCCTGGGATGGGGGAAATGTCTCCATTCGAAGCACCAAATTGTTCCAAAAACACTGAAACACCCCAAAACGGGCCCACACCGAGCTGGCTGTCAATAATGGAGCAGAGCAGCTCCTCTTCAAACATCACTTGAACTTGGGGATGAGCAGAACCCCATGGAAACCTCGGGGCTGGATCCTCCTCTGTGGCTCTGAGGAGATGGGAGGGTGAAATGTGGATTTTCTGTGGTGTTCCTGAGAGAAGCCTCTTCCCATCCACCTGGGCTGCTCCAAGGGTGTGATTCCCATCCTGGCTCATCCCTGTGTCTGCCCAGATGTGCTGGGATGGGGGAAATGTCTCCATGGAAGAAGCTGAAGCACCAAATAGCCCCAAAACTATTGAAATACCCCAAAATGAGCCCACGCTGAACTGGCTGAGAGGTTTAGAGACAACCTGTCCGCAGTGCTTTGTCCTCGTTATCTTTGGTTTTGGGATGTTTGGGATTTCTCTTGGCTTCATCTCTTGGTGTGAAGGTTTTGGGTTTCTCAAGAGTGCAAAACTCCGAGGATGGGCTGGGAGCAGCCGTGCCCAGGGTTTGAGGGATGCTGCAGACACTGGCAAGACAATGTCCCAGTGATGTCCCTGTTAGGTCCTGATAATGTCCCAACGATGTCCCAGTGATGTCCCAACGATGTCCCAACGATGTCCTGACCACAATCCCAACAGGAGCAGGGCCTGTCCCAACCCTCAGCCCCACAGCAACTCCCAGGTGGCTTTTTCTGTGTCATTCCCTTGACTCAGGTGTTCTCCAAGATCCTTTTGCAATTTCCCGGTGGAACCATGCAGTCGGGAATGAGACTTTTTTGGGAGGCCCCTGGCATTCCAGAGGGGCTCTGCTGGCCCTGGCTGGATTAGATCAGCTCCAACCCTGCTCCTGTTATCCCTGGAGTGCTGAGTGTGCAGGACACAGCCCCAACCCTGCAGGCCTGGCCTCCCTTTTATCTCCTCTTCATTCCAGCCAGGCAATTTTCCGTGGGATTCATTTGATCTCCTCGATGGAAATTGCCTGTCTGGTGGAAATCTCAAGCCAGGGCGTGGGAAGGGGGAGGACAGGGGGAGGTCCTCTGCCTTGGATATCAGAGCTGGGAGCTCAAAGGAGCTGCAAGGAGCAGGAATTTCATGGGGCAGAGAGAGGGGCATCACCTGGATGCTGTGAGTGAGGCAGGGAGGGTTTTCCATGGGGTGACGCCTTCATTCTACACCAAGACAAGATGAGGACAAGGACATTCCAGCCTTTCCCTCTGCACCAGGCTGAGCTAAGGGCAAAGCCACCCCCAGCAGCCAAAGGGAGGTGGCAGCTGTGTCCCCAGGGTCCTACTCACGATGTTGGGGTGCGAGAGGCGCAGCAGGACCCCAATCTCCGTCCTCACGATCTTTTTGTCGATCTGGGAAGAAGAGTTTGTGTCACCTGCGCTGCCAGGCCTGCCTCTGCCTCCCCACATCACACCCAGCACATTTTATGTCTATCCCAGAGCCCTCCCCCACCCCAAATCCCATTTTTGTCCATGTGGGACCCCCAGACTGTGGGAGTGATGCCCGGTTGCCAGCCCTATGCCCATCCTGGTGCCAAGGGGCAGGAGAGGAGAGACACCAGCACCCTCCCCCAGCTCCCTGATGCCCCACTTCCCATCCCCAGCCCCTCTCACCGTTTTCTTCAGGATTTTGGCAGCGTAGGGATCCCCTGTGCCCTTCTCCTGGCAGCTGAACACCACCGAGGTGGCTCCCCTGGAGGGCAGAGGGGTGTGAGGCTGGCACAGAGCTGGGGGTCCTGCTCCCCCTGTGCCCCCCACCAGCACCTTTGGCAGTGCCAGGCCCTGGGAGCTCGGCGTGGATTCATTCCACTCTTCGTGGATCCTGCTTTTCATGGATCTCCCTCCTCCTGCATCTCCCAATTCCCGAATTCCCTTCCTGTACCCCTCCCCTTCATCCCCACATCCCCCAATTCCTGAATTCCCCTGCTGTACCACTCCCCTTCATCCCCACCCCACATCCTTCCATTCCTGAATTCCCTTCCTGTACCCCTCTCCTTCATCCCCACATCCCCCAGTTCCTGAAATCCCCTCCTATCCTCATCCCATATCCCCTTCCTCCTGCATCCCCCAGTTCCTGAATTCCCTTTCTATACCTCTCCCTTTCATCCCTTCCTCCCATCTCCCAGTTCCTGGATTCCCTTCCTGTACCCCTCTCCTTCATCCCCACCCCACATCCCCCCCCTCCTCCTGCACCCCCTCCCGCATCCATCCCGGCTTTTCCAAGTCTATTTTAATTAAACCCGAGTCCTACAGGGGGTTTAAATCCTTAAGCGGCTTTCACGACGGGACGGAGCCGCCGTGTCCCCGCTCGCAGCCTCTCGGCGACAGCAGCGACACTGCCGGGGCTCCATCCCAGCCCATCCCCGTCACCGACACCGCCAGGTGACACCGCTGGGGTGACACCGCCACCGCCACCGCGCCCCCGCAGCCCACGGCGATCTCAGCTCGAGTTAATCGCGTTTCCCGAGCGCTGGACGGTGAAATCAGCGCTCCCGGCCATTCCGGCGCTCATTTGTAATTCCATCTCTCCCTGCCTGGCTCCTGGAGCAGATTAATTCCTGCCCCCGAGCCATCGGCCGCGTTTTACCGCACTTTGGCTCCGCCGCCAACTGGGACGGAGCTCAGGCTGTGCCTGGAGGTGCCCGGCAAGATGAGAGCCCCAAAACCAGCGATTTTCACACCAAAACCTCCCCTGAGCTCACCAACATCCCCCCAGGCAGCTCCCGGGTGCTCTCCTGAATGAGGGATTTGTCTCCAAACCCAGAGCAGATTTTGCATCACCCTCATCCGGCTGAACTCGGGAACGGCGTTCCCATGGCAACGGCAGCGCTGGGTACCAGTCCGGGATGCTGCGGGACCCACGAGCCCCAGCCCCGCCCAGCTCCAAAATTTCCTCCCTTTTGCCAAACATTCTCCGGGAAACTTCAGTTTACACATAAAAACTGATTTGGAAACCGATTGTTGCAGCCGGGAGGGGCGGCCACCACCTGCTGCAGCTCAGGAAAAACGGCAAAAGCTGCAATTTGACCCCAAAATGGCATCGCTGCTGCTGCGACCGCCACAACAACGCCACGGGGTTATCCTTGGAATTTCCCAGCTGGGCTGGACACGGGGCAGGACCCTCCACCCCCTGTCCAGAGCTGAATCCCAGCCAGGATCTGTCGCCTCTCACCCTCCCTGCACTTTTTTTCCGCACGGCCAATTCGCAGCCCGATTGCCGCCGCTAACGAGATCGTTTAGGAGCGC
>NW_005054491.1:960749-962407 GCF_000277835.1 Geospiza fortis | reverse complement strand
CTCGCCTCGGCGTTTAGGAGGGCTCGGGGTGGCTCCTGTGCCCGCTGTGCCCGCGGCGCTGCCCCTCCCGCGTCCCCAATTAGGGCAGCGCTCGCAATTCGCCACGCCTCGGCCCCGCCGGCCCCCGCAGCCGCCGCTCAGGGCCTCAAATAAATATCCCCAATCAGCCTTGCCTGCCACGGGAGATAATTGCATTTGCTTTCCAGATGAACTGGAAAATGTCGAACGATGGGATTTGCCGAGAAAACCTGGAATGTGCGGCCGGGAGCGGCCCCGGGCTGGGTCCTCCCTGCTGTCCCCACATCTCTCCATCCCCGTCCTGCTCCCTGGGGATTCCTGGTGGAATTGGGTCCAGCCTTGCCAGGAGAGGCTCTGAGGGAGAGCTGTGCATGGAGAGTGGGCTCCCAGCAGCCCAAATCCCACCCAGATCCCACCACGCCGCGAGTTTGATTTAAGTCTGGTACTGAAACTGGGTGGATGGATGGATGGATGGATGGATGGATGGATGGATGGATGGATGGATGGATTCCAGGGGCTCCAGGCCTGCCCTTCTGTCCTACATCTCTCTGTGCAAGGCTGGGTGCTGCCCAAGCCCTGGGCTGATGTGACCACACCTTGATACAAACCCTTAAATTCCTGCTTTCACCAAAACTGCTGCTTTTAAATATTCTGTGAGGATGGAAACCCAGAGGCAGCTGGGGCTGGCCCAGCCTGAGCCCCCAAATCCCCCTGTGGGCTCCGAGGCAGAGCTGCCTCCCCCCATGGCACAGCCCAGAGCCCCCACAAACGGCATCATCAACCTTCCCAGCCCCTGAGGGGCACCAGGACACCAGGAGCCCTCAGATGGGCTCTCCAAGCCAAATCCAGAGCTGGGAATTCAGGCCCTGGCACTGCCTGGCCTTTGCAGCAGCCCCCTCACTGTCCACCCCCAAAGCTTTGGGGTGCTCAGAGGAGAGATGGGTGTCCCCACGATCCCACTGCCATGGACATGAGGGACACCCATCTCCACAGGCCCAGGGACCCCCAGGCCAACCTGCAAACCCCCAGTGAGCTCTGCCAGACCCTGCCTGCAGCGTCACAGCACAGGCCAAGGCCAGGTCACACCAGAGGGGGGGGTCTGTCACCATCCATGCCCTTACCCATCCTTCCACAGCCCTTCTACATCCATCCTTCTGCCCTGCTTATCTGGCCCTTCCTGCATCCCTCCATTCTTCCATGTCTCATCCATTCCTCCCACATCCATCCATCCATCCATCCATCCATCCATCCATCCATCCATCCATCCTCTTCATATCTGTCCCTCCCTTCCTGCATCCTTCCCTGCATCCCTTCACCCCTCATTCCCCCAAATCCACCCCCCCAAATCCCTCCACCTCCCCCAAATCCATCCCCTCTGTATCCCTCACCCCTCCCCACATCCCTCCCATCCATCCATCCATCCATCCATCCATCCATCCTCTTCATATCTGTCCCTCCCTTCCTGCATCCTTCCCTGCATCCCTTCACCCCTCATTCCCCCAAATCCACCCCCTCAAATCCCTCCACCTCCCCCAAATCCATCCCCTCTGTATCCCTCACCCCTCCCCACATCCCTCCATCCCCAGGCCAGTCCCTGCCCCATCCAGGACCCGCTCCCACCCCCGGGGGGCTCCCGCCCC
>NW_005054491.1:958526-959561 GCF_000277835.1 Geospiza fortis | reverse complement strand
GAGGGGACGGGGCGGGGATGGGATTGGGATTGGAGAGGGATTGAGGTACGGGCCTGCCGTGGGGATGGGCTGGGAAGGGTGGGAATGGCGAGAATGGCACTGGGAATTGTGGGAATGGCACTGGGAGTGACACTGGGAATGGCAGGAATGGCACTGGGAGTGGCACTGGGAGGGTGGGAACAGCACTGGGAATGGCACTGGGAATGGTGGGAATGGCACTGGGAATGGCACTGGGAATGGTGGGAATGGCACTGGGAATGGTGGGGTCCGGCTGGAGGAGGGGGATGAGCAGGGGAGGTGGGCGGTGAGATGGGATCAGGGGACCAGGCATGGGTGAGTTTAGGGTGGGATTGGGATTGGGGGTGGTGCCTGGAGCAGGGAATGGAGATGGGATGAGATAGGGCAGGGCTGGGGCTGAGAATGAGATGGGAGTGGGGATGGGGTTGGGATGGGATGGGATCGATGGGATGGGATGGGATGGGATGGGATGGGATGGGATGGGATGGGATGGGATGGGATGGGATGGGGATAGGGCCAGGGTGAGACTTGGATTAGAACTGGGGCCAGGAACAGAATCAGAATGGACACAGGATTAGAGAAGATGTGTTGGGGCCAGGGATGGGACTGTGGATGATGTTTGCATGGAGCCAGGGATGGGATGGGAGTGGGGATGGAATAGGTCCAGGAATGGGGTGGGAGTGGAGATAGGGCTGGGAAAAGGATAGGAATGAGGCTGGAATGGGGCCAGGAACAGAGTGGGAGTGGGGAGAGGGTTGGGGTGCTGCTGTCCCTGTGTCTGGGGCCACCCACGCTGCCCGTGGGGTGTTGTGTTCCCCAGAGCAAAGGAAGCAGAAAATCCCTCCTGAACATCCAGAGGCAAGGAAACAACAGATTTTCCAAGGCAAGGAAACAGCAGATTTTCATGTTTTTCTATTAAGAATTGGAAATAAGGAGAGCATCCCATAGGACAGTGACCTTCCAATGGGACTGAGGGGTAGACAGGCCCTGAGGATGCTTCAGGACCCCCCAAACCCC
>NW_005054491.1:957629-958516 GCF_000277835.1 Geospiza fortis | reverse complement strand
AGCAGGAACAGGAGACCCCCAAAAGGCTCCACCATGAAGGTCTCAGCTGCAGGAAACATTCTCCTTGTCATGGGCTCCCCGAGTATTTATTAGAATATTTTATCATATCTGAGGGAGGCAAACTCAGCCCTGCTTGATCTCCTCCAGCTGCAACTCCCTTTTGAAAGGGATGTTCTTCGTACAGGGAGTGACCTGCTCCATGAATAAATTGACTCTGCCTCCGTTCTCTCCCTGTCCCGGAATGTTGTGGAGACAAGGGTGGGCTGCAGAGGCTGCTTTGCATAATTAATATTTATCACTCCATCCCCAGCGAGCACAATCCCCCCGTTCATCCCCAAAGAGTGGGGGGCTGCGTTGGCAGCTCCTTCCCTTTGGAAATCTCATAATTGGGCTCCTAACGAGGGGTCCAACCCCCCCTGGCGCCCACAGACGCCCGTGGGTGGGCACGGGATGGACAGAGGGAAATGGGAATGGGGCAACCCCCGACCCCTGCACACCCCAAAACCCCCGTGAAGTGGGGGGTGCCCTTTGCAGGAGCTGTCCCCAGCCAGGACACGCTCCCGAGGTGCAGATCCAGCTGTTGGTAGCGGGAATTGTCCCGTTCCCTGCCGGGCTGGTGGGACGCTGGGGCTGGATCCGCGCCTCCAGCCTTTTGTCTGCGGGAGAGGAATTAATTATTTTGTTCTCTCATTACCCTGGACTAAAAAATCCATTTCTGAGCAGCATAAATTTAGGTGCCTGAAGTGGCTATTTTAACATCCCGGGAAACATTTCTCTCCCTCCCTCCCCCTTTTCCCAATCATTTCTGTCTCATTGGCAGCCATCGATGTTCCGGATGAAGCACAAGATGGAGGGACATTATCCCAACCCGCCCAAACGGCCCTTCC
>NW_005054491.1:951418-957331 GCF_000277835.1 Geospiza fortis | reverse complement strand
CGGCTTAAGCATCCCATTAGAGCCGAGCCGGGCTCCGGAGCCTTCCCTCGCAGGCGTTTTGCGGGGAGAGCCGGGCTGGGGGAGGGGGTTTGCAGTTCCTGCCCCATCGCCGGCTCTTCGGGGGGCTTTGGAGCTCTTCTGGGGGTCCCAGGGGCAGAAGGTGAGAGGGGCAGGAGAGGTGTTGGAGCATCCCAGACCCCGTGCCTGGGTCAGACTCCTGCTGCTGGGGACACCCAGGGCCACCCCTGCTCCCTCATCCCCTCTCTTTCCAAGGAGATGCCCTCAGTGGGGCTTTGGGAACAGCTCCCACGCCGTGCCTCAGTTTCCCCAGCTCTGGCAGGGCCTCGGCTGTGGGTGCTGACCCTTCCCATTTTGCAGGTGTCCCCAGGGATGTTCCTGGCTCCATCCCCAGCTCTGGGGTCAGACCCTGCAGGTGCTGCCCCAGCCCTGCCTGGCCATGGATCACCAGGATCTTGGGAAGAGGGGGCACACGAGGATCCTGTGGGAGCCCTCCCAGTGCCCCCTCACCCGGGACAGCCCGAGGGGCTCCGTGCCAGGGCTGTGGGCACCGATCCCATGGGAGGCTCCGTTCCTGTGGCACTGATGCTGTCCCTGCTCCAGGGGCCAGCTGGGGACCCCACTTCTCATGTCCCATCCCAAACTGCACCCCAGAGAGTGGCGGGCACTCTGAACCACCCCGGGGCTGCTCAGTGCCCCGGCCTGGAGCACCCACACTTCGAGGCCTCTCTCAGGTGGCACCTGAGAGCCACTTTGTGCCACCTCCTCGGGGCTTTGGCTTCCCCAGCCGCTCCATCCTCATCCCAAGGAGCCAACCCAGAGCCCACCCAGCATCTCCTGTTTCCAGCATTCCCTCTTTCCCAGCATCTCCCTACATCCTCCTCCACTTCCTCCCTCTTCCCTTTCTCCCTCTCTCTCTCTTTTTTTTTTTTTTTTTTAAGACAAGAAATGAATTTTCTTCCCGCAGATGTGACTAAAAGCACTCTGGAAATGTCAGCCACTGCTGGAAAGGGACCCAGATAACATTTAGCTTTAGGTAAGAGAGTAGATTTTCTCTGCACTAATTCATATTTATAAGCTCTCGTGTTCCCGGGGAGAGCGCGGCGCTGATGGCACTCGCTGATTGCCAGCGCGCGGAGCAGGGAATTGTTTTCATATCCGAGATTAAAGAGTGGTTTCTGCTCCCAGTGGCACCTGTGTATTTACACTGGTCATTCTCAATTCATTCTTATAAGATTAAGACTGGAAATGGGAAATGGTTATAAAGTGCTGAGCCCGGAGGGGTCGGGGGACGTGACGGGGACGGGGCAGAGCCCGAACCATGCACCAGGAGCAGGGTTCTGCTATCCCTGGGTGGGAAAAGTCGGTCCAGAGGGAAATTCCTCATCCAGATCCTATGGGATGGTCACTCTGAGTGACTCCAACAAGAATGGATGGGGATGGATGGGGATGGATGGGGATGGATGGGGATGGATGGGGGCAGAGCCTGGACCCTGCACCAGGACCAGCTTGGTCTGAGGAGGGGCACAGGAGGTTCTGCTCTTCCTGGGTGGGAAAAGTCTGTCTAGAGTGAAATTCCTCATCCAGATCCTATGGGATGGTCGCTCTGAGTGACCCCAACAAGAATGCATGGGGATGGATGGGGATGGATGAGGGCAGAGCCCGGACCCTGCACCAGGAGCAGACATGGGGGCTCTGCTCTCCCTGGGTCGGAAAAGTCCATCCAGTGGGAAATTCCTCATCCAGATCCCATGGGATGGTCACTCTGAGTGACCCCAACAAGAATGGATGGGGATGGATGGGGATGGATGGGGATGGATGGAGATGTTTGGGGATGGATGGAGATGGACGGCTGGAGCAGAGTGGGCAGCAGGATGGACACAAACTCACCACAGATTAGCTGAGAGCTTTATTTCTATTAAGATTAGGTAAAAGATTTATTTCTATTAAGATTAGGTGAAAGATTTATTTCTATTATGACTCGGCGGAAGATTTATTTCTACTATTATTATTTTTCAACACATCCCGGGGTTTGTGTCAGCTGATTAAAAGCAAACAAGTAAAGCTCCTCTTCTCTGTGGCAGATCAAGGATTTGGGAACTTTTAGAGCTTTATTTAGTTTTTCTCTGTTTTATTTAATTTTTTTTTTTTAATCGTGTTTGCAAAGTGGCTGAGAAGCTCTAGAGAGACTTGGAGCGTAAACATGGGGGGAAAGGAAAAAAAAACCCAAAAACCCTGGGTTGTGTCAGGGATTGAGGGGTTGGAATTAGGGGGAGGAAGGGGCAAAAAAATGGGGGAGGAGGTGGTGGGGGATGCAGGAGGGGTTTGGGGTGGAAAGGGAAAAAGGCGAAAGGAGAAACAAGACAATGGCAGAAGGCACCCCGGGGACTTCCTGAGAGGTTTTAGAAATTCAAAATACGCCTTAGAGCCTCAAAGCTGTGTCAGTCACAGCCCCGGCGCAGGGATCACTAAGGCTGCGGCCAAACAATACCAGATTGTGTGAGGAAGGTGGGAAAATCGGGGGTCTCAGCGGCTCCCGCTCACACCAGCGGTTCCGCCCGTCAAGCACGCGTTCCACATGAATCAATTCTGGACAGAGCCGCGGCATAATCCCCGCCAGCCTCGCTATGACAACTTGAAGGAGAATTCTGCAGCTGTGTGACAGCAGACGGAGAACTGACAAGGCAAAAGGCCGCAGGACTTTCCCCGGGCGGCTCCTTGGGGCGCACACGTGTCCCTGTGCTGCTGGTGGGGGCTGAGGGGCTTTGCTCCCAGGGACCCTTCCCACAGCGCGATGCTCGGGGCTGCGGTCACCTCTGCCACCCAGACGGTCACAGGGGGACCCTGGGCTGTGACCTCCAGCCAGGGTGTTGGTGACAGAGGACACGTGGCGCTGGCACCCGGCTGCAGCTTCAGCACAGGGCGGTGGGACCCCCAAATTAGGGGATCACAGCATCCCCCCTGTGGGGCTGGAGGGACAGGGGGAGCCTGGAAGAGCAGAGTGGTTCCCCCAGCCCAGCCAGTGAAGCTTTAATTACTCCAGGCTCATTATCAGAGAGGGGTAATGAGCCCTGTGGGTTTTCCAGTTAATCCTGGGCTGTGGTCACTCACGTGGGAGTTTTGGGGTCGCCTTCAATGGGATCTTGAAAAATTCCACCCCTGACCCAGGGGACATTGGCAGCACCCACCACACTGTGCCAGCAAAGCCACCAGCAGAGCCAGGGCTGGACTGAGGGCTAGGGGGTGTTTGTGGGGAGGGGAGCAGCACCCCTGAGCTGCTCCAAGCCAATATTTAAAGATTCCAGTGGTTAAAGCTGCTCCTCCATCCCCACAGCTGAAAGGAGCACTAATCACCTCCCTGCGCCACCCCCCGCTCTCCCGCCTCGTTAGGTAAACGAGTGTATTATTAATAATCATATCAAGGATAAAAAGTGCTTTTGTCACCTTTGGATCCCTCTCCTTTCCGGGCTGCCCTGTTCCGGTTCCACATGCCTGCTCAGGGAGGAAGGAGGGAGAAAGGAAACTAATTAAAAATTGCCAGTGTCTTATGTCGGAGCGTTTGGGTGCGTTGGGTGGTGAAAGACGAGCGGCTTGTTGCAAGAAAATCAATTTTACAGTTACAGGAGCAGAATAAATAGAGGTGGTGCGTTAAGGCAGGAGGATGAGCAGCCTCTGAGGGCTCCAGCTCCGCAGGGATACGGAATGAGCCATCCCGGGATGCTGCGGGTGTCCCCACCCCATCCCGCCGCATCCCAGCTCCATCACCCGGCAGAAGGTTTTGCTCAGAACCTGGTGGAAAACCACCAGAAGAGCTCCTAAATTCAGGCTGGGCGCTGCAGCCGGGGCAGGAATTAGGGAATTTTTTCCAGGAAATTAAGAACTGGGCCACAAAACCCAGCCAGAGCATGGCTGGGAAGTGCACACGGACTTAGGGAGGGGGATCACCTCATCCCGACCCCGGGCAGCCCCGGCACGTCCCGGCTCCTGCTCGGAATCCATTCCCATCCCCGCCGCACGAGGCTCCATCTGTATTTTATTCCTCTCGCCTCTCCGCAGGCCTGTGGCTAAAATCTATTGGTTTCGTGCAGGATTTCATTGTCTTTTTGGGGTCAGGGAAACGGTGAAAGCAGCCAATTCCCCTTGGCGGGGGGGTTAAACGCTGCTCGCCCCGCTCAGCGATCCCGCGGGGGCCCCGATGCCTGCGAATGAGGGAGCAGCAGCCGGGGGTCCCCGACCAAAAATGACTTTTATGCTAAACGGGATGCGGGAGGCGGGAGCCGCTGGGAGCGCGGCTGGAGCGGCGCAGGGCGGGGGTCCCGCCTCGGGATCGCGCTGCTGCTTCCAAAGCCATCGGGACCCCTCCTGCTGGATGCAGCAATCCCTTCCCAGCTCCTCTTCCCAGCCCCACATCCCTTTTTTCCCCTTCCTGGCCTGGCTGGGCTCGGTGATCCTTTCCCAGCCCCGTCTGTCCTTCTTTTCCTCGTGGCACCAGGACACGCCGATCCCTAATCCTCAAATCGTCCCTCGCCGGTTTTACATCCATCTCTAAGCTCCTCATAATAGATTTATTTTTTAAAAAAATTAAAAAGGGAAAGAAATGAAAACCCTCCGTGGGTTATTAAGGGATGTTTCGGTTTTAATTGAAAAGTAGCCAGAGCAGAGGGGCTGGATTTGGATCCTCCCCAGCGCGAGGGATGGGACCAGTTTATCCCAAATGTTACAAGCATCCCTTTGCTGGGAAACAGAGGAGGGAAGGAGACTGGGAGGGACTCCCTGATGGAGTCAGGAGGTCCCCAGAGCATTGTGTGCAGGGGACAGAGCCCACTTCGTGCTGCGGATTCCTGAATCCCAGGAATGATGTTTGCCAGAGCCACTGCTCAGCTGCTGAGATGTTCCTGGAGTTTGCTGGGCTGGGATTTTTTGACCAGGAGCTGCCTCGAGCAGGCTGTGGCCTGAGCAAAGGGAGGTCTCTGGGTGAATCAGCATTTCCGAGCTGTGCCAGGCATCCCAAATCCCCGCTCTCCATTAGCACCTAATAAAAACGCAGCTAATTATGAATTAGCGGCGGGATGAAAATGTTTTGGTTTCTGTTCCCTGAGAGCTGCTCAAACCCCTCGGCCAATTTGGAGAGAAGGATGGACATCATCCCTCGGCCTCAGGGCCAGCGGTGGGGGACAGAGCTGGGGACACCCAGAGCTGGAAGAACGCAGAGCTGGGGGCACCCAGAGCACAGGGCAGAACCGGGGGCACACAGAGCTGGGAGAATCAGAACTGGGGACACAGAGCTGGGAGAATGCAGAATTGGGGACACAGAGCTGGGAGAATGCAGAAATGGGCACACAGAGCTGTGAGAATGCAGAAATGGGCACACAGAGCTGGGAGAATGCAGAAATGGGCACACAGAACCCAGGGCAGAGCTGAGGGCACACAAAGTCGGGGACGCTCAGAATTTGGGGAGCCACCAGGGCTCCACTGCACGATCCTTTCACAAGGGATCCCTGCATGAGGCGCGCTGGGATGAGCAGCATCCCCAGGACGGGCAGATGCTGCCCACACCGGCTGTGTGAAGGGCACAGCGGCTGCCCCTGGGCACTTTTGGGTCGGAGCTCGTTGTGGATTCACGGCACTCCCCGGCACAAATGGGTTTAAACTACCTTAAGTGTTTCAGCAGGGAACTGGCGCTGGCGGTGTAACACTGTATTACCACAGCATTAGGAGTGAAGTATTGATCCTAATCCCCTGGTTCAAAAATAGGATTATCAGAAGGGGAGGGGAGGGAAGGAGGGAGGGGGTGCGGGAGGATCCCGGTCCCCAGCCCCCGGAGACCCGGTCCCCGCCGTGGAGGGGAGAGGTCGGGGCACGGCGGGGGCACCGGGGGGGGCGGGGGGGGGGGCA
>NW_005054491.1:947342-950726 GCF_000277835.1 Geospiza fortis | reverse complement strand
CGGCCTCTCCCTCCCTGGCTGACTCTCCATACAGTTCCCATTTCACTCCTAATCTCCTCTCTTAGTTTTTAATCCCCTCTCTCCTCCCAGGCTGCCTTTCCCTGTCCTCCCTCGCCTCCTCTCCTTTCCCTCTCCCTTCGCCTCCCCCTCCCCGCAAGACAAATTACCCTTAATGATATGCTGAAGGCCATGACACCCATGTTGTCTCTTTGTCATCCTTCGCGGTGCAGCGTGAAAAGATAATACAAACCGCGGCACTTATCTACAATTGAGCGCCAAGACAACCTGCTAATCCCTTAATAACGCGGCGCCGGCCCCACGGCTGGGCGCCCGCCGCTGAATGCCAAATCGGCCAAATCGCCGCCGCTGCCAGAGCCCGCGGCCCGGCTCGGGGTGCCCCGGGTCCCCGCGGGGCCGTGGTGCCGCTAAACGCGGGGAAAAACTCGGTACTGGAGCCCAAAAGGTGCGGGGAGATGGTGGGAGATGGGCATGGCAGAGGATGGGGGGATAATGAGCCATGGATGGGTGCAAAAGGGTTGGGGAGATGGGGGGAAAACCTCGATAAATGGGTGAAAAAGGATGGGAGATGGGATCACTGAGTGGCAGAGAATGAGGGAAAATCCCCCATAAATGGACCTAAAAGGTTGAGGAGATGGGGATCATTGAGTGGCAGAGGATGGGGGAAAATCCCCCATAAATGGACCTAAAATATTGGAGGGTGGGGAGAAAATTTCAATAAATGGGTAAAAAAGGATGGGGAGATGAGGGTCAATGAGTGGCAAAGGATGGGGGGAAAATCCCCACCTAAAAGGTTGGGGAGATGGGGGAAAAGTCTCGATAAATGGGTAAAAAAGGATGGGGAGATGAGATCCTCGAGTGGCAAAGGATAAGGGGATAATTATCAATAAATTTATGCAAAAGGATGAGGGGTTTGGATCACTGAGTGGCAGAGGATTGGGGAATATCTTCCATAAATGGGTGCAAAAGGTTGAGGAGATGGGGGAAAAATCCTTAAGAAATGGACTTTAAAGGATGCTGTGATTGGGTCAGCGAGTGGCAGAGGTGGGGAAAATCCTCAATAAATGGACCTAAAATATTGGGGGGGGTGGAGGGAAAAAAATCTCAATGAATGGACCCAAAAAGAGGCACTGATGGGATCATGAAGTGAAGGAGGACTGGGGAGTGGGGGACGAATTCTCTGTAAATGGGTGCAAAAAGTTGGGAAGATGGGGGAAAATCCTCAATTAATACATGAAAAGGATGGGGAGATGAGATCACTGAGTGGCAGAGGATGGGGGGAAAATCCCCATGAATGGATCCAAAGGATGCAGTGGTCGGAGAGGCGAGCGTGGGCTGGGTACCAGCTCCGAGGGGGAAGAGGCCAAACCCCTGATCCTGCTGGTGCCCATGGAAAACCCATCTGAGACGGCTGCTCCCTGTCCAGCTGCAACCTGCAGGACATCTGGGCACATCTGGGCATCCCAGAGGGGTTTGTGCCTGGTGTCCACCCCCCAGGATCCCAACTGTGGGGTCAGTGACATCCCTGCAGGTCCCATCCCCAAGCTGCTGGTGTCCCACCCCAGATGGCCAATCCCAGCACAGAGCACGGCACAGACTCGAGGTGCGCCAACATCTGGGCACATCTGGGCACATCCCAGAGGGGTTACACTCAATGCCCACCCCAGAAATCCCACGGGAGAACGAGCGTGGCTGCAGCCAGCGCATGACAGCCGCGATGGGGACACCGGGTGACACCGGGACTGCCCTGAGGGACCAGAATTGCCGCTCAATATCCGGCTCCCTTTCCCCTTCCCACCCTCTGTGTGATTTACCTCTCCCCAGAGGAGCCCAAAAGCTGTAAACACACTTTTATTTGTCAGCCGTGTCCCCGCAGCCGCGCGGCTGTTGGGAAGGTAATAAATGATTCCGGTCCTCTTGGCTTGATGATGTCGGGATTAGGAGCCCTACATATTTTATGGAAACCTCTACATGATCTTCCTTGATAAATCATTTAAATAGGAGTGTCTTTTCTTGGTGTGGGATATAAAATATTTACTGGAGCGGGTGAAGGCTGTTCATCCGTGTTTACCCTCCCGCTTCCCAGCCCAGCTCTGGTGACAAGCAGCTCAGCCCTTCACCAGCTCAATGGCACCTCGGCTGTGACACGGGGACAGGCTCCTTGGGCTTGAAAGCCGGGAATTTTGGGGATTTATGTGTTCCCCAAGTTGCGTTTTGCTGCGAAAAGAAGTGATTTTGGTGCAGCATCAGAGCATCCTCCCTGTAGCGCCCATCAGCCCCATGCCAGGGTGTGTTTGCCACGCCACGGCAAAACCAGGATTGCTGCAAGGACAGGAGCTCACCAAGGGGAATTTTTGGGACCAACACATCCCTTCAGCTGCATTTTGTTGCAAGAAGTGATTTTGGTCCAGCACCCCAGAGCATCCTCCCCGCAGCACCAGGGAATGTTTTCCACCAGCTCCAACCTGCAACCCCGGGTTTTCTCCAGCATCTCCCGCATTCCCGGGACCTGATCCCCCTATCCCTGCCCACCTCATCCCCCACCTCATCCCCACCCACGCCACCACCTCATCCCCCACCTCACCCCCACCTCCCCCCCCGGCAGCCTCTCCGGCAGCGTCCTGCTCCCTCCTCCATTAGCATTCATCGCAATTCTTTTCATTTGTTACCTGGCAGGGGAATGAAAACACGTTGTTCCCCGCAGCGGGGGGTTTCCTACGGCGAGCCCCAACTTTTCAATCATTCCTTGGCAGCGCCGTGGCAGAGCGCGGCTCCCCCCCCGCCCCCCGGGCAGGAGCCGGCGCTATTAAAAGGCTCACCCAGGGGCATGTATTTTCCATAAGACGCCGTGTACATGCTGTGCAACATTCAGGAGGATCATGCTGGAGCAATTGGTCCGGATATAATGCCGGTTACCTTGCGAGAGAGCAGCTCCGAGGGGAATGGATGCTCTCGCTCCGTGCCTGGGGGAGAAATCGCTCCCTGCAAAGCTCGGGGGTTGCGGTGGGGATGATCAGCACCGCTCAGGTCCGTGTCTGCCGCCAGCCAAATTGGGCTTGGAACGGGGGAAAAGGCGCAGGGAAGGTGGCCTGGGGGTGGGTGAGACGCAGTGACCTCCCGAGGTGCCCTCGCCCATCACATCCATGGGGTACTGGGAAGAAATCCTTCCCTGTGAAGGTGGTGAGGCCCTGGAATGGATTTCCCAGAGAAGCCGTGGCTGCACCGTCCCTGGAAGTGTCCAAGGCCAGGCTGGACGGGGCTTGGAGCAACCTGGGGTAGTGGAAGATGTGCCTGGCATGGCAGGGGTGGAATGAGATTGGCTTTAATGCCCCTTCCCACAGAAACCATTCTGGGATTTGCTGAACC
>NW_005054491.1:945170-946648 GCF_000277835.1 Geospiza fortis | reverse complement strand
GCCAATCTCAGTGGTCACTGTGCCAGCCTCGGTGGTCACTGTGCCAGCCTCAGTGGCCACTGTGCCACTTCCATCCAGGGGCCTGAGCCCTGCAGCCCCCACCAGCCCCTGAGAAGGCACAACGCCATGGGGGGACCCAGGGTGGCAAAGGGACAGCCTGGCCACTGAGGATTCATCTCAATGGAGCAAACTGAAGCTGGATGTTGGAGGAAAATTTCTCTTCATCCCAGGATGTTCTCAACTCTCTGCTCTGCCTCGAGCAGCTCCGGGGAGGGTTTGGCCTCCTCCTGTGGCACACAGTGGGCATGGTTGGCCTGAGCCACAGTGGCATCGCTGCTGGAACAGGAACCCCTGCAGCACAAAGTGGGAAAATGCCTCTGGGAAGCCCAGCAGGGATGGGTGAACATCCTTGCCTGGCTGAACAGCCCTGGAGTGAGGACCAGGGGAGGGAGGGAGCTGGGGACCATCCTGAGCCTCCTCACGGTGCAAACCTGGACCACAACACTGGGACTGTGCTCTCCACAGCTGGAAGGTTGCACCAGGCGGGATATTCCACGGGCACGGAGCACCCACTGCCTCCAGGGGGTTAAATTTAAAAAAAAGCTGATTAATGCTGAAATGCTGGAAGGAGCAGTGGGAGCAGAGACCTCGAATGGTCTCTGGATCATCATGCCTTTGCCCTGGAGCAGGTGGGGAGCAGGATGGCAACCCCCAGCCTGACTCCATGGAATCAGCCCCAGTTATCAGCTGGAATGACTCGGCTCCACTCCTGTTCTGATATTGCCGCGATGGGGATCCCGCAGCCCAACAGGATCCAGCACATGGAGCATCCATGCCCAGCTCTCCATCACCACCACTCCTCACAACCAACCTCGACGCCTCTGCAGAAGAGACGGGCTCTAAATGATCCCGCTCAGGCCCTAAAGCCCCACGACTCCATTAATTAATTACTAACGATGATCCGTCTCAGCCTCGCGCCTGCCCGTTCGCTATTTTTACCTCCCTATTTCTAACTCCCAGCACTAAAAAAATCATGAGCCGGGTCTCAGAAAACCTCCTGAGCGGGTCTAAAAACTCATTTTTTGGTCAATCCCTGCCAGGCTCTTTCGCTGGTGGTTCCCTCTGACGGAGGAGCTGGAGGTGGCACCCACGTCCCCGGTGGTGGGTGGCATCTCTCCCGCTCCTGGCACACATATGGCCCTTATTAAAAAGCAAAATTAGTCTTTCACCCTCTGGTGGCAAAACTTCAGAGCTCGGATCAGCTGTGGGAGCCTCAATTAATTACCAGCGGGTTGTTCCTATTGTTGCTAATTATGCTGGAATAGGCATAAAATGCCAGGAAGGAGCACGGGCTGCTCCAAAAAAGTTTAGGATTTAAGAAAAGAAAGAGCAGAGACAGAGGATGCTCATGATGCCACCTCAAAAAAGCCTGTGCTGGCTTTGGTGGCCTGCCAAGATGTCACCTGTTGGTGTCTCAT
>NW_005054491.1:944789-945123 GCF_000277835.1 Geospiza fortis | reverse complement strand
CGGCCGCCCAGCCCCGAGCGCCCACCCGCCAGGCAGCCTCGCCTCCTATAATTAAGTACTATCAACAACTGCACATTAATTAATTTAATATCCATTATTATTAATTAACAGGGTAATTAAGTCCTTCCTGTAATTAACACACCACCCAGCAGAGAGGTCTGGCTGCAGAGCCCTGGTGTACCAAGGGAGAGGGAGCAGGGATGGACCCCCTTGGAGCCGGAGCCCTCTGGGGACACAACCCCGGCCACCCCCCCAGAGGGGACACGGAGCCGCACGGAGAGGGAGAAGTGATTCCTCAAAAGCAAGGGCCTCACACGACATTTATTTGTATTTT
>NW_005054491.1:942613-943577 GCF_000277835.1 Geospiza fortis | reverse complement strand
TGCCGGCTCCCAGCGCCCGGCGGTGCTCCCTGCGCCAGCCAGCCATTCCCGGCCTTCCCAGCGCCGGCCATTTGCAGTGCCAGCCCTTCCTGGTGCTCCCAGTGCCAGTCATCTTCAGTGCCAGCCCTTCCCAGTGCTCCCAGTACCGGTGGCCACTCGGTGCTCCCGGTGCTGGCCCTTCCTGCTGCTCCCCATGCCGGGTGTCCCCAGTGCTCTCCTCGCTGGCCACTCGCCGCTCTCCCAGTGCCATCCTCGCTGCTGCTGTGCTGGCCAGACATCCCCGGTGCTGCTCCCCAGTGTCCCCAGTGCTCTCTCCTTGGCTGCATCCAGTTTCCTTTGCTGCTCACGGAGCCACCCCGGTGTCCCACGGGGACGCGGTGACATCCGTGGCACCAGCGGAGGGGACAGGGGTGTTCAGAAGGGGCTGTGTCCATCCAGGCCCTCCATGCCTGGGGCAGGGGGTGGCCGAGGGTGGCAGGTCCGGCTCCGTGCTGTCCTGTGGCTGGGCTGGGAAGGAGTCGGGGCCCACGGAGCCGGTGGCACCATGGCTGTGTCCAATGGTCCCGGTGGCTCTGCCCATGGTGGGGACAATGAGGGCTCAGCAGGGACTCGAGCCCGGCCCGTGCGGGTCAGTCTGGCACCACGGGGACCCGGCGGGAACAAATCAACAAATAAAAATAAAAATATTTTTTCTTTTAAAAAACTGAACGAAACCAAAACAAACCAAAAATAAAACCAAAGGAAAAAAACCCCAAACGGACGAGGACTCTGTATTTGGTCTAGAAATGTAAAAAGCAACGCCCCACCGGGACAGCCGGAGCTGCAGGGCAGGGATGGAAATTCGGGACCCATTCCGGGGGACAGCCCAGCGCCGCTCCCGGCGGGATGGCCGTGCCACTGCGGGGACTTCAGGCGGCGACACGATCCTCTCCGGCGGCACCGACCCTCCCTGGGCACCATCCAG
>NW_005054491.1:935874-942207 GCF_000277835.1 Geospiza fortis | reverse complement strand
TGCTCCCCAGGCACAGGGCACGGCTCCTGCCCTTTTACTGGGATTGGGGAGCGCTGCACCTCATCCCAGTGTGCCACACAGAGGTGACACTGTCCCCGGGGATGGACCCACTCGGGGCAGAGTCATCCCTTGCCCCTGTCCTGCGTGCAGGGGGGGACAAGCAGGACCCCATGTGGCTGCTCCCCAGCTCAGCTCGCTCCAGTTTGTCACTGGATTATGGATTTTTACGGCAGGAAAAGCAGAGTCTGGTCCTGCCTGGGGATGCTCCAATGCTCCACCCAGCTGATCCCCCTGTGCCCCCAGTTCCAGAGGGTCCCTCGTGCCAGGATGAAGTTTGCAGACTCATTGCAGGGCCAGACCCAGTCAAGGGGTGCCCCCTCCCACCATCCCCCAGGCCCAGCCTCTCTCCCCCTTCCCTTCTCTTCCCCTCCCCAGGATGGAACAAAATCCCAATATTATTAAAATACTAAAAAATAATATCGGGAGAGATTCTCCCCCCCATCCTGAATGGAACATGATGAGTTTTTACAGATGGTTCTGTTATGTTGGGTTTTATTTTAAAGCCACCAAAGGAAGGGAGGCGAGAGCCATCGGTTACCCGGTGACATTCCGCTGTCCCCAGGGAGAGCTGCTGCCATTTGCTAATTACACGTTAACAGGAGAAGAAAATTATTAATTTGTTTTTTTAAATGGCTGATTTATGCGAATTGGAAAAGTAGCCACTGAGCAGGGATGATTATTGTTATTCATATTTTTTTTTTCCCCCTATGTCTCTGTCTGGACAGTGCTGAGATGGCTCCAACAGAGCTGAGGGGCCCTGTCCCCATCCCTGTCACCATCGGGGTGGCACCCAAAGGCCACCACTGACCCCCAACCTAAAGGGCAGGACCTGGGGACCCCCCCAGGGACCCCCCAAACCTCTCACTTACTTGTTGGCCGAACATAAACCTTCAGCTTCAGGCAGGGCCTGTCCACCGTGTTCGGAGGGGACGCGGCTGCGGGAAGAGAAGGGGACAAAGGGGGCGGATTGTGGGGACAGCAGAAAACAAGGGTCAAGGCACTGAATAAAAATAATAAACACTGGGAGAAAGGGAGGAAAGGCAGTAATTATTGGGGGGATACTTCCTCTAGGGATGAGAAAATGGGATTATTATATAGATATAAAAAGA
Source organism: Geospiza fortis (assembly GCF_000277835.1). Classification (NCBI taxonomy): domain Eukaryota; kingdom Metazoa; phylum Chordata; class Aves; order Passeriformes; family Thraupidae; genus Geospiza; species Geospiza fortis. The sequence continues at coordinate 941,038 of NW_005054491.1, read as the reverse complement.
GATTTAATTTTCTCTTTTTTTTAATTAAAGTAAGGGTTTTTTTACCCATCCCTTTTCTTTTCCGTTTTGGCGCTTCACCCCATGGAGGGATGGAGAAAGTGCTGAACTGAGAGGCACCACAGGCATCCCACAGCATCCCAACCCATAGAATTCCATCCCACAGCATCCCACCCTGCAGAATTCCATCCTACAGCATCCCATCCCAGAGCATCCCATCCTGCAGAATCCCATCCCACAGCACCCTAACCTACAGAATCCCATCCCACAGAATTCCATCCCACGGCATCCCAACCCACAGAATCCCATTCCATAGAATTCCATCCTGTATCATCCCAACCCACAGAATTCCATCCCACGGCATCCCATCTTGCAGAATTCCATCCCAATGCATCCCATCCTGTATCATCCCATCCCACAGCATCCAAACCCACAGAATCCTGTTCCATAGAATTCCATCCCAATGCCTCCCAACCCCACAGAATCCCATCCCACAGCATCCCACCTTGCAGAATCCCATCCCACAGCATCCAAACCCACAGAATTCCATCCCACAGCATCCAAACCCACAGAATTCCATCCCACAGCATCCAAACCCACAGCATCCTATTCCATAGAATTCCATCCTGTATCATCCCAAACCCACAGAATCCCATCCCACAGCATCGAACCCACAGAATTCCATCCCACAGCATCCAAACCCACAGCATCCTATTCCATAGAATTCCATCCTGTATCATCCCAAACCCACAGAATCCCATCCCACATATCCCAACCCACAGAATTCCATCCCACAGCATCCCACCTTGCAGAATCCCATCCCACAGCATCCAAACCCACAGAGTCCCATCCCATCCTGCTGCATCCCAGCTCCATCCCCAGGGCCAGCGCTGCCCTTGACCCGCTCCAGAGGCACGAGCGTGTCCCGGTGCCGGCGGGTTAATGGATTCCAATCCGTGGGCTCGAGGAGGAGGTAATTTCTTTTCTTTCATGTCTGCTAAATACGGTTCCTCAAAGAGGCATAATTTCTAATGTTCCGCATGACGGGAATTCTAACCGGGTTAGCAATGATCAGCTTCCCATTTACTCCTGTGTAATCTCTCCCTAACGACATTAAAAAATAAAAAAAATAAAATAAAATAAAAGCGGGAGGGGGGAAGAGAGACAGAGAGAGTTGTGGCCGCAGTTATTGCGCCGGTGACATTTTACGGGGGGAGAAGAGAGAAGGGGGGAAATGGTAATTTAATATAGATAAAAGGAACAAATTAAGTGGGCTGAAAACAGCTGCTTTAGGAAAAAGAGGAGGAATGATAAGGCGGAGAAGCGCGGCCGTGGCTCTGGAGAGGGCGGCGGGGTTGGGGTCGCGCTGCCTCGTTTGGGTTTGGGTTCTATCCCAGCACCTGCTCCCAGCACTGCTGGATTATTTTTCCAGTGGGCTCCTCTCCCCGTCCTGTCCCTGTGGATGTTGTGGAAGTGGAAATTCCCTGCTGGGAGCCCTCGTCCTGCAGCCAGAACCGAAGTTTCCTCCTAAGCAGGCCAGGCAGTTCAGGTTTGGGTGAGAAAGGGAACCCAGATTCAGGAGAGCACAGGGATACGTGGGAGAGCACAGGAACTCCATGTGAGAACATGGGAATTACATGGGAGAGCTCAGGTGTATCTGGGAGAGCACAGGAATTACACGAGAGCACGGAAATACATAGGAGAGCACGTGAATAGATGGGAGAGCACAGGAACTACATGTAAGATCATGGAAATATATATGAGAGGATGGAAATTACATGGGATAGCACAGGAATTACATGTGAGAACATGGGAATTACATGGGAGAGCTCAGGTGTATCCGGGAGAGCACAGGGATTAATGGAGCACAGAAATACAGAGGAGAGCATGGGAATAGATGGGAGAGCACAGGAATTACACGAGAGCACGGAAATACAGAGGAGAGCACGGGAATAGATGGCAGAGCACAGGAACTACATGTAAGATCATGGAAATACATGTGAGAGGATGGAAATTACATGGCAGAGCACAGGAATTCCATGTGAGACCACAGGAATATTTTTGAGAGCACAAGAATACACAGGAGTTCATGGGAACACTGCATGGGGCTGGGGCCATTCCCAGTGCCATTTCCACTGGGATGAGACCAGTGCCTCTGGACAGTCCTGCTCATTCTCATGCCCAGGCAAAGGCTTCCATGGGATATTTGTTTGCCCTGAGCTGGACGTGCCGCATTTTTGGGAGGATTCTGCAGCATTTTGGGTCAACCAACACCAACCCAGCCACCAGGACCACCCCATCCCCATCGCCATCCCCACTCACAGATGTAGTAGTACTCGTGGCCGGGTCGGAACTCGAAGCCCAGCGAGAAGGGGGTGAAGAGCTGGAACTTCTCGGAGAACTTGAGGGGCCCGTTGGGGGAGTCGGGGCGGTTGCACTCCCAGCGCTTGAAGCCGCGCTGCCGGTGGTCGCAGGACGCGTGGCCCTCGTAGTTGACCATGTAGAGGATGTACCTCTCCATCCGCTCCGGCAGCGGCTCCTCGTAGTGAGGGCAGTAGATGTCCAGGTAGTCGTTGATGCTCACCTCCACCGTGTAGTCCCCGCGGTGGAACCTGCGCAGGTGTGGGGGCAGCGGGTCACAAACTCGTCCTCGCTCATCTGGAGAACCCTCCCGGCATGGGAATCGCACGGAGGTTTGGGTGGGGAGGGACCTTAAAGCTCATCCAGTCCCCGTGGGTGTTCTGTTTTTGTGCCCTGCTCGGTGTCCTGGGCTGGGACTCTGCCAAGCTGCTCTTTTTGGGACTGAAATCCTCCTTGTTTTGCAGGAAGGAGCCAAGGAGAGCCATTCCCAGGACATCAAGTGGTGCCTCCAGCTGATCCAGGACTATCAGATACGAGTGGGTAAGGAGGGGCAGGCGAACACAGAACCATGGAATCCCAGGATGGTTTGGGTGGGAAGGACCTTAAAGCCCATCCAGTCCCCTCCTGCCATGGCAGGGAGACCTTCCACTATCCCAGCTTGCTCCAAACCCCATCCAACCTGGCCTTGGGCACTTCCAGGGATGGGGCAGCCACAGCTGCTCTGGGCACCGTGTGCCAGGGCCTCACCTCTCCGTGATCCAAAGCCTGATCCAACCCCACCAGCCCCATTAGCCTCCAGATTAACCCAGATCCTCTTTGTTTCATGCCAACAAACCGGCACCATTTGGCAGGAAACCGCACAAAAACGACGATTCCCGGCGGCGCCGCAATCCCAGTGTCACTGGTGTTCTTGGCACCGACTGCCCCAGAGATTAAGGGATTAGCAGCACTGGAGAACTCCTTGGACATGCCAGCAACCCCCCTCCAGCTCCTCAGGGTGGCCCCTGTGATCCCCTCCCCAAATTCCAGACCCCCAGCACCACAGCTGGTGGAGCTCAAGGCTGAATTTGCCGTTCCCCCCTGGCAGCTTGGCTTCCCCTCCTCACTGAGTAAGGTTTTTTCCTACAAATTTGAGTTTTTTTCCTATCAATTTGAGTTTTTTCCTGTCAATTTAGGGTTCCCCCCATCAGGTAGCCCCCCAAAACCTCAGCACTGCCAGGACAGTGGTCAGCCCACAGCTCCAGGGCTTGGCCAGTGGCTGGAGGGATCAGCACAGCTCTGGTGGGCTGGGAACAGCGACCACAACCCCCTCAACCTCCCAAAGCAGCATTTTGGGGCTCCCAAACACGCCCTGAGGCTGTGGCAGCTGCTGAGATGGCTTCAACTCATCCAGAAACACCCCAAAAGTGCAGCCCCATCCCTACACTGGCGGAGAGTGACCCCCAAAAGGGAAGAGGGGGAAGAAGGGAGGAGGTGTGGGGAGGGGGGGGGTCCTGCAGCCCCCCTCCAGCTCATTACCTGCCTCATAAGCTCTCTGATCACACAGGGAACACGCTAATTAAGGAGCAGGGTTTCTCCCTCTCCTTCCCTCTCCTTTCCCGAGCCAGTTGTGCCAACCCTGCCCCTGGCAAGGTAACATTGGAAAATGTAAAATTAATACAAAGGGCTGGAATTTACTGGGAAACAATTTTCAAATGCACGGAGAACAATAAAAAATATTTAAAGGAGAAAAAAAAAACCAACAAAAAAAAGCTTCTTCTCGCTGCCTTTTATTTTAAAAAATTATTTATTTTAATGATCATTACTAAAGCCCAAGCAAAGGCAGGGGGGCCCCCACGTATCAGGGGAATAATAGTAATAATAATTACTGCGTTTTTGGGGAAAAACTCACTTTGAGGGAGTGGCAAATTGCTGAATTAAAGCTGATTAAAGCTGATTAATGGCCCAGACACAGATGGGTGTAGGGGGGCCATGGGGAGGAGGTCACCCTCCTTTGGGGGGGCTGTGAGGAGGAATCACCCTCCTTTGGGTGAGGGGGTCTGTGGGGACCCCCAGCATGGTGCACCCCACTCTGCATGGGGTCCTGGGCTCCCCCAGTGCATCCCAGTCTGATGCTATGGGATGGGGATGATTCCAGCACCAGGGATGTACCCAGGACAACCCCAAAGCCTGGCAGCCCATGGACACCCCAGCTCCAGGGCTCTCCCAGCCTCTGGCACTGTGGGGCCCCAGCACAGGACCTGTCACCCACCCAGCCTGTCTCCATCAGGTTTGGGTTTCACCAACAACCTCCCAGCACCATGACACCCCTGCCCCTTCACGACAGGGGCAAGAATTGTCTGGGATTAAAATCTCAGAGCTGCTGAAGCCCCGTTGGCAGCTCCCAACCCCTGTGTCCCCACACCACGCCGGGCAGGGTGGCATCTCCACGCTGGAAACACATTGGCTTGTCAGGTTTTTGCCTCTTGGATATTCACTGTGGAGGGGAAAAACCCTTCCGAGAGGAGAGGCACCTGCAGATGGAGACCCCTGGCCCCTGCAGGGCAGACCCAACCAGGAGAGCAAATCCCACACCCAAACCCTGGTCCTGGTCCCCCAAACCACAGCCAGTGCCTCAGTTTCCCCTCAGAGCTGCAGCAGCATCCTCCCAAAATCCCCAAATTCGGGCAGCGACCCAGCACAGGAACAAAGCGGATTTGTCTCTCTACACCCTGCGAGACCAACCAGTGTCCCAAGGGTTAAATAATTCAGATTTTTCTTTCCTGAACAGCTTGAAAAGAGATATGATTGCGCCCACTGGAATACG
>NW_005054491.1:929996-935682 GCF_000277835.1 Geospiza fortis | reverse complement strand
CCCCCCCCACAGCCGCCCCCCCAAACCAGCCCTCCTGCCCTCTTCGGGGCTATTAAACACAACCCAAAGGAAATTCAGCTGTGGAGAAGCCAATGTCACTCCCTCCCCAGCTCCCCCAGCCCTGCAAGGTGTCCCCCCGCTCAGGAAATGGGGACAAAGTGGCTCCTGGAGCTGGGGGGGGTGGCAGGGAAGGGTCCCTGGGGTGCAGGTGCCCACCGACTCCTTGCACAGCTCAATTCTGCATTAATCCTGTTGCTCAGCTGGCTCCTGGCGTGGCCGTGGCTGGCAATGGAGTTGACATCAGGAATGTTTAAGGTGGTTTTCCATCTGCTTCTCCTTCTCCTTGGGCAGGAATCACTGCAGAGCCCGAGCCTGGAGCCATCCCGAGGGATGACAATGGCAGCGCTGGGCAGGAGCAGGACAGGGCCACCAGGGGGAATTTGGGCCATGTGCTGGTCCCTATTCCCTGGAGGCTGATCCCTATTCCCTGCTCAAGCGGCAGAAGTCACCTGCAGAGCTGGGAGGAGATGGAGCCAGAGCTGGATGCACCTGGACACCTGTGTCCACCCAGTTTTGGTCCAGTGGGTTTGGCCACCCCAGACCCCATCCCACTGCCCCATCCCACCACCTCACCAGTGCCAAGGTTGATTTTAACCGTGTTTCCAAATATTTTCCACGGCGTAGAGCGAGCATCCCCAGCACTTCCCAAACTCCCTCTAGGTCGTGCCGGAGGATCCCAGCATCTCACCATGGCCAAGCCCTGGCGCTGGCAGGGATGAGATGGCATTCAAGGGATGCCCTGTCCCCATCGACCCCAACCCCTGGGAGCGTGGCAGTGACAAGTCCCAGTCCCAGGAGCTCTGGTGTTGTCCCTGGTGCCACGGTGGGACAGAGCGGGGACGGCGTTGTGGCTCACGGAGCGCCAGTAATGTGGTCCGGAGGGACCCCGCCGTACACACAGCACCTAAATTATTTAATTTCTCCAAACTGCTGCACCTTTATAAATCATTAAAAGCTCCTTTTGATCTGTGTTAATGAGGTTTCCTGAGTGCGGGGCTGGGAAATGCTTCGGCGCCAGAAAGCGACGCCGCTGATTAAAAAAATCAAGAGGGGGTGAGTGGGAGCGTGGGGGGCACGGGCAGGGGCTGGGGGCACAGGGAGGTGGGCACGGGGCGGGGGGCACAGGGGCTCCCCAGGGCACAGCCAGACAGTGGAGAGGCTTTAGGGATGCCTGTCATGTTCATGTTCTTTCCCTTCCTTTTCTCTTCCCCTCCCTTCCCTTTCAGTTTCCCTTTCCTTTTCAGTTTTCCTTCCCTTTTCTCTCTCCCTGCCCCTTTCCCTTTCCTTTCCTCTTTCCTGGAGCTTTCCAGCTGGGGAATCCCGGGAACATGCTGGTGCCTGGGAAATGCTGGTGCCAACCAAACCACGGCCAGAGCTCTTGTTCCTCCCGGTGCTCTGGCAAACGATTCCCTCTTTGGGGAGCAGCGGGATGGGATGAAAGCCCCCGGGGCTGTCACTGGGAGCAGCGGTGAGCAGGAGGATCCGGTCCCAGCAGTGCCACCGTCGGTGACCCCGTGGGTGACCTCGTGGGAGCGCCGCGGCGCCGGCCCTGACAGCTTTAACTCCGATATTTATCTCTGCTCCAAACCTCCGAGCCCGGCTCCATCTTCAGGAGCTCAATCACCGGGATCGGTTTGGGCTTAACATCAGCTGACAGCTCCGGAGCTGCTCCGGTTGGGGACAGGGGTGGGGACAGGGATGGACACCAGGACAGGGACGAGGATAGGGATGGAGATAAGAATGTGGATAGAGACAGGGATGGGGACAGAGATAAGGAGAGGGATGGGGACACGGATGGGAATGGCAACAGAGATGGAGACAGGGATGGCAATGAGGACAGAGAGATGGGGACAGAGATGGGGACAGGAATGGGAATGGGGACAGATACAGAGATGGGGACAAGGGTGGCAGGGGGGATAGACAGGGACAGTGATGGAGATGGGGATGGAGATAAAAACTGGTATAGGGACAGGGATGGGGATAGGATTGGGGTGGGAATGGGGACAGGCATGGGAACAGCAATAGAGACAGGGACGGGGTGGGGATAGAGACAGGGACAGTGACAGGGATGGAGATGGGCACAGGGATGGGGATGAGGTCTGGGGCAGGCATTGTTGGTAACAAAAACAAATTCCATGCAGACCCAAGGGACATTTCCCCAGCCCTGGCACCCCTGGAGCTGGTCAGGGAGCAGCACTGTCCCAGCTGGAGCAGGCGAGCAGCACCCCCAGCCCGGCTCAGCGTGGCGCTGCCGGAGCTCACACCTCCGTTGACGGATATTTCCCTTTCCCTCCTTTTAAGGAAAATGACAGAAAATCCCAGGACAGCCATCAGCCTCCGAGGTAACCTCATCCCGCCTCGGCCGCGTTCCCACAGGATTCAGCGGCTCCTGTTACCTGGGGCAACGGCGGGGAAATGACGGCTGGCATCTAAATTGCCATCATTATGCTCCAGAGCCAACACTCCCCATTTACACTTTATTGTCATCTTTTGCTTTAGGGAGATGCTGAGATATTACAGGATGGGGTGACAGAGCGGGATGAGCTGGGATGCACGAGGAGAGAGGCGCGGAGATAAATGGGGACCCCCGGAGCTGTTATTTCAGCCTGATTGCGGATCCGGAAGCGGAGCCGAGCCCGATCCCGCAGGCTGTGGGGAGGTTTTAGCACACAGAAGAAAATAAAATTTGTTTAAATGCAAGCGCCAGCCTGGCGGGGCCCGGGCACGTGGTACCTGGGAGAGGATTCCCACCAAAACGGCACGGAAGCAGCTCAGCCTCCTCCTGCTGCAGGGATACTGATGGAGAAAGGGAACTGATCCTCACCAACAGCTGCTACTGGGCTGTGGCTGGGACCACACTGTGGGGCTGGTACCCCATTGTGGGGCTGGCACCCCTTTGTGGGGCTGGCACCCCTTTGTGGGGCTGGTACCTCAATATTGGACAGGTATCCCATTGTGGGGCTGACACCCCATTACATCTCCTGCACCCCACTGCACCACTGTACCCCCTTCCAGGGCAAGGCACCCCATTGCAGGGCTACTCCAAGGATACTCCTGGGCACCCCAAAGCAAAACCTGCTCTTGGTTCTCCAAACTCCGAGTTCATTCTCCCTCCCCACCCCACTTTTTGCCAAGCTGCACAAAGGAAATGCAAAGCCAGACTTGGGATGTCACCCCCCCATCTCCATCCCCATAGGGTGACTGCAGTGAGACAGGCCAGGGGGAGGAACGGGGCCTTTCAAGTGTTTGCAGTGAAAAAAGAGATAAAAAAGCAACGAGTTCAAAACCTGAGCAACTTCCTAAGGAAGAGTCAGGGTGGCTTCCTCCTCAGCCCCACAGTGCCACAGGTTTGCGGGATTGGGATCAGGAGATTCCTTCCCACACAACGCCTCCCTGAGTGGGACCCTGGAGCTCACAGTGCCTGGGATAAACCCAACCAGAGCCACGAGCCCATGGATGCACCGGGAGCTGGGAGTTCCACACGACCCAGCACGACACGGACACGCTGGGGTGGATGGACCCTGCCACGATGCCAAGCATGGATCAGACAGGTTTTTCCCTCAGACTCATGACATCACTCTCTTGTCCAGAAAAAACGCAGGTGTCAGCCGGAAATCATGGTTTTGGCGCACAAATATTCCATTTTCCACAAGCCACAGCCTATCCAGGGGGATGAACCCCCTCCCCAGGCAGGTGGAGCCTCTTTTGGGGGAGTTCTACTCTCCCCCCACAACCAAAGCTCCCTGGAACTGCTCCAGCTGCTGCAATTCCCACCACTCACCCCTCATTAGCATGGATGCTCGTTAGCCCAGCGCTGAGACTAATCAATACTGCCATTAACCGACTCCCTGGAATTAATGCGCTTGAACCTGGCAGGCCACAGGATATTGGTCATTTTTCCACTTAACCTGGCAGGAGGAGTTTTTCCCTTTGCTGGTGGCAGTGGATGACAGAGGGAAGCTGGGACAGCTCATCCCTTCAGCTCCTGGCTGCTGCTTCACCACCAGCTTTGGGCTCACCACCACTTTTTGGTCATCCCACGGTTGTTGGATGCTCCCAAACCTCAGGAGAAGGGCAGCCCTGTTCCAAGCCATTGGGGTGGAGACCCTAGAGAGGGTTCTGGGGTCTCCATCACAGCATAGGGACAGCCAGACCGTGACCCTCTGGTGCCACCCCATTCCTGCAGCTGCTCCATCCCTTCTGCCCCAGGTTCCTGGCCCTGGAGCCCCGGGCAGGCACAGCCAAGCTGCTCTCCAGGGCACCCCAGAGCCACCCTCCCCTGCTGCTCCCGCCGCCTCGCAGCGCCTCTGGCTAAACAGAGATCAGAAATGTTAGATCTTTCTTAACATCTCCTGCCAGCACTGTCAGTGGCCCTCTCCAGAGTACCAGGGCCCTCTGTTATGTAAACACAGCACATTCTCTGTCAAAGATTAAAAAAAAAAAAGCCTCATTTGCACATAAAAGCAGCCTCTGCACTAGTTACGGGCACTGTGGCATGTAAGGAAGACTGTAGGTTAAATTCAATAATAAAGTGGGGCGGCGCAGAGGTCCTGCTCCAGCTCCTTCTCCCACAGCCCAGCCCCAGCTGCTCCAGCCCGACCTGCAGCCACCAAGTGGTGCCAGCCACGAGCCCCTGGGATGGATGGGGGCTGAGGAGGCACCCCGAGCCCCGGGCTGGGCTGTGGGTGAGTGACCCCCAGGCCCCTCAGACCACCCTGGTGCTCCTCTGTGCCCCCTTCATGCTCATGGCACCGCAGACTCCATCACGCCCATCTCCTCCCCTTGGCATCCCATCCAGAGAGACCCTGCTGCCCCACATCCCTCCCCACACATTTTTGGGAGCTGGCACGCACAGCTCCGAGGCACCACTCGGACCATGAATGTGACACCGTGGATGTGACACCCCTTGCTGCCAGCCCTCGGTGAGGCGGTGCCCACTGCTGTGGGATGGCACTGGGGGGATCGCTGGCCACGGTTGGGATGCCAGCAGCCCAGCTGGCTCCGGGGATGGCGGCAGCCAGCCGGGCCCGCGGCCGGTTCCGCACAAATTGAATCAGAGCAGAAACTGAACTGTCGGAGAGACGAGGGCTGGGGAGTGTCACGGTAATTGTGTTAGTGCCAGCAGCGCCACGGCTGCTCCGGGAGCTGGGGCACAGAGAGGTGGGCATGGGGGATGGCACAGAGCGATGGGCACACAAGGGTGGCCATGATGGGGTGGGCACGGCAATGCCAGCACAGGGGCTCACCGAACACCCAGACCTGTCAGGCCCAGGGGGAGGAGTGAGGGTCCAAGAGGGATCAGGCCGAGGGCCAGCGGGCCCAGACAGCCACAGAGCCAGGTGGCACGAGGGGTCACAGCGGCGGTTGACAGTGATGGTGACAGGGACACCAGACTCCAGAGAGAGGTGATTCACTCCCAAATCACTGCATGCCACCATCCAGCACCCGTGTCCCCATGGCCATCGGCCTGGGGATCATGTCACCATCCAGCACCCGTGTCCCCATGGCCTTTAGCCTGGCACACATGACCCCACAGACACCAGCCTGGCACTCGTGTCCCCGTGCACGCTCAGCCCTGTGCACACCAGCCCCGCTCACGTCTGCGGCAGCCGGGGGCGCGGGACGG
>NW_005054491.1:927300-929927 GCF_000277835.1 Geospiza fortis | reverse complement strand
AGCCGGGCCCCCCGCCGCCCGCGCCGGCTCCGCGCCGCAGCCCGCTGGGACAGCCGGATCAAGGCGCCCTTTGGGGGTCTCCAAAAGGCAAGGGATGGGGTGCACAGCCCCCCCAGGGGTGACCTCATTAGCACGGCCGAGCCCCAAAGTTGTTGGGCCTGGCATGCTGCAGGCAGAGCCTCGGGATGTGGGGTCACCAGTGGCATGGTGTTGGTGCCAGCCTCTTGTCTCATCTGCTGTCACCTCCCTGCTGTCCTGGGGGTGAGGGACACCCATCCTGCCAGTGCCACTGCCACCAGGCTGGAGGGAGATTTTGGGTGCCCTTGGTGCTGTGAGGGCCTGGGTAGCAGCAGGAAAGGCCACTGAGGAGATAGATCAGTGTCACACTCTGGTCTCTGAGCCAAACCAGCCAGTGTCCTGGCACTCCCCAGAGCCGTTCCATTTGTCTCATCCCAGAGCCACAACCAGGACATGGCACAGTCCTGCTGTGATGCCAGCCCAGTATCCACTGCTTCTGTGCCTCAGTTTCCCTGCCCCAGGGCTGGATCTTCCTGCACGGCACAGGTCCAGCAGCAGAAGCAACAGAGAAGGAGCACATTCCCCATCCCAACTGGCTAAAGACAAACAAATTAACGTGGATAAACACAGACTGCTGCATTATTTCACTTACACTATTTTCGGGGCAGCGGTGAGATGGGTGGCAGCAGGGCGGGGGGGTTGGCAGGAGCACCGGTGACTCTTTGACCTTGGAGCACTTGGACTGGCAGGGAATTTGGGGCGAGCAGTGGCGGTAATTTGATCGGCGGGAGCCGGGCGAGCGCTGGCCCCGCAATCACCAGGAAAACGCCGACGCGGTGGAAATCGGCCGCCGCTGCCCAGCGGGAGCGGGCACGGGGACACGGCTCAGAAGGACGGACACAGCGGGCACCTGTGTGCCCCCTGCCTCTGTTCAGAGCCGCCCTAGCACTCCCAGGAGACACCAATGAGCTCCAGACCCCCAGCCAAAGGATACCACTGTCCCCCCGTCCCGGCAGTGCGGGGCTGCAGAGCCGGAATTTATCACACCCGCCCCGACAGCTCCCTTTGACTGGGACTCCGGAGGGGCCAAGTGATGCCTTTTGTCTGCCCAACAATTAATTATTTCCTGGCTAATGATGAACTCCGACTTGCCAAGCAGGGAGTGGCTGCGTGTGGGAAGGAGACAACCCTCCCTCACCCCACCGTGCCCTCTTGCCACAACCTCTCCCACGGCAGGGTGGAATGTTGGGGTACCCAGGGATAAGGCCGGGCTGTGAGATCCCCCCTGCATCTCACCATCCTTCTCACAGGCACGCTGCCCCCCAAAAAGGGCGCCCTAAAGCAGGAGGATGGTGCTGGGCAGGCAGGATGGGTCCCCTCTGGCAGTGCCAGCAGGTGGGTGCTGCGCTGTGCTGCGGCAGCAGGTGCTGGCAGCACTCTAAGTGCCACTGGCGGCAGCCCTGGAGCACTCCAGGAGGGGATAACCGGCTGATGGGGCTGAGCTAATGGAGAAAATCCATTTAGGATCACTCGATACTCTCCCCTGGGCTTTCATTACACCTCAGGGCTCCGCAGGGCACCGGGCCCTGAGCCGGCCTCTGCCAGCCCAGATCCCATCGCTGCCGGCTGGATGTCTCGGCAGAGGGACTGGAGGGATGTGGGGAGGGATGTGCATGGGAGGGAACGAGGGAAGAGATGCAAGGAGGGATGAAGGAAGGGATGTAGGAAGGGATGTGCATAGGGAGGGATGCAGAAAGAGATGCAGAGAGGGATGTGCATGGGGAGTGATGCAGAAAGAGATGCAGGGAGGGATGCAGGAAGAGATGAAGGAAGGGATGTGCATGGGAAGTGATGCAGGAAGGGACACAGGGAGGTTTGTGCACAAAGCCTGCAGCTCTGAGCTTGTAGCTGCAGGTGACAAGAGCAATGCCAGCAATCCCTGCGAGGGACAGGGACAAACTGGGGTGCGATGGGGCCTTGCCCTGGAGCAGCCCCCAAGGAGCCAGGCCTGGCTCAGTGCCACAGGCAGGAACAGCGACCCCCGGGGCTGCGGGCACTCAGGCCCGGCTCCCCGCAGTGGGAAAAGCGACAGAGCCATGAAAAGAAGTAAAATAATTATCGGGCGCTGGCGGCTCGGGCTCCCGCCCAGCGCGTTCTGTTTAAGGCTAGTTAATAGCCAGTGTTCTCTGGTTAGGCCTGAATGACATTTCCAGAGTTATAATAACTGAGCTATTACTCGCCGTATTGATGCATTCCCCCCGCCGGCAGCGGCTCATCCCGCGCCGTGCCGCCTGGCCGCCGAAAGCTCCTTTAGTCAATAGCACTTCTATTTTTCATTACTCCCTGGAAATGTGGCTCTTGGAAGCTCATCCGTCATTCAATTACGCCCTGGTTCAGTCCTATCATACACGTGTCATAAAGTTCCTCAGATCTGAACTGCTGTTAATTTTCTGCGCCATCCCAAGGGGATGCCCGGGACGTGCCTGGAAAGCAACCAGGCAGCCGAGGGCATGCCGGGTACGGGCGCTCCCGGGAGCGGGGGCTGCGGCACTGCCCGGGCATGGGGGGCTCCAGCACCCCAGGGGTCACCCCAGAGCTCGGACACTGTC
>NW_005054491.1:924121-927290 GCF_000277835.1 Geospiza fortis | reverse complement strand
TGCTGGTTTATTCTTTTATCAGGTGTTGGTTTAACAGGGTGAGCTCCCCCCCTTCCCCTTTAATCCTATCGGCATCTGTGTTCGGCACGTCCGTACCCAGAATAATCACCTGCCTGGCAGATTTGTCACTTCACCAGATGTAAACAGGGAACTTTTCCTTTTTTTTTTTTCTTTTTTTTTTTTTTTTTTTTTTTTTTTTTTAACTCTCCTTTTTTAGAAGCTGCAGCTCGCGGGCAGAGGCGGCTGCTGCAGGCAGTACCTGTTCCAGGTCACCCTCCCCAAACCCAGGAGTTTGCTCTGCTCAGAGCTGCTCTCCAGCTGGGGTTTGGCTGAGGGGAGGATGACAGGGCAGTGGCACAGAGGGTGGATGCCAAACGCTGTGCCATGATGGCTGTTCCTGCCATCCTCTGCTGGATGGGCACAAACCCTGAGCCAGAGGGGAAAAGGGGCACAGGATGAGGCTGGGGGATGTGGGGAATGGGGGATGCTGAGTCACGGGGATGCCAGGTCAGGAAGATGCCAGGTCAGGGGGACACAGAGGTTGCTCACAACATGTCCCTGCACAGATGCCAAGGACCATCAGGTCCTTCACAGCCTTAAAAACTCACACCCAAGAGGTGATATTGGCCCTGCTCCCCTTCACACCCCTGCAGGCACCACTCCTGCTGTCCCACCACGGAGCGCCTGTGGCTCTCTCCCAGCCAGGGCTGTCCTGGGGATCCCTGTCCGTGCTCTCCTGTCCGGGGTGTCCTGTCCAGTCCCCTCAGCAGTGCCTGGGTGGTCTCAGCCACTCCACGTGGCCTCCCAGCAGGACAATGACCTGGTCACCGTCCTGCTCCTCCGCACTCCCACGCGCTGTTTTCCCTAAGCTGGGACAGACACACGCCCGGGTGGGACAGACACACGCCCTGGTGTTTGAGAACACCCTGTCACTTGTCAGCCCTCGGGACAGCCACGCTCCTGCCAGGCCCCTTCCTGCTCCTTGGACGGCTCTGCAGGGATTGATAAACAAACATTCCCATCAGGAGGATGAGCCAGGAACAGCCCAGCCACGAGGCTCTCACAGCCCCGGGACAATCACCACACTATCAGTCATGCTGGAACAGCTTTTACCTCGGTTCTGATCGGGGAAACTGAGGCAGGGAAAGGTGTGTGCATGTGCAGGGTGGGATGTGTTAGCTGGGCAGCACCCTCTGCCAGCCTGGCATTTCCCTTCTCCCCTGCCAGCCCAGGCTCCCTCTGCGCTCTGGGCACGGCTAATGACCGGCCTAATTGATCTCTGACGAGGCACCAGAGATCGATGCTGGATCCCGCTGCAGGCTCTGTGAAAAGCCATTTCTCCTGCCCGGCCGGGCAGCACCGCCCCTCGCCCGCAGGGAAGCGCCCATCGATCGGGGCGAGGATCGATCGGGTGGAGAGGGGATGGGGGGAAAGGCGGCCACCCCCAAGAGAAGAGAAGAGAAGAGAAGAGAAGAGAAGAGAAGAGAAGAGAAGAGAAGAGAAGAGAAGAGAGAAGAGAAAAGAGAAGAGAGAAGAGAGAAGAGAAGAGAAGAGAAGAGAAGAGAAGAGAAGAGAAGAGAAGAGAAGAGAAGAGAAGAGAAGAGAAGAGAAGAGAAGAGAGAAGAGAAAAGAGAAGAGAGAAGAGAGAAGAGAAGAGAAGAGAAGAGAGAAGAGAAGAGAAGAGAAGAGAAGAGAAGAGAAGAGAAGAGAAGAGAAGAGAAGAGAAGAGAAGAGAAGAGAAGAGAAGAGAGAAGAGAAAAGAGAAGAGAGAAGAGAGAAGAGAAGAGAAGAGAAGAGAAGAGAAGAGAAGAGAAGAGAAGAGAAGAGAAGAGAAGAGAAGAGAAGAGAAGAGAAGAGAGAAGAGAAAAGAGAAGAGAGAAGAGAGAAGAGAAGAGAAGAGAAGAGAAGAGAAGAGAAGAGAAGAGAAGAGAAGAGAAGAGAAGAGAAGAGAAGAGAAGAGAAGAGAGAAGAGAAAAGAGAAGAGAGAAGAGAGAAGAGAAGAGAAGAGAAGAGAAGAGAAGAGAAGAGAAGAGAAGAGAAGAGAAGAGAAGAGAAGAGAAGAGAAGAGAAGAGAAGAGAAGAGAAGAGAAGAGAAGAGAAGAGAAGAGAAAAGAGACAGAGGCACAGAGCCCAGCGGTCCCTGTGAGGTCACAATGCCAGAAGATCCACACTGATTTCCTCGCCTGACTCTTCCCCCCTTATCCCTTCCCCTTGTGTCCCACCGGCCAAATTTGACCTGATTTGGTGCAACCGGCCGGGGTCTTTACTTCTCATTGGCCCCATCCTCCCCTCTCCTTTCACTGGGGTTTAAGCCTTTTCACTCCATCCATTCACTCCAAGACTAATCAGATTAAAGCCCTGCCCGGGGGGCTGCCTCCCCTCGCACAGATTCACCCCCTTATCCCCCCTCTCCTCGCTTCACCTCCTTTTTCCCCTGTCAGGTTTTGGCAGCCAACTCCAAGGTCCGGGCACGGCCATGCCAGGGGTCAGTGGTGGCACCAGCTCCCCTTGTGTCCCCAGGGAAGGGCACAGAGTGGGGCTTCTGGGGCTACACAAGGGGGAATATTCTTCTGGAATGATGAGCGTGCAAGGCAGGGATGAAGAGGGTGGCAGGATGGGGATGAAGGCAGCACCAGCCACAGGTCTCCAAAGCCATCCTGCTCTTTGAAGAATCCCTCCTCCTCCTCAGCCGGGCTTCACATCCCAGGTCGAGTTAAAGGAGTATTTCATTTAGGAGAAATTTAAGAAAAAAGGGTACTTTTTTTTTTTTTTACTTCTCCCCCTCTTTTCACCCAGAATCATGAGTGGGTGAGGGGTGAAGCCAGGACCACGGTGCCCACCCTGGGGTCACCCATCAGCTCCCACACCCCGGGACCCTCCACTCCATGGCAGCTTTGGGATAGGAACAATTCCCCGCTAGAAACTTCCTGGCCTCATCCCACGTGCTCCAGCCCCAAAAAATATCACCCAATGCCCCCATCTTAAACCTTCACCATCGATTTCCATTCCCCTTGGCCCAGCCCTGCACACAAACGCATTCGCCACGGCCCCTCTCCCCGGCAGGGATTGTATGCAAAGGCGGAGAGGGGGAATGAATAATTCATCTCCGCTGTCTTTCAGAATTACACTGTGGAAAAATAAATCTGAGACTACTATATATATAAAAAAA
>NW_005054491.1:907979-923752 GCF_000277835.1 Geospiza fortis | reverse complement strand
GGAATGGGTGAGAGGGGCTGCAATGGGTCAGGGGGCTCTGCTGGGTGACAGGGGGCTGCCCTGGGTGACTGCCCTGAGAGGAGCAGAGGGCTGTGCTGGTGATGGGGGGGCTGCCCTGGTCATGGAGCTGTGCTGAGCTGAGTCAGGGGCTGCCCCAAGACAAGACCCCTCTGGTCTGGGGTGCAGTGTGAGCCCCCAACTCAGCCAGAACCCCCTCAACACCACCCTGCCAGCACCTCTGCAGGAAGGAGGGATGCTCTGCCCCACCCCAGAGGGGTCCCAGCTGGGTTTAGGGCCATGCCCTGACCCCTCCTGGTGCCCAGAACACCCTGGATGGGACCAGCCGTGCCCGCATCCCCCCTGGCAGCTGGTGGGGGCCACGTGCTGCCGCACAAACGGGGAGGGGAGGAAGCGGGAGGCACTTTAATTTGGCTATTTAAAAATAAAGAAATAACGCAGGCTTTGAAAGCCCGGAGGGGTCCCAGCGGAGGGACCTCATCCCCCCTTCAAAGGCCGCCTCTGCTTTCTTCCCCCCGCTCACAGCACACAAAGGTGCACGAGCACTTTCGTCTCTGTGGAAAGACCTTTTTAATTGGTTCCAGGCAGAAGGTTAAAATCTCTCCCCTTCCCTGTGCGCTTGGCTAAGAGGGGAAAGGGGAGGAAAAAGGGGGAGGCAGGGAGGAAGGGTTGTATGGAAGCAAAACAACTCTGCCCGGCGTGAAGGGGCTGAGCTGGGGGGCACCCAGGGCCAGTGTCCCCAACATGGGGTCCAGGGTCACTGAGGGTGATGGGGATCCCGGTGACCAGGGGGCTGTGGTGGGGGCACTAAGGGGGCTGTGCCAGGCTCTGGGGCAGGAGGTGCTCAGGGGAAAAGGGAGATGCTGGGTGTGAGGCTGCTCAGTGCTTCCATGGGAATGCAGGGTTTGGGAGGGTTTCTGCAGATTCCTAAAAAAAGCTGGTGGAAATGTGGTGCCTGGGGTCTTCTCATGGGGAGGAAGCTGGGCAGAGCAGGAGGGCACCCAAGGGGCTGCTCCCACCTCTGTGTGTCCCCCCATGGCCACAGAGTACCCTCAGCACGTCCCCATCCACAGCGGGGTGACCCCAGGATGGCATCCCGGGGCATCCACATGGAACCCAGCCCCTCACCATTCCCATTGCCATTGCCATCCCGTGTCAGTGCCACTGCCATCCTCCTGGTCCTGCCATCCTCCCAGGTCTGCCATCCTTCCAATACTTCCATCCCACTATTCCTGCCATCCTCCCTATCCTGCCATCTCCCAGCACTTGCCATCCTCCCAAACCTTGCCATCCTCCCAGCACTACCATCCTCCCTATCCTGCCATCCTCCCAAGTCTTGCCATCCTCCCAAATCTTGCCATCCCCCCAGCACTGCCATCCTCCCAAACCTTGCCATCCTCCCAGCACTACCATCCTCCCTATCCTGCCATCCTCCCAAGTCTTGCCATCCTCCCAAATCTTGCCATCCCCCCAGCACTGCCATCCTCCCAAGTCTTGCCATCCTCCCAAGTCTTGCCATCCTCCCAAATCTTGCCATCCCCCCAGCACTGCCATCCTCCCAAGTCTTGCCATCCTCCCAAATCTTGCCATCCCCCCAGCACTGCCATCCTCCCAAGTCTTGCCATCCTCCCAAGTCTTGCCACCCAGCACTGCCATCCTGCCAAATCTTGCCAAGCCCCCAGCACTGCCATCCTCCCAGCAATGCCAAGCCCCCAGCACTGCCATCCTCCCAGCACTGCCATCCCCCTATCCCTGTCATCCTCCTATCCCAATCCTCCATCCTCCACCCCAGCCCTGCCATCCTCTTGGTCCTGCCATCCTCCCAGCCCTGCCATCCAGCCAGCACTTTGGGTTTCCTTTCACGGAAGGGGGAGCTGAGAAAAACGCATCAATTATTGAGCCGGGGTGGCGAGCGCGCCGCGTCCCCCTTGCTGATGCCGCTCAGGTAGAGCCGCGCGAGCCGCAGTCAGACACCTCTAACACGATTAAGCTGCAGGGCTCTGCCAGCGCGCTTCAAGGTCAACTTCTCTGAGGCTGAAAAAAGGCAGGGCAGGCAGCAGCTCCCCCCGCCCCCGCCCGGGGTGGCAGCACGCTGGGGACGGGCACAGGGAGCCCCCAGGGATGGCAGAGGGACATGGGGAGTGCCAGGGCAGGGTGGCAGGGGTCCCACGGGGATGGGGAGGCAGTGCTAGGGTTCCTGCTGGGATGGGGATGCAGTGGTGGGGTTCCAACTGGGATGAGGATGCAGGGCCCAGGCTCCCAGTGAGATGGGGATGCAGTGGTGGAGCTCCTGCTGAGATGGGGATGCAATGGTGGGGTTCCAACTGGGATCAGGGTGCAGTGCTGGGGTTCCTGCTGGGATGAGGATGCAGTGCTGGGGTTCCAACTGGGATCAGGGTGCAGTGGTGGGGTTCCTGCTGGGATGGGGATGCAGTGGTGGGGTCCCTGCTGGGATGGGGATGCAGTGGTGGGGCTCCCACTAGGAAGGGGACTTGGAACAGGGATCCCAAGCCCAGGACGAGCACCCATCGAGCCCCTCTGCAGCAAAGCCACTCCTGTCATGCCATGAGGCAGGAGTGGGTCCAGCCCTGCTGGCTGCACGTGGAGGGGGAATTGGATCCAGATGTTTTCCCCAGCAGCCGGAAATCGCTTCCCCCATGTCAGCAGCCCCTTCCACAGCCCCACAAGGCCGTGGGGGGACCAGCTCTGGCCAGCATGGAGTGGTGACAACAGGGCTGGGATCCACCCTGGCATGGCACAGGCAGCAGAGGGACCAGGCAGCTCAGGAGGGGACAGGGTGGCAATGCCAGCTCTGCTGTGGTGCTCCTGCACTTGGCATTTGGGTACTCACAGTGACAGGACCCCCGGGCTGGCACAGCCACTTCACCCCCTGCTCATCCTCATCCTGCTCATTCCCTTCAAAAACCACCCTGCTCTCATGGTGAAGGAGGGACAGCCACCCCTCCCACACTCCACGAGAATTCCCTGCAGGAGAACAGGGATGGGTGCCCACCAGGATGGGTGTTCTCTGGGTTGGGCACTCACCATGCCAGCCAGAAGGCAACAAAGCCATAAAAATCTCCAAACCTCAGCAAGGGAGGACCCAGCTGCGATAGCTGGGTACACACAGGGTGGGGAAGGGCTGACAGGTGGCTCCAGCAATGGGGTGCATGACACAGGTCACCCCCAACACCATTCCTGAGAGGTCTCCCAAAGGATGCCACACCCACAGGTCCCTGTCACCACCTCAAGACATCTCCTGCTTTGGGGAGGGTTCCCAGGGCAGTGGGATGGAGACACAGCTTTCTGGGCCCGCCACAAGAGTGAGGAAAACCACTTAAAAAACCTCAAAAACCCATTTGAGAAGCCAGAACCCAAATTCCTCCCCTCTCCCATTATTTAAAGCCCATCCAGCTCCCAAGTCCTCAAGGATGCAAGAATCTCAATTACCATTAAAAGAATGCGTTCCTGCTCCTCCATTACGGAGAAAAGCATGAAAACCAACCCCTGGGAATTCCACAACTCTAGAAAGAAGAAAAATAAAATATTCATGTAATTTAGATTATTTAAAACGTGGCAGTTGGTAAACCAGTCTGTGCACTGGAGGGAACTGGGGGTGCTCACACCTTGCAGAAGGCCAGGACTGGGTCTGGAAAACCCAGTTGTGGTCACACAGATCCTGGTGCCACCCCGGGCACCCCACGCCCAGGATCTGGTGTTAAATGGGTTTTTAAACACCTCTGAGCATGTGGGATGCGGCGCTGCAGAAGGACAGCAGGTTATTTTTATCGTTGCATTAGTTCCAGTTTAATTGCCAGGATGTCATTAACGGCATGGAGCAGGGTCCAGGCATGGGGACACTGACACCAGGGTGTCCTGTCCCAAACCCCGTGGATTGAAACCCTGAATGTGCCTCTCCTCCCACCAACAGAGCTTGGTGACAATCAGGGACAGGAACCTTTGACCAGGGACAGGAGCCATCAAGCAGGGCTGGACCCTCCCAGCTCATCCTCTCCCAGCCCAGATGCTCCTTCTCCTCCAGCTCCACCCAGCAGCTCCAGGGAAGAGGATTGTGGCTCCCTCCAGACCTCCCTCCTCCTCTTCCTCTCTCCATGGCAGGTCCCAATTCCCTCCAGCGCTCCACAGTTGGGAATTCTCCTGTTGTCCCTTGTTCTCCAGCCCCGGGGCTCCATCGTGTCCCACCAGCCCATCCCACCTGGGATCAGCTCCTCTCGGAATTCCCACATCTCCAACAGGGCCAAACACCCCTGGTTTGTGCCAGAGCCTGAGGCTGGGATCTCTTGGGTCACCCAGAGCTGGGATGCACACTCAGCTCTTCCCTTGGCTGCTCCCACTGGTGCTGACCGAGACCTCCCCAGCACTGGAGCTGAGCTAATCCCGGGTTTCACACCCCGAGGGGCTGGAGGATGGCACTGCCATCGAGGGGACCCTCTGCTGTCCCTGTCTGCTCTGTGTTCACATGGAGCAGGAGAGCACAGGGGAGCAGAGCCACTGCTGAGAAACCACCTTGGAGGAAAGCAAAGCTGCCCATAAATAATGGCACACGGGAATGGGGGCACTGGAACTGCCCTCGTGTCCCAGCCAGGCGTGATCCCAACACCTTATTTCCACCAGGAGAGCCAGGATTGTGCTGCCAACAGCTGCCCAGAGCTTTGGATCATGCCCAGCACAGCGTCCCCAACCCACCAGGGACTGGCCACCCCTCAGCCAGGCCCCCAAAATGCCAGATGGGATCAGACACAGGACGTGGGATTTGCTGGGAGTGGTTTCTCAGCAGATCAAGGTTGCCAGAGGTGCCCGAGCAGGCAGGGCAGGAGGTGACAGTGGCTTAATCCCAAAATAGGAATGGCTCCTAGCAGGGAAAGCCTGGCCAAGGAGCATCAGGCCCAGGTGGACACGCTGGGGAGGGAGCTGGGATGCAGAGCTGCACCCCATGCTCTGGGACACCCCTGAACCAGTGCCCTGCACCAGTGCCTCCCAGTTCAGCACTGGGGAGGTGACACCTGGCAGGGACAGGGCCACATGGCTCCTGCAGAGCCCTGTGACGTTCTCGGGTGGATTTGCTTTATAGGGTCAGGGAGGAAGGAACCAGCGCGGAGATATTTAAGTGGCGTTTCGCCATCGGAAAAAATTAGAGTCACAATATTAATTAATCCTCAAAGCACTTTACGAACATTAACTAATTAAGCCTCCCAACCCCTCTGCGAGGTGGGAAAGGTATCATTGTCCTCGTTTCACAGCTGCAGAAAACCAAGAGTGTGGAGGTGACGTGACTCGCCCAAGGTCGCTGCAAGCCAGGCAAAGGTGGGAACAGGTTCCCAAAATCTGCACCTCGCTCCTCAGCAGGACAGGATCCAGCAGTGCTGGGCACCCTGGAGCCCAGGAATGCTGGATTCCAGCATCCCCAGCCAGGTCCCAGCATCCTGATCCCCACCCAGGGCAGGGTGGAGAGGGACAAACCAGGACCCCTATCCCCAAAGGGACATCCTGGGGGGAAAACCCACCAAACCCAGGGGCAGGGAGTAAAACCAGAAACCACCGAGGGGTTTTATGGAAAGCCCCACCAACCCTGCGTGGTTTAAAAGCGATTAGAGCCCTGCCTGGGTTATCAACCAGCGTCTCAATCCCGCGGCATCGATCCGGATAATAGCCGGCAATTGTTCAGATACAATATCATAAAGTCACTTTAACTACAGCCATAAAGCTTCCCCCGCCTGCAGCACCGCTGGGCTCCCCACGTCGTGCTGGGGACAGGCACCACCAGCACGTGCTCAGGGCTGAGGATGGTGGGGGGACCCCTCCAGGACCCCCTGAATAAGAACAGGATCCTCAGGGTTTGCTCCTCGTTTCCACTGCTGGGAGCGGAGGGAATGTGGAGCCCCCCAGGGCTCCCCTTGGTGTTGCTCCTGGGAATCTGCAGTGCTGGGGTCAAGGAGCTCCAACGCAGCCGCTGAGATCTGATGTTTCAAGTTTTAATCCGTGGGATTGATGGGAACTGGGAGAAATGGGGAGTTCTCCCAAATGTCCCTGTAGAGCAGCCCGGATCCCCCGGATCCCCCTGCTCCCCTGGTTTGTCGTTGTCCCCAACACATGGAGCTCCCGGCTGGGCAGTGTCAGGATTTGCCTCCTTCACCTCCTTCCCACAGCCAGCCCCCCATCCCAGGGTGCTCCCACCCTGTGCTCCCCGCCCTGGGTCACCGGGAGTGCCACTGGGGAACAGAGCTCCGGAGGACCCCGCCGGAGAACCCAGACTCCCCACCCGCCGCCTCCTCACCCACCGCTTCCCACTGCTTAATGAGCACAAAATATTTCCATGTTGCCAATTACTTGGTTCGTTTGTGCTGCTGCGGGCAGCGCTGGCGCAGGGAAAATCCCCCCCGGAGCTGGTCTGGCCCCCAGGGAGCAGGGAGAGCCCTGGACATTCCCATGGCCCCAGTGTGACACAGTAGGAAAGCAAGCCCTTGCTTTAAACAAACCTTTAAGGGATTTAGAAAAGGCTTTGAAACCCCTTTTTCAGTTGTCCCCCAGCAGACAATGGTTTGCGCTCCAACCTGCTGGTGACACTTCCCAGCACGGAGAAAACCCCGAACGGCATCAGAGATGTGCCAACCTCAGGGCATCCCAGCTGGGTCCATCCCTGCTCCCATCACATCCCCAGGCAGGATTCCCAGCTGGAGCCCTGTCCCCTGGCCAGAATTGCTGCTGTGACCATCACCACAAAACCATTCCAGCAGGTCGATCTCGAGAGCGGCGTTCCTCCCACCTGCGCCCATAAATCCTCCCTCCAACTGGAGCACGGAAGTGAATTATAAGGTGGAATAAAAATCACAACGTTTAAGGAAAAATATAAAAAAGTCACAAAAATCCATCCAGCTGGATTCCCCTCCCATGGGAATGGGGTCTCAGTGACACCGGGATTTTGGGGCAGCGAGGGACAAGCTGGGAAGAGGCCAGAATGAATTGGGCTTTGGCGCTGCCTGGATGGCAGCATACCTGGATGTGGGATGCACACTGGAATCAGCCACAGATGTGAGCCACCGTGTCCCCACACAGATCCCAAACCACTGTGGAAAGAGCTGGGGGGCCCCAGTCCCTCCTCGGGGAGCCCTGGGCTCTGTGAACACAAACAAGGGACTTCACTGCCGACATCCCAATTTCTGCTCCCGTCTGAAATTCCCACATCCAGCCCCGGAGCGGGTGGACACACTGTGCAGCAGGACATGGTGCTGTGAGAGCCATGTCCTTCTCCATCTCTCAATCACTCCACCAACATTAATTCCCTAATTTAGCCCCTGGCAGCAATCCTCACCTTACCCATGGAGAAACTGAGGCTGGGGGAGGGAGAAGCCATTTGTCTCCGAATAATGAGCTGGAAGCCAGATCCAGGATCACCCTCAGCTTGCAGGATGAGAGTCCCTGCTCCTGATCCAAAGCTTTCTATCATAAAAGACAATATTATGATTTATGATTATCATTACTCAGCTTCGAAATGGAGTCCAGATTCTCCTGGAGTCCAGAATCTGGCTGTGACACTGGGCCCTGGACATTCCCCCACTGCCGGCACTCCCCATCCCAATGTCGGGAACAGCCAAGGAACAATGGAAAACTGCAGATGGCAGGAGGATGAGCTGGGAGAGGCAGCGGTTGGGTGGCTGGAACTGAGGTCCACCGACCCCAGGAACCATCACAGAGAGGGGAAAGCTGGGAATGCCAGGAAGAGCAGGCAAGGAAAGCCAGGAGCTGGTCCGAGCTGAAGGTCACTGGCGGCAATGAGCGTTAGGAAAGCCGGCACTGGCTGGGCTGGATGCTGCCTCCAGAGCACACATCCTGCAAAAGCAATCCCCGTTCCCAAACCTGCTTCCAACTCTGCCAGTTTAGCCTTAAATCCCACCTCAAAGGGTCAGGAGCAATGCCAGGGCCGTGATGGGGCACACGATCCTGGTGTTCCGCAGGACTCGGCACCCGCGCGGCTCCGGCCAAACCAATCCCTGCGATCCTGTGGTGATCCAACGGAGACGTGGATGGAGCTTGGAGCCAGAAGCCATTTCTATTCCAGACAGGCTCAGATTCTCTGTTGGAAACTACACAGGAGCACCATTTTGACCAGCATTTACAGCCGGGACAGGCGCCAGAATTCCCGTGTGCCAGTGCCGTAGTCGACGGCGGATCTCCAACAATGGGACGGTCACTGGGACAGTCATGGCACAGCCAGGCAGGGCCACGGCTCCATCCCGAGCCCCTCAGCCAGAGCAGCAGATTCTCCCAACCACCCAGCACCAAAGATCTCGAAAAAGCCAAGGAGAGAGCCTGGAGCATTCCCAAGATCGACACCAAGCCCTGAAGCACGAGGCCGCTCCCGAGGGAAGAACCTTGCAAGGTTCAGGAAAACGGTAATTTCCCAAATAAAGGATTTTGCACCCGACCCAGCCCTCACCCAAATCCCCCAGAAGCAGCATGCTGAGGGGACGGGGGAGAGTCCTCACCCTAAAATGGGGATCCCAGGAGCTCATCTAGGGGCGAGAGAGCGGCCAGACACACAAAGAGAGGGAATTCCAGTTACAGGATTTGTACAGATTTTTTTACATGCAGAAAAATGGTGGAAAGGCAGGAAAAAGCGGAATGGGAAAATTGAAACATCCAAACACCAGGAGGGAGGGAAACGCTCCTGCGAAAGAGAATCTTTTCCCAGTAGCATCTCTCCCACCTCCCACCCCACTCTCCTGGATGCCCTGCTCGGTCGGTGCTGAGAATTGGGCGAAATTTGGAAAAAGCCTCTTTGGAAGGGTCGGTACATCAGCCCTGGCTCAGGCAGCTCCAGTGCAGTGTTGTGTAAAAATAAACCACAATTTGTGGGCACAATGTAAGAAGAAGGGGTCAGCAAGCAGACCAGGAAGGTTTGTGGAATTCCAGCGGAAAGACCTGGATTTGGAAAAAGCTGATATTCCTGAGGTGAAGAACGGCTGACAAAAGGTCCTTTAGATTTCAGGGAAAAGGCAAAATAACCGCTGTTGCATTGTACAAAAGCACCAACCATTCCAAAATAACCCTGGAATAAAAACGCCCATCCCAGCACAGGGTGGGGATGGAGGGATGGAAACGGACACCCGGACACGGCCCAGGCGGCTCTGCCAACCCAACCCGGCAGCGCTGGGGCTGCGCCAGCACCTCCCGACCCTTCGGAAGCCGGGTACCCCCGGCCCTCCCCGCCGTCCCCGGGGGCTCTGCCCCGCGTTTTTCCACTCAATTTCCTCCCCGCGTCGGCAGGAGATAAATCCCTCTGCTGAGGCAGGCGGCCGGAACGGCAAAGCCAGCGGTGCCAAGTTTAATAAGCAACCCTGATCAAGAATCCAGATAATAATTGGGATTATCGAGCTGGCTGGGAAAGAGCTTCCTCAGCTCCTGACGGCACCCCAGCCCAGCACCCGGGTGACAATGACACCCGCGGGGTCCCCAGTGGGACTGGGATGTTGATGGGAGACTGGGATGCTCCTGAGAAGCAGCAGAAGCCCATCCATCACTGAATATTAAAATAAAATCAAAATAATACACCCCTTTTTGAGTGCTCCATGCGCTGTCAGAAAATGCGGCACAAGGGAGGCCGTGCCCCCAAAATTCCATGGGAAGAGCCTGGGGGTCCCAGCTCCATCCCCACCTCTGCAGGAGCTTCCCTACATCCCGATTTTTTGTGGGGGACACACGGAGCCGGCACCGTCCCAGCGCCTGCGGAGAAGCTCAGCCGCTGAAATAATCCCGTCGCGGTTGAATTTTGTGCAGGGCACGAGGTCCAGGGGCTTTCTTTCCTCAGTGGAAACAGGATTGGAAAAGGAAAGAATTGGGATTTTTCGAGTTCTCTACAGGGTCAGGCTGATTTTATTTTACTGCAAATATAAATAGGGTTTTTGATAAATAATAATAAAAAAAAAAAAGACAGTCTAAATAAAACCCCCCTGGAAGACATGGCACGGAATCCAGAATCCTGGCAGGAATTGCTGTAGCCGGGCTGAGTGCTCTGGAATATTTGTATTTGCTGTCTAAACACTTTATCTCTTTCCCAGCACATGGGTGAGTTTTGCTCCCGTGTAATGTTCAAGGAAAAATAAACTGAGACGGATAATTCCTCCTCTTCTGCAGATAGAAAAAGAAAAATCCGACAAAACTTGGTTGCATTGGGGGAAACAGCAAAATATTCCCAGGGAAATTCGGCCGAAAGCCAAGGAAATAGATGAAGGAGGCAATTGGGATGTGGCAGGGGGGGGAAGCTGGGGATGGAATGGGGATTCCCCATTCCCAGCCATTAAAAGCCCCCAATAACCATTTATTCCCCTTTTTTTCCCCAAAGTCAGCGGCGCTGGCAATTGAAGCCGAGAGAGGTTTGGGTTTGGCACAAAAGATCTGAAATCCAGAGTTGGATTCCTGGGGGACTTCGGGGCTGGTGGAGAAGGAGCTGAAACAAAAAGTCCATTCCTGGAGTCGAACAAAAAAAAAAGGTATTGAGGGATGGGGTAAAACTCTGCGGATCCGGGGAACGCTTCGGCAGCGCAGTGGGAGTAGCAGGGGTGGGAATACTGGTTCTGGCATCCACAGGGAGCAGTGGCTCTGGGTCCAGTACCAGGATGGTGTTTAGTGGGATCGACCTGGCACGGGCAGCTCCGGCGTTCGCACGGACACACGCGTGTGCTTGGAGGTTCACAGCTGCAGGGAAAACGGGGAAAATCCCACAAAACAAGGCTGGAGAAGCTGGGAACATCAAGGAAAGAGGAAAACGGGGAGGTCAGGAAGGGGTGATGCGCTGAGGGAGTGTAGGGATGGATCCCACAGGATCCCACCATGTCGTAAGTTTATCCCACGGGATCCCAGCCCAGCACAGATGTATCCCAAAGGATCCCACCATGGCACATGTGTATCCCACGGGATTCCACCAGGACGTGGTTCAGCCCTGTGGCCATTCCTCTCTCAGCAGCAGCATTACTCACTGCTCCGCTGGGCCTTGGGAAACAAACAGGGGAAGAGGGAAAAATTTAAAAGGGGAGGAATTTAAAAAAAAAAATAGTCTAAATCCCTGTTTCCAAATCCCTATCCCATCATCCTGGTTCAAAATGAAGGATGTGCCCTAAAGGTGACACCTGTCCCAGACAGGACTGGTGTCACACCAAGGGAAATGCCAGGAATGCTCCCAGACTCCGAGCACCAGCACCACCCCGCCTTGCCAAAATCCACAAAGCTTTGATTTCTCCACCGGTTTGGGGCTCAACAAGAAAATTTTGGCAAAACCACTTCCCAGCCGCCCTTTAGGATGAAGCTTCAGGCTGGCAGCTCCGTGGCCGTGGATCTCCCCACCACCAGCCCCAATTCACACCATCGGGCAGCACAGCTGAATCCATCGGGTGACCCCAGCGGTGACCCCAGCCCTGCCCTCACCCCCTCCCACTCACAACACCCCCCCACAGCCCCCGCTCCGCTCTTTTGAGCCGGGAGCCTCATTAGGAGGTAATTAGCTGCGGAACAATGGGAAGCTCTTTAGCAGCCCAGGCACAGCATCAGCAACAAGCCAAGGGGGAAAGAGGGAGGAGAAATAAATAAATAACAACACTGTGACCACCCGGGAAGAAGCCAGGACGGAGCAGGGACACGGCCGGTGCTGCTGGACGGGCTCTATCCGCCTGCCCTGCTCTCAGCTTTGTCCTTTCCCGCTTTTCCTGCCGGGATCAAACCAGCCCTGGCGCATCCCACACCCCATGGGCGCCATTTCCCCGGCCAGCCAGTGCGAACAGCCATGGGGTCCCCAAATCCAGAAGGGCTGGGCTGGTGGCAAAGAGTTTGGAAGCACAGCTAGCCCTAAACACAGCCCTGGCTTTGGGGAGGGCTTCAAAAATGCCTCTGGAATTCATCTGGCAAAGGCCAAAGTGGCCAGCGGCTAACCCCAACGCTTCTGCAGCTCTGGAGAATCATGGAATCACTCAGATTGGGAAAGAGCTCCAAAATCTTGATTCCCAGCCATAATCCAGCCTGGACCCTTGGAGCACGGTGCTTTTCCTTGTATTTGCAGAGGCCAAACAGGGCCTGGTCCTGTTTTTGGGATGGATCTCCAAGCAGAGGGAAGGAGCCATCGGGATGAGCATTGGGTCATGGCAGAGGGGGAAAAGGAATTGAAACACCTCTTAGGGGCTGCAGGTAACAGTGCTCCGAGCTGCCCGCCTTCCATAAATCCCATTAAATCCAAGGAAGCGGGGCAGGATCTCTGCCCCAAGTGGGGAAAACCAGCTTGGATCAAAACGGAGCCTCAGAAATCACGATTAATATCTAACACAAAAGAACCGAAATTGTCACCATCAGGAACGAGGAGCTATTTAAGGAACAATTGCTGCAATTTTCCAGCCAACCCAGCAGCTGAACCTTGTCAGGCACAGGCAGGTATGGCTCCAGCCAGCTCCTGATGTGGCACTGGGATGGACACAGCCAGACAGCCCTGGAGCCAGGTAAACCCACAGCCAGGTACATCCTGGAGCCCCCAGGTAGGAATTCCAGGGGAATGCCACACAGGGGTGGCACAGCATTGCCAGACAGGGGAGTTTCTGGCATCGGATTATTTGTGTGTGTAAAGTGTATTTATGTGGGAGGGAAGTGGGGTGAATAAACACCCACATATGTAAATAAATCGATCATTTATATAATAGATATAAATATATTTGTATGTAAATATATAAAAATCAATATATATATATATAAATACACGAGTCTTTATTTATACAGCAGCACTTTCAAAGCTTTCCATGGCACCCCAGGGCATCTCTCACCCCCTGGACCGTTCCCACTGCCCACCCTCTGCGTGTCCCTCCTGAGCAGGACACCCCAGGATCCAGGGGGGATGCTGGGGGGATTCTGGGGGGATTCTGACCCTCCAGCAGCTCCGCACGCCCCCAGTCCATCCTCGCATTAGGATGCGGCGCATGGCCGGCATTTGGATACCAAATGTGCAACCAGCAGGGAATGTAATTGCGGTCCCTGGAAAGGGACAGGCGGAGACGGCGACGGGCACGGAGAGAGAATCCTGTCAGCGACGCCGGCCCGCTGGTGTCTGCTCTCCATTAACCACTCGCCGCAGCCCTGGGCTGGTGAGGAATTGCTAACACGGCTTAATGGGCTGGAAAAGAGGGGTGGGAAGGGCTGGGAGTGATCTCGGCACAAAGGGAGAACAGAAGGAGGAAAACTAAAAGAGAAGGCATTGCACAGGACGAGGCTGAGAGCTGGCACACCCAAACACCCAGCACTGCTCTGGCACTCCGAGAGGGGACTGGGGCTGATGGTGAGACAGGAACAAGCCAAGTGCCAGGGTTAAAATTCACATTAAAATCACTCCAAGGGGGAAACAGGGCAAAATTCACAATAAAATCGCGCCAAGGGGGAAACAGGGCATGTTGCTTTCAGGGGCTGATGTGGGCCCAGTATGATGTCCATGGGAGCAGGGAGGGGAGACACAGAGAACTGGGGACCCCAAAAGTCCCAGCCAAAGCCGGGACACAGAGGTTTTGGGATCCAGCCCCAATCCAACATGGAGACATGGGTGGGATCGCCCAAGCTGAGCCCTCTCGCTCGGCCACCCCTCTGCAGCACCAAATTCCCCTGGAAAAAACAGAGGTGGCATCATTTTCACTCCCTTGATGGAGAAGCGGGACATGCAGCCACCAGCAGCCAGGCCACAGCCCCTCATGACACACAGGTGGGCAAGTTGGCCCTGGCTTGGGTGGTCAGTGGGTCACGGCCACGGTTTTCCTGGCCACAGCCACCACACTCCAGCCTCTTGGACAA
The DNA here is from genome assembly GCF_000277835.1 of Geospiza fortis. Classification (NCBI taxonomy): domain Eukaryota; kingdom Metazoa; phylum Chordata; class Aves; order Passeriformes; family Thraupidae; genus Geospiza; species Geospiza fortis. The sequence continues at coordinate 909,907 of NW_005054491.1, read as the reverse complement.
AGCACCAGTGACTGGCAGGCGCCAGGGCTGCAGCTCCAGGAGATGGGAATGCAGGAAAAAGGGGCACAAAATCCAGTGGGATTGAGAACATGATCTAAATCCCCTCCAAGATGTGCCCCACTCACCTCAACCCCACCACCCCCATGGCAGGGGCACCTTTCCCCACAAAAGTCCTGCTCTGCCACCACCGCCGGCCCTGAGCATCACCTGGCTCCGTAAATCCCCCTGCCAGAAACCATTTCTCCGGTTCTCGATCCCAGGATTGGGGAGTGCAGAGGAGCAGAACAGAAATCCCAGCTGTGCTCACAAACCACACCGAAAAATAATACAGAAATCAGCAAAAGAGCCGCTCGGAGGCAGCGCCGTGACCTCGGCGTTAAACCAGGCCACGGGCACGATGCCGCCCGGTGCTGGGGATCTGTGCCATGCACAGAGGGAGGAGAGCCCCTGTCACTCTGCACATTCCTGCCGTGGATCCAGGCACACGGCAGTGACCACGGGATTGCTGCAGGAACACCGACCAGCATTCAGGAATGACGATTCCCTGCCCGTCACCCGGCTGTCGGCAGAGCGGGGGACGGCAACAAATCCCAAACCTTTCGTCCTTCCTTGGCCTCACAGGGGTTTCCAGCACGGCCACAAGACCATGGGTCAGGATCACAGGCCTGGGGACCTTCTGAGGACAGATTGCTCCATCCCACAGACCCTTTCCCCCATAGCACGCAGGTTTTCCCATATCCCTGATTTTTTGTCGCACGGCGCCGCGTGCCGAGACATCCACCCTAAACCCACTGTGGTGGGGGGGAAAATGGGGGCCAAAACTGGACACCCCAACCCGCTGGTGATGCTGGACACTCCAGCACACACAAATCGACCTGGTTGGCTCCCATGGAAAATCCACCCTGGAATGCTACGGGTGAGCGGCTCCTGCACCACCAAAAACACGGAGGGACAGCGGGAAGAGCCCTGGGTGTCGTGCCGGACCCCTGTCCGCAGTGCCAGACCCCTGCCCGCAGTGCCAGACCAGGGAGGAGCCCCAAGGTCCCATCCATGGGCACATCACCCTGCACACGACCAATGGATCCACCCATGACCGGCCCAGCCATGGCCAACAGATCCACACCCGGAGAGCGACCGTCGGCAGCGCCTGTACATGCCATGGAGCAAAAACCCACACTTCCACATGGTAACAAAACTGCCCATTATTATATAATTCTACCTTCATCATGCTTCATTTTTTTCCTGGATAACCCAGGAGTTCCAACCAGCCAAACGTTTTCCTAGCGCATCCTCACAAAACCATTTAAAAATAAAAATAAACCTTGTAAATCCACAGCGAGTGGTTAAATCTCTCCCCAGAACAGGGAAATTGCAGCATCCCGAGGTACCACTTATTTTTAATTTAGCCCCAATTATGAAATATAGAATTATTCTAATCTGGGCAAATCATATTGACCATGAGATTTATTCCTGTCTTTTATAAAATATAGATTGCTGTATAAACCTGAAGAAAAATATTTAGCGGCAGAGAAGGTCTGTGGGTTCAAACAGGACATTTTAACCTTGGGTCCTTGCCCCCTTTTTTTTTTAAAACCCCTTTTTATTTGCCCCTTACTAAATGAGATGTTGGTGGGGGGGAGAAAAGAATGAAAACAAGGGACGAGAAAACACAGAAATACATTTTTCCTTCATTTTTAAGAATGAGGCGGTCTTGTAGTAACTCCAGAGAAAAAAAATAAACCCACCGCTGGGTTCAAAAAGGGAATAAGCAGGAAACTCAATGGCAATTTCAATCTTTGCAACCCCTAATAAATTGCCTCGAATTCCGAGAGCCGAAGGCGCAGGCGGGGAGCGCTGGCGACACGGGGCGCTCCCACATTGGGGAAATTTGGGTCACATCCCGGAGCCAGGCGCTGCGGACGTGCCTG
>NW_005054491.1:906306-907819 GCF_000277835.1 Geospiza fortis | reverse complement strand
GGGATTCTCAGCGGCTTCTATGAGAGGGCGAAGGGGATGGAGGCGACGCCATCACCGGTGCTGGGTCCCAGGACGCCCCTCACCAGTGGCCAAGGGGCTACTTTGGGCTGTTGGCACCACCATCAGAACCCTTGGGTGCCAAATCCCATCCCCAGGAACCCCTGAGCGCCAAATCCCAAACATCAGAACCTTTGGGCACCAAATCCCAGCCACTGGAACCTTTGGGTGCCAAATCCCAGCCACCGCCCCAACCACCCTCATCTCCAGGATGCCAGAGTTGGACTGGGGGGGACACCTCACACGTGTTTGGCATTTGGGAGAACAAAAACACAAAGTGCGGGAGCTCGGGGGGGAGCACCAGGAGCTAAAATCAAAAAACTTCGCAATGGGCAAAGAGAAAAAAAAAAAATTAGGAAAAAAAAAATAATTCCCTGGCTCTTACAATCCCCCACAAAAATGTGAGGGAGATAATAAAATCCATATGCACCGCAGGCGGCCCACGACGCAGGCACCACCGCCAAGGAACCACCACCAAGGCACAAAGGGACGGGCTGGCCCCAATTTCGGGGAGGACAGAGGGGCACGGGTGGGTCCCCCCAAAGGGACGTGTGGAGGTTGGGTGGACACCAGGCGCTGCTGAGGGTTCTCAGCCCTGCGCACGTCCCGGCGCCGAAACGCCGCCAGGAACTTTACCCAGCTGCACTGGTGTCATCGAGGCAGAGAAGGTGGCACCGAGGGTCCCCTCATGGATGGCAGCAGGGGATGAGGGACCCAGAGCTGGAGGAGCTGCCTCACATCCCTGGCAGCCCTGGGGATGAGGACCAGGCCACGCCATGCCCCACAAGGCCACTTGTCACACAGGGACTGAGGGGGACAAAGAACGCCCTGCTTGACCCAGAAAACAGGACAGCCCAAAGCTGAGGGACACAGGGGCTGCACCCACCAAGCTCATCCCTCACCACTCACAGACACTGCCAGGCTTGGGAGAACTTTGAGGAATTTTGGGGGAAATGGGGATTTGGTGGCTGGTGTTTGTTTTTACAGGAATCCCCACAAACGGGCCCGTTCAGACCCCAAAGAGTGTCCCCAACAGGGAGGGTTGGGGGGTCCCGAGGGTCCCAACCACCTGAACATTCCCAGAGCAGAATTCCTCCCGCTTCCAACTCACCAGCAGTTTTGGGTTCCTCAAAATCACGAACAAAGAAATACGACAGAAACAAAACTCTTGCCCCCAAAGAAAAAAACACTTGGTGGGGAAAAAAAAACACACAGAAAAATCGAAATTCCAACTGGAGTCAGGAAACGAAGCCAGCTGTGGGGATTGCGCTTCCAGGATGGGAATGACCCGGGAGCAGCAGGGCCGGCCATCCCCAGCCCCGCACGCCCCGTGCCCCCTCGGGCCCGTGGTGCCATTTCCCCCCCAGATCGTTCTTCCCGAATCCCCCGCAGCCGCACCCGCCGCTCTGGGCGGATTTCGGGGTTTTTTTCTCAGAACCTTCACCCCCGGAGAGGG
>NW_005054491.1:901246-904848 GCF_000277835.1 Geospiza fortis | reverse complement strand
GTTTGGGGGTCCGTTACCTTGAGGAAGGGATGGGTTGAGGGAGGGTTGGGGTGCCTGGGGGTGATGGGCAGGAAATGTTGCGAAGGGCAGTGAGGGGCTCACACTGGAGGGGACAGGGATGGGGATGGGGATGGGGACGTGTCCTGTGACCCACAGGTGCCAAGGAAAGACAGACAGACAGAAGGTCCCACCCTCTGCAGGGACATTTTTCACCTCTGATATAAGGATAAATCAAACAACAATTCGTGTTAAGGGATCACTCTTCTTTGTCAAAATCTTGGAAAACAGTGATGGGAATAACACAGTGCCCTGAAGCTGCTGTGGGGCCATGTCCAGCTGTGGGGAGGACAGATTTTGGGGAGTACACAGAAAACCCAGTGGAATTTTTGGTCACAGGTGTGCCACCCAGCCACAGGCCTAAGGACACCCCACGGTTGCAGAGCCACATCCCCAAGCCAGGACACCCCACGACCCTGGGGTCACATCCCTGAGCAAGGACGCTCCTCTTGGGCTGTCCGGGGGAGCTGGTCCTTGCTGAACAGGCCCTGCTCTGCTCCCAGAGTCCCCTAGGTCCCCCCAGGTTCCAAAAATCGTTTCAGAAGGATGAGTGAACACAGAGGGACTCCAGACCCTCCTCCCCAGGAACCATAGAATGTCCCCCCGAGTGTGCTGGAGTGTCCTCCCAGGTGTATAAGTCCCCCCTGAGCCCCTCGGAGCCAGAGCTGGCTCCCAGCAGAATTCCTCAAGTGCCTCCAGATGCAAAGACACTTCCAGTTGGATTCACAAAGCACCAAGGTGCCCATTAAGTCCATCAGGAGGAGCAGTTCCAGCACATCCCGCTGCCTGTCCTTCTGCTCAGCATCCAAATATCCCTGTAAATCCATCTCCATCTCACGAGCTCTTAGGAGTTTGTCCGTGCTAAAAGGGAGGCAGCGGCCCAGTGTAAAACACCTCCAGCGCCACACGGAGAGGTGGGATATAAATAAAATATGGATCCTCCTCATTATTTATTTAGCAAATCTGTTTAGGAAAATCTCCACGGACTGTGGGGCTCAGCATCCCTCCTCCCACCCCAAACCAAAACAAATAAAAACCAAATTATTTCGGAATAATGCTGCCGGAGCGTCCTCCCGCGCCGCGGCTCCATCAAGGTTATCCATCTCCTCATCCTGCTCCCATCAGGATCCGTCTCCATCAAGCCCCCGACAGCCAATCTCCCCCCTGTCAGCGGACGCTGCCATAAACCCCGACACTTGTCTGTCAACTTCATTTGTTTCCATCTCTCCAGCCAAGCCACTAAAAGCCTTTCCGGGCTCTCCAGGAGGCCAGGCCACGGTTCCTCCCAGCTCGGGGACAGCGGTGCGAGCCCTGGCAGAGCCACATTGCAGGGCCAGCTCCAGGGATGTGGTAAAATCCACAGCTGCCACCCCACAGAGCAATCCTATCATTGTCTGTGGATTGGGAACAGGGATGATCCAAAGGGCACCGTGCTGGCCAAGGGGTCAGCCATGCCTTGTGGTGCCGGGTCACCAATGGGCACAGAGATTCCCAGTTCATCCCAGCTCGGCCCAGGGCATCCCAGTTGAACCCAGCACATCCCAGCTCAGTTCAGTGCATCCCAGTTTAGCTGAGTTCAACCCTGTGCATCCCAGCTCGGCCCAGCTCAGCCCAGGGCATCCCAGCTCGGGCCAGTTCAACTCCGTGCATCCCAGTGCAGCCCAGCTCAGCCCAGGTCATCTCAGCTCAGCCCAGTGCATCCCAGCTCAGCCCAGTGCATCCCAGTGCATCCCAGCTCAGCCCAGTTCAACCCAGTGCATCCCACCTCAGCCCAGTGCATCCCAGCTCGGCCCAGCTCAGCCCAGTGCATCCCAGTGCATCCCAGCTCGGCCCAGCTCAGCCCAGTTCAACCCAGTGCATCCCAGCTCAGCCCAGTGCATCCCAACTTGGCCCAGCTCAGCCCAGTTCAACCCAGTGCATCCCAGCTCAGCCCAGTGCATCCCAACTTGGCCCAGCTCAGCCCAGCTCAGCCCAGTTCAACCCAGTGCATCCCAGCTCAGTTCTACTGGAGCTGTGGGGGATCCCAGATGAAATTCCCTGGAAAATGGGATGATCCATCAGGATCAGGCAGGAGCAGCCCCACGCTCACTCCAGTGGGTTCCCTCCCAGCCAGGATCAGTCCCAACCTCAGGGAGGGCCCAGCCCCAACCCTGCTTTGCATGGAACAACTTCTCCTTCCCCACTCCTGGTAACGGGAAGGAAAACGTTTTCCAGGATTTTTATGGCTTCTCCAAACAGCACCAGGTTGTTTTTCTAACCAAACAAAACCAACTATGTGCCTTAATTACTGCAAATCCTGCAATTTCCAGCCCCCAGCTCCATGCAGGGGGCAAGGCTGGATGCAGGGAGGGATAATTCACACCCGCCTCCCTCTGCATTAATTGGATCGGCCAGGAAATTACGGAAAATATTTGTTCCTGATAGAAAAACCCTTCCCATCAAAAAGGTGAGGAGTCACAGGGAAAAGGCTGGGAAGCACCAGCGCAGAGCAGAGCCAGGCTGCTGGGAATGGAGTTGCAACAGGAAAAAAAGGGTCCCTTGGAGCTTCCTGAACTGGAAGGGGTCGGTGTGATGGGAAATCCCAGCTGGCAGCAGGATCCAGATGCCCGGCATGGACACAGAGGGTGGTGCTGATGCCTCCAGCCAATCGATCCTTGGCATTGTGTGGCATCTGCAGGCACAAGCCCCCGTCCATGGACTCTGATCCCATCCAAAGGCACCGACCCCCCAAAGGTCAGGGAGGGGCCCATCCCTGGCTCACGGGGCTGGGGACACCCATCCATGTGGCCAGACTGTGGCACAGCTCTGGCTCCCAGGTTTTGCTCCCTGGAGCCTCCCACGCACCTGAGTTTATTCAGAATACCAAGCAAGCTGCCACAGATACGCGAAACCACTAAACCCCGCAATCATACCCCAAATGTGGGGGCACCCGGAGCTCCTGTGGAGCCCCCGGGATCTCGGGCAGTGTCTCCCCTCCAGCGGGGTGGGAGAGAGCCCCAGCCTGCGGCTCAGGGTGGGAACCCGGAGCCCGGGAACACCCAAACCCCTCCCGCAGCCCGGGCACGGACACGCCTCGCCCGGGGCCGTTCGCACCTTCCCCCCGCAGCGCCGGGCGCGTTCTGCCGCCTCTTCTGATGCTCGTAAAAACCCGGAGCCACGGGGGAGAGCGGCGCCCCCTCGGCTCGGTGGTGTTTGGTGACCGCTGGTCCCTCGTCCATCGGGGACGGTGGCACCGCAGCGCCCGCTCGCAGCAGAGTCCGCAAAACAATTTCCCACCATGAATTAACCCACAGTCCCCTGGAGAAGGGGGCGGAAACGGCACCTGCACACCAGCGCACACCTGGAAAAGCAGCCGGGAAAGCGTCGAGGGCCAAAATCCCGCGGTTTCGGCCCAAAAAGCCGAGGCGGCGGAGCGGCAGCACCGCATTGCTTAGGCAATACCCCCCTCTAGTGCCGGTGCCCCTCGCGGCCCCCCGGGGTTGTCACCGTGCACTCGGGTCTCCGCTAATGCGACACAGCCCCGGGCCCTGCTTGGATTGGGGAAA
>NW_005054491.1:895468-900731 GCF_000277835.1 Geospiza fortis | reverse complement strand
AAATAATAAATTAAATAAATGAAGGTGAGAAGGGAGAGCAGGGAGCTGGAACAGGTCCTGGTAAGGGGAATGGTTCCCTGGAGCTTCCCTGTCACAGGGACCCCCAGGTGGCTCCTCAAGCACCCCCAAACTGACCCTGGGTCTGCAGGCACAATCCCTCAGAGACCATCGCAGCATCATCCCCCAGCTTCCACCCAGGGGCTGAGGCACCTCTCAGCTCCCGCAGGACTTGGGGCAGAGTTTTCCCACCGGGATCCCCGAGGAGCTGCTGGAATGCAGATGAATAACAAACCGGGGTGAAGGAGAATGGGCCCCGTGGGGTGAGGCACACGCCTGCTCAGGGCGGGGGGATAGGCCAGCACAGCCCCAGGCAGGGCGTTCAATCCTTCGTTTGGCAGGAAAAAAAGGCATTTTCCAGGCAGGAAAGCGCCGGGAAGGCGAGGCCCGGCTCTGCCTCCCAGGGCTGCCGCCTGTCAGCAGCCGGGAATCACTGAACTACGACGGATGTCTCGGAGGGATGATAGGGCAGCGACCCTCATATTTTCTGCGGCGAGCGCTCCTGTAAGCTCCCTTTGTGCTGGAATGATGGGAATTCATTACAGACCACCCCCCGCCGCGAGCTGGCTCCCAGGGGAGGGATCTGCCGGCTCTCTCCGAGGCTAAATGGGATTAGGTTATCTCCAGGCACGGATACTCAGACAAGAGCACACCAGGAACGGTCCCGGAGCATCCAGCCCGGCTCAGGCTCAGGTATCACCACCAGCTCCTCCAGGTGAGGATCCGTGATCTGCTCCCAGATGGACACAGCAGGGAGATTTACTGGTGGTGCTGATCCTGGAGATGTTTGGTGTCACTGTGTGTTTTGGGGGAAAAGTCACTCCAAAGGACACTCACCGTAATCCTGACCCTCATCCTGTGATCAACCTGTGATCAACTGCTCAGCAAAGCGTGGCACAGGCTCTGCCAGCCCTGTTCTCCCAGTTTTGGTGCCAGCAGCCCTGATGCCACTTTCAGTTCTGCATCACGGCACAGGGAGTGGGGCTGAGCTGGGCTTCACCCTGGGAGAGGTGGGAGAAGCCAGAGGGAGCATCGCTGTGCCCAGCCTGGCACTGCTGGCACTGCTGTCCCAGGAGGACACACCATGAGCTGCTGCAGGAGCAGGAATTCCCAGGCTGAGCCAAAACAGCTTAAAACACCAAAAACTCCATCTCAGTGGTTGGCAAAAGCAGAGGTTGAGTTGGGGTGGAAGCACCTTCACTCTGCCCTGCCCACAGCAGGGCTTGGCTGCTCCACTCTGGAGGCCCCTAAAGACCACCACAACCTCCCAAAGACCACCATGATCTCCTGAAGCCCCCACCACTGTGACCACCTCCGTGCAGATCCCAGCACAGCCCTGCTGGCCCCCCCCAAACTCTTCCAGTGCCCGCCCTCAGCACGAGCACCAGCTGCAGGGTTGGTGTGAGCATGGCTGCACTTGCTCCACTCCCTCTCCCTGTGGCTGCTGGATTCCCTCAATCATGTCAAACAAACCCAGAGAAAAACACGTTTGACTGCATCAAAGTTCAAACCTCCACCTGGCCGCGTCCCCGAGCAGGGACCCTTTAAAGCTGCGAAGATGTAAACTCCCCCAGGTCTTCATTATGTCTTACAGGCCCGATATTATATCAGATTATGGAATCATTAAACAAAAAATTGTACTCAGCGCTGTCCGGAGGGGCCTCCAGTTACCTTGTCTAAATATAACAGCATCATTTTTAACTGAGGAGCTGGTACAGTCCCTTGGGCCTTCATTATATTTCATGGGTCTGGGCTGGAATATCATCTCCCTCATCGGAGAACTTATCCTGCGCTCGTGCCAAGGCCAAGGCCAGCAGTGCTGGATGCCCTTCTCCATGGGACACCTCCCGCTCCATGGGGCACCCCCTCGCTGGCAGAGAGGAGTGGGATGGACTGAGAGGACTGAACAAAGGAGGAGATGAAGGGAGAACAGCGTTGGGGAGGGGGGGGATCAGAGCCAGGTAGGCGCCCAATTATTTTAATTGCATGTAGGTGCCCTTCTGGCTCGCTGATGCGACACATCAGTGTTTACTGCGCCGAGCAGAACCAATTATGTTTGAACACCGAGGGGCTGAGAGACAGCAAATAAACACGGCAGCGTGCGGGGGGCTCCGCCAGCCTCCGTTTGCACCCGTCTGTCAGCGCCCAGCCAGGCATGGACCGGGAAAGGGGGGGGATCCTGGCGTGGCTCCGGGCAGGGAGCCCCACGGAGCAGCTCGGAGGGGAGAGGGAATAGATCTGTTTGGGGGAAAAAAAAAAAAGGGGGCAAGAAATAAAGCTGTAAAGCGATAGTTTCTGGCAGGGCTTTGACACGAGTTGTCAGAGGCGGTGGTGCGTGTGCTTCTGTCTTTACAGTAAATAACTGTCAGCAATTAGGAAGTGGAGGTGGTTCCAGGGAGTCGCGTCACTCACCAGGCATGGGGAGTGAGAACCACAGGCCCTGGGGCTGTGTCCCCTCGGGGGGGCGCGCCCTTCCCCCCCGGCCTAGCCACAGCCAAGGCTCAAACCCCCAGGTCTGCCCGAATTCCCAAACATCGGGGACGGAGCTGTGCGGAGAGGGGCACAGATCCTCAGGGTCTTTTCCAACCTAAATGACTCCACGAGCCACGAAATCCCAGGATGGTTTGGGATGGAAGGAACTTAAAGATCCCCCAGTCCCACCCCCCTGCCGTGGGCGGGACACTTTCCACTATCCCATGTTGCTCCAAGCCCCAGTGTCCAACCTGGCCTTGGACAATTCCAGGGATGAGGCAGCCACAGCTGCTCTGGGCAACCTGTGCCAGGGCCTCCCACCCTCACAGGGACAGATTTCTTCCTTATACCTTGCGTAAATCCACCTTATTTTAGTTTAAAACCATCACCCCCATCCTACAACACATCCCCATGACCTGGCCCTGATGATCCCTTCCCGCCAGGACATTCAATGATTGCATGATCAGTATTGAACCCAGCCCTGAGCCTCATCCTCCCCACCGCTGACATCTCCATCACCTTCCTCCTCTTCCTCCCACCCCCATGGCAATAATTGGCTCTGGCTCCCAGCTCTCCCCTTTCCCTCCTCCCTGTTTTCTCTCCCCTCTGCTAAGAGCAGCTGTAGCCGCGGCTCAGCCTGCGGAGCTGCCGAGTTCTTTGACACCAATAACCTCTGTCTTTGTGCTCCGGGGCTCGGCGGCCGCTGCCGCTCCCTCCCCGGCTGGCACAGCCCGCTCCCCCCGGCCCTTGAGCAGCTTCAGAGGCTCGCTGGAGCTCAGCCCCCGGAGCTGGGCCCCGGGGACCCCCAGCTCCCGTTCCTATGGCGACCGAGGATGCCGATGCGGCAGCCCGAGGCGGTACCTTTGGTACTCACGGATCAAACCGCAGGGCAAGCGGTGCCGGGGAGGGGACACGGAGTGCAGGGAATGCAATGACTTGAATTAAGAGCAGGAGAGCCGGCAGCTCCCCTCCCCTCGAGGCCAAACTTCCCCTGGATGGGTTAAAACTTTATTTTTTTTTAATTTTTCCCCCTGTCCTTGGCCTCGCCCAAGCTTTGGGAAGCACACACCCGGTGGGGACAGCGGGCTGGGATCACCAGCGTGGGCTGCAGGGCGCCAATCCGATGGATGTCGGCCCTGCTGTGCTCACCAGGGGAGGCAGAGGTCAGGAGAATCCTGACAGGCTCCAAACATCTGCCCTTCAGTGTCCCCTCCAGTGGCCCAGGGACCAACTTCATCCCCCCTTGTGCCCATTGGTGTGGGACAGAGCCCAGGAAGGGCAGAAAGAGGGGGAGCAAAGCCCAGGAGGAGCAGCAGAAGCTGGGGGGACACCCAATATCCATCCAGCTGCCTTCCCAACAGCAAGGGCCAGGAATGTGAAAGGGAAAAGGTGACTTTTCCCTGATTTTGTGTCTCCTCACAGCCTCTTTTCTTCTCTTTTCCATCACCCTCCTTCCTTGCTGCTCTTTCCGCTCCGGAGCATTCAGTGCTTTGCTGGGGCATTAAGAGGCGGCAGCTCAAACTGTTTAGTGAAGCATTAAAGGGGCATGAAAACACTCACATCACGGGAGCTGAGAGCCCTGGAGCATCCTCGGGAAAAAAAAAGCACCTCCCAGTTCTGGGAAATAAGACATATTTCTGTGCTCACAGCACCAGACAAAACCCATCTCCCAGCTCTTGCCAGCCCAGGCCCAGCTATCTGACATTCCTCTGCTCCTAAAGTCAATCCCTGACATTCCTCTGCTCCTAAAGTCAACCCCTGACATTCCTCTGCTCCTAAAGTCAATCCCTGACATTCCTCTGCTCCTAAAGTCAATCCCTCCCCGTTCCCATCCAGGTCACTTGGGAGCAGCTGGGCCACCACCCTCCCAAGCCACCATCTGCCACCATCCAGTCACTCAGCAGCCCCCCAGGATTCCTCAGACATGCCCAAACCCCAGGATTTGCATGATTTAGACACGTTTAAACCATCACAGCTTGAGCACATGAAAAGGAGCCAATTCTTCACTCCCTCCGCCCCATATCCAGCAGAAACCTGCAAACACCCCAAGGCTAAAAAGGGATTTTCCCCCTTTTAAGGGGTTCAGAACCCACTGGGCACACGCAGAGCTCAGGTGTCCCGTGCCCCATCCCAGGCTCTGAATGCAGCACCAGACCCAGGAAAATCAGGAAAAATCTGGAAATCAGAAACCTGACTGTTCCATGGAGGGGAAAGGGCTGCTCCACATGAACCCCTCAGCATCTGGCTGAGAGTTTTTCCTTCTTCCTTTAACCAGCCACAGGGAAACTGGATTCCTTGGGAGGGGCTGCTGTCCTTGTCCCAACACCTGGAGGTGGGAGTGATGCCTGAGCCCCATCAGCCAGCCCTGCTCCCTATGGGAGCCATGAGGAACATTGTGAAGCAGGAACAAGAGGATTTGGGGCTCCCTCTGAGAGGCCACCATCCCTTCCCAAGCTCAGAAATCAATCCCAGAGCTCCCACTCTCACCATTGCAAGGGCCCAGGGTGTCCCAAGCGTCCCCAACTGGAGCATCCCTCAACTCCAAGGATTCCAGACAAGAAATGGGATAGAACTGTCCCAGGGAAGCACCATTCCCTGTGAGCACATGGAGCTGGAGGAACCAAGCAGGTGTCCTGGCCAGGGCACAGGACCTGGGTGTGCTGCTTGGTGCTCCCAGCTTGGAGAGGGTTTGGCACAGGCTCTGCTCTGAGAGAACTGGACCAGCTCTCCCATT
>NW_005054491.1:881867-895458 GCF_000277835.1 Geospiza fortis | reverse complement strand
GTGCTGCTCCCAGATCTATCTCCCCCTTCCCTTGTCGTGGCTTGGCATCTCTCCTTTGGGCAGCTCGTTTCCAGCACAGAAAGGGACAAAAGGCTCTGTTGGGGTCTCCTCCCTCCAAGGGCTCCATTTAGGTTCCCCCCACCAAGGGCTCCGTGCAGGGTCCCCCCTTTCCTTCCCCAGCAATTGTGATGCTAAAATCCCCAGGACATGTTTCTGCAAAGAATTAAAGGAGGGTGAGGAGGGGATTGTTTTCGTCAGTGTCTCACCGAGTCTCTGACCTTGAGCGTGAACAAAAACAAGAAAAAAGGAACTTTATGCAAATCTCCCTCACTCCGCACAAGGGGGAAAATAATAACGGAAAATGGAGATTAGGAATGCAAATCGACTTAATGAAGAGGCAGGGGCTGGGCAGGAGCTTGTTTTGCTCTTGTAGAGACGACTCACCCCGTCTGGTCCTGCTGCACCCCAGGTCTGATGGTTACAAATTGTATCAGGGTGGGGAAAGAGAAGCACAGGAAAGGTTTAATTCCCTCATCATGGCATTGTTCATCTCCCCTGCCCGTGGCTTTTCCTTCCAAAGGCCTCTCACGCCCCCCTTGAGCCAATTCACCACCCAAACCTGACCCACCATCCTGCAGATCCCATGGTGGATCCCAGTCCCACTTTATGGGGGTGCAGCTGCTTCCAGGGGTCCGAGGGGACCTTGTGGCTGGAGCCACATCCCAAAGTGTCACCCCAGGTGGGTCTGGCACTGTGGGACCCCCCTGCTCTCCCCCAGCCCTTTCACAAGGCTCAGCCTCATCACTTAGATTATTTTCCTCTCCTTTTCCATTCCCTCGACAGACTTCTCAGCCCAGGCTGCTGCACTGGGGCGTGGGAATGGCTCCCACATGCCCATGGAACAAAGTCCTGGTCCTGGCAGGGGTCTCCAACACCCCACAGTGAAGTTGTGACCAGCCACAGCCTGGACACAGGACATGGGATCACGAGGAGCAGCAGGAAGCCACCGGCACCTTTTGAGGGGGGATTTGTTCACACGCGGAGAAGTTGGGATGGAAATGGCTCAGCGTGGCCCTCAGCACCACAGTTCCAAGGTTGTGGAGTGTAATTGCCTCTTCCCACTCAAAACCCACCTTAGAATCACAGAATCACAGAATGTCCTGACTTGGAAGGGATCCACAGGGATCGTAATGTCCAATTCTCAACCCTGCACAGGACAATCCCCAAATCCTACCTTTGCCAGGGCACTGCACTCCTGTGAAGCTCTGCTTTACTAAACCCTGAGCTCAGAGCCACATCCACCATGAGCAGTCAGTGCTGTGCTGGAAGGTGCTGAACACCCAGATCCCCCTGGGAAGATGATCCCAAAGCTGCTGCAGGGTTTCCCACTGCTGGATCACTGGATCACATGCCCCCAGGTGATGCTTCCTCACTGGAAGTTTGGAATGGTTTTCCTTTCTTCTACAAAAGAATTATCAAGGTCAGTTCTATTTAAATGAGGCTTGCACTGGCCTGAGGATGAAATCAGACCCCAATCCCATTCCAAATTATGCTGGAATCATAAGGAATCGCCTTGGCTGGCTGAAACCCAGGCGGGATTAATTCCTGAGGTGTCAGTGCCATCAGCACCCCGCTCACCCTGGCCCCACTCTTCTTGGCAATCAGAGCAGATCCCACAGACCCGAGGCTGCCCTCAGGACACATTTAAACCTCAGCCCAAAGGTGCTGAGAAATTCCTGGAGTGTTTAAAACCGAGTGAAGCCCCAGGGGCAGCGACCTCACCAAGGCCTGGAAACCATCCCCGGGCTCGGGGTCACGCTTCTCCGCCAACGCCAGGGCTGGTGATGCTTCCACCCCACAAACACCCCCCTTCCCTCCCTCCCAAACAACATCCACGGGAGAGTTTGGCTGGGAACGCAGCGCTTTAATCTCCTGGAAGCCTTTGACAACCTGTCTCGTCCTGGCTTTTAGCTGCGTGAGAGCTGCTCGTTAATGGAGCATTAACCTTGGAGAGCTGCTGCAATTACTCCAACACTAATTCTGACAGTTTTTGGTGTATCTGTTTGTTCTTTTGACAGGCAAAAGGAATTTCTTTTTAAAAGCTGTTTGATACATTTGAGACCTTCTGTCCACATTTCCCTTTTCTTTTTTTTTCTTTTTTTTTTTTCCTTCTGCTGGAGATGGGAAGGTGGGGGCAACGTGCAGAGGGGGAGACGCTGCCTTCCCACGACACCTCCTTCAGGCACCACTCGGGATATTTCCCCCCTCCCAAGCCCTTCCTACCCCTGCTTTAAGTCACAGAAGCGTTTGGTCTCTCCTGACCTCATTAGGGTAATTAGGAAACCTTTTGAAGCTGGGAAAATGGCTCTGAGCGCTGGGAAAGGAGGAGAGCAAAGAGGCTCTGAAGGAGCACGAGGATGGAGAAAGCGGGAGAAAAACATCTTCAGTGGTGAGGAGGTGACCTGCAGCTCTGCTCCCCTAGAAAGCTCCTTAAATTGCCTCTTTTAAGAGGATAGAAATCCAAGTCCTGGTTATCCCATAAGACCTGGGCAGCCAGGGAGCAGGGAAGGAAAAGGGTGGTGGGGCAGGCGCGGACTGAGCTGAGGATTCCACTTCCATCTCTGATCCATCACCACTTCCCCGGGTGCCCCTTGGAAAATCAGCTCTTGCTGTGTCTTAATCCTTCCTTCATTTGAAAAAAAACCATTCCCTACATGTTATTTTCTATGTGGGAAACACAGGCTTTGGAGGGAAAGGGCTCCCTCCGACTGTGCAGCTCCCAGGAAAAGCAGGCTGCTCCTGGCCATCATCCACGTGGAAGTGGTGCCAACCAACACCTTGATCTGAAGTCTGACAAAACCCACCTGAGATGGAGGCAGAGGGTGATCTCGGTTGAACTCAGCTGCTTTCCAAACCCACCTGAGCCAGCAGGTAACTCCTGGGGGACAGGAGTGGGAACCTTCCTGAGAACACTCAGCCCTCTCTTCCTCTAATAAATGTGGGAAGCGTTTTCCCTGCACTCATCCGAGCCAGCCGAGAAGCCCGAATGATGACTGTGGCGCAGCTAAAGTTATCACAGGGATAAAACCTCCAGTTCTAAAGGAAAAACGCGCTACCACAGCCCTTTGCTACCAATCACAAAGGGCACAAACCCGATGCCTCTCTGTGTGTTCTGCAGAAAGAGGAGTTTGATGTGAGAGAAAAGCGGATTAAAATAACACTGGCAAGAAAAAGGATCAAAATACACCAATAAACCCGGCACGAGCGAGTCTGAGCCAGGGCCCCGCTGTGCCCCGGCACACATGGAGATGGAAGCACTGCCACGATCCTGCTCAGCTGCTTTGAGGGTCCCCTTTGTAAGATGAGGCCCCCCCAGCCACCCCTCCATCAGAACATCCCATCAGGAGCTGCTTCTCCAGGGTGTCCTCAGCAGGCAGAGCCAGCCCTGCACCGCCAGCCTGCGTTTCAGCAGCGTCGTGGAGCACTGGAATGGTTTGGGTGGGAAGGGACCTTAAAAATCGTCCAGTTTCACCCTCTGCCATGGGCAGGGACACCTTCCACTATTCCAGATTGCTCCAAGCCCTGTCCAGCTCAGCCTTGAAGATTTTCAGGGATGGGGCAGCCACAGCTTCTCTGGGCAACCTGTACTAGAGCCTCTCCACCTCACGGGGAAGAATTTTCTCCTTTTATCCACTCTAAATCAGCATTTTTGGTTTAAAACCATCACTCCTTGTCCTACTGCAACAGGCCCTGCCATACAGCAACTGGAATTGGACTTGATGATCCTTGGGATGTCCTGGAGAGGCACCTGGGGGCTGCAGGTAGAGCAGCACCATGGCCCCCCAAAATCCTCAATCCCCTCAGTGCTGCTCATGGAGTTGATGCCCATCAGTTTTTCCCTGTCAGGAGCAGCCTTTCCAGCAGTTCTGCAGGAGCGGGGGTGGTTGGGCTCAGCTCGGGCTGAACAATGAAATAATTGAGATTATTTTAAGTACATGAGGTTTTATTCTTTTAAAGAGCAAGAGTAATTAGCCACCTGAACGTAACAGCAGCGCAGTGGGGCAGAGTGAATGCTCCAGGGAGGGGCTGGAGCCTCTCCAGGGAAACCTCCTGCCTTCACCTCACAGGGAGCAGGACAAACCTCCTGGTACTCTGCAGGGGCTGAGCATAACCCTGGAATGGACTCTTCTGTCTGCAAAGCTGAAATCTCAACACCCCCATTTCCAGGCGCTGAATTACGTGGCACATGGAAGCACTTTGAGGATGTCCAGGTGCTGCCAACAGCAATTCCTGGGGATTCCAGAGTGGCAGGAGGGGATCACACCAGCACTGGGAGATGCTTCCAATGGGAGAGGGAATGAGGAGGGTGCCCACACACCAGTTCTGTGCCATTTCAGTGCCATTTCCCAGCACTGGATGTGACCCATCACCCCCATGTTCCCCACATGCCATGTTATAAAGCAGCTGGTAATTGTCTACAAACACCTCTCCACGGGCAGAGGTTCTCTAAGCCCTGCTGAAGCAGGATTTATTCAGATCCACAGCAATCCCACAACCCGTGGAAGTGCTTCCAGCAAATCAGACCTAAAATCATTTTCTGGCAATTCCAGCCCATGGGTGCATGGAAGTTCCATCCCCCCAACAGGTATCCCTGGACATGAGCTGCAGCTTGTGACTTTGATCCAGCATTGTGAGAAGCAAACATGAGATTGTAACATCCAAGATATTGTCTCCAATTTAATTTTTGGGCTTTTCTCCCCCCCTTCCCACTGCAATCGCACGTTCAGGAGCACAGAGCCCCTTTCATGTTTACTTATCCTTAGATTGCAAAAATTGTCATGTGAATTCCTTCTCCAATTAGCTCTGGTACTCAAAAATAAAATATTGTTCTGTTGCCAGCACAGTTCTGATCATTCCTGTCCTTTATACTTTTATTCCCCAGAGTCACTTGAAAAGCGGACGCTCCTTCTCCTCCCCTGCAAAGCCCCCTTGGAAAATTTTTAAAACAAAAAACAAGCAGCAATTCTAAAGGAAAGGCTTTGGTGGCTGAAGTGCCACTTCCATTCACCTTTCCATGATGGAAGGGAATAAAATAAAGATCAGAAGGAGGATTTAGACAAAAAGCCAACTAAGTAAAGGTAATTTCTGATACAGGAAAATCTGCTTGTTGTGTAGAGGTGCTTTGTTGAGTGGAACAGAAGAGACATCAGAGACTCTGCAGCAGGTTTTCAAACATTCCCAGCTTCCTTCCCAATGTGCCACCCGATTCCACACCAACCCAGAGACACATTTTGGAATGCCAGTGTCCATGGAATGAAGGTGAGGAAGACCACCCAGCCCCTGCCCACAATGAGAGGGACGCAGCCACAGGAGAATTGTGAGTGCAGCTGAAAACGTTTATGGGGAAATTCCAAAACCATCCAAAGTCAAACCAAAGTACCCAGAGCCACCCAGTGAGTGTGTGAGCAATAAATGAGACAAAATTTGTGATTTGTGACACCTTCCCCTGACCACACTCATCTGCTCACCCATCCAGGGCTTGGCCCCAATGGCACCAAGAGCCTGGCGTGTCCATGGGGACAACCCATGACCCAGAGCTGCCCTGGAGAAAATCCCAGGATAGTTTGGGTTGGAAGGACCTTAAAGCTCATTCATTTCCACCTGCTCCCATGGGCAGGCACACCTTCCACTAGATCAGGTTCTTCCAAACCCCATCCAACCTGGCCTTGGTTAATGCCACCTAAAAAATCCTAAGGTTCATTTGGTACTGGAGAAACGCAGTGACAAAGAAGTTCAAAATCCATGAATGGAGTATCCTTTCTATATTCTGAATTTCTAAAATATTTCTAAATTTCTAAAATATCCTTTCTATATTCTAAAATATTGTATATTTATCTCTTTTTCCTCCTTGGGGTGCTGGAGGGACTTGAACCATCTCTTCTCCTAGATAGAGATCAGAAAAATCACACACAGACTGCTGTCACACATAAAAATACCAAAAAAAACCCACAAAAAAACACAAAACAAAATAAAAACCACCAAAACCTAAAAAACCCCAACTTTAGACACAAACCCTCATTAAAACCAGGGGACAGTGAGTGAGAGAAGAGAGAGAAGAGCTCAGCAGTGCTCCCTCCCCGGGCTGTGCCGCAGAGGTGATTTCGCACTCCACGGAGCGCGGCGTGAGGAGCCGCAGCAGCAAACAGGCTCTGGAATCAAAAGAGCTCCCTGGCACTCCACCGGCCCCGCAGCTCCCATTCCAGGGAAGGAAATTTGCATCCAAAGCATCAAGAGCACTTTACCTCGAGTTTAAAATAAATTCCGAGCAGATCCATGCCGCCAGCTTGTGTTTGTGACTGGAATCCCAGCCAGCGCCAGCCGGAGCCTGTCCCCGTTGAGAGCTCGGGAAGAGGGGATGGCACAGAGCAGGGAACAGGGATGAGGGGAGGACAGCACAGCTGCAGCTGGTCCAGCACCAAGGGCCACAGCAATTAGTGCTAATTGGGGTAACAGCCCCCTGAGCCTGAAAAGGAACAAGCACTCAGCTCCCAGCACCGCACACAGACAGAGCTTGGAAGCACAGAATTATGGAATTTTTTTGGAAAAGGCCCCTGAGATCATGAAGTCCAACTATTCCCCCCAGCACTGGCAAGGGCACCATTAAACCATGTCCCAGGTGCCACACCCAGGGGTCTTCTGAACACTTCCAGGGATGGTGACACCACTCCTGAGTCAGACTGGATCCCTTCCTTTAGGGGAAGGAATTTTCCTTCACATCCAATCTAACTGGACAGGGTGATGGTGTCCTGCCCATGCTGCTGCACAGGGAATGCTCTCTGTTAGTTCATTAGCACTGCAGTTAATTTGGCCCAGGAAAGCTGGGGTGCCCCCAGGCTGCTGCTGTTCATGTCTGTGCTGGAGCTGGTGGCATCACTCCATCAAACCAGGGCATCCTGAAACCTTGCAAGCCCAGAATCATAAAAATCTTTCCCAAACAAGTCCTGACAGGGCCAGGTGGAACCTGGTTCAAGTGGAGCCAGGGCAAGACTCTCTCCTGCTCCTGAGACACTCCCCTGAGAGAGAAACCCCAACAGCTCCCCAGGACCACCCCAAAACCTGCTGCTCCCCCACCCCGATGCCAAAAGAGACAAAACCTCCAAAAGGCACTTCCAGCTCATCTCAGCTGCTGGAGGAAGCAGATTTGCCTTTCAAGGCACCAGGATTTATTTGCAGCTTCCCCAGGTGCCAGCAGTGCCCTGGCAGCTGCAAGTCTGGTCTGTGAGTGCCACCTACAGGGATCCCCTGTGCCCCAGCTCCTGGTGTGCCCTGACCCTGCTGCCCCCCAGAACCCCACCAGTAACGAGGGGAAATCGTGGAGCAAACAAAACCCTCTCGGCTGCTCCAGGACATGGGAACACGGGCAGGGTGGCAGAGGGGGACAGGGAGAATGTGGTTTCTGTTTTCTCAGTGCCACTGATGAGAAGCAGGTGTGAGTCAGGGAACGCCCTTGGGTTTGTTCTGGAATGAATTCCTTGCAGGGAGGAGCCAAAACATCCCCATTTCAGCCTGGAGGAGACTCAGAGGAGACTCCTGAGGGGCAGCTCCCATCTCTGCTCTCTGGGACAGGGGGCAGGAGCTGAGGGAAGGGCTGGAGCTGGGTCAGGGGAGGTTTAGGGTTGGATATTAGGAAAAGATTCTTCCCCCCCGAGGGTGCTGGGCACTGCTCAGGCTCCCCAGGGAATGGTCCCAGCCCCAAGGCTGCCAGAGCTCCAGGAGCAGTTTGGAAGAACTCCAGTTTGGACAGTGCTCTCAGGGATGCACAGGCTGGGATTGTTGGGGTGTCTGTGCACCCCATCAGTTGGACTCGATGATCCCCGTGGGTCCCTCCCAACTCAGGAGATTCCATGATTGTATGACCCAGGGAACAGCATCTCCTTCCTCACTTCCAAATAAACAGAGTGGAACTTGGTTCTGCTGCTGTGGAGAGGCTGCAATTGGCTTCACATTGACTTTATTTGTACAACAAAAGGGATTAATGTGAGCACAGGGAGAAAGGAGGAGACTTCAGAAAACTGAAACCAACCCAGAGATGATTGGGGAATCACAGAGTCACAGAATGGTTTAAAAGGGACCTTAAAGCTCACTCCTGGGCAGGGACACCTTCCATAGACCAGGTGGCTCCAAGCTCAATCCAACCTGGGCTTGGACACTTCCAGACAGGACACAAGGTGAGCAGCAGCTCTGGGAGCAGTGTCACTGCCCTGTGAGCAGGGGGAAGACCCCAAGGACCCCATAAATCCATGAGCTCACCACAGCAGCCTCATCCCACAGGCTCAGCAGCCCATGCACACAGCAGGGAGGGATGAGTGGGTTGGAATTCTTTATTCCAGTGGTTCCAGGTACAAGGGAGGGGATGCTGTAATGACAAGAAAACCATGGATCAATACCATGGCCAGTGGCTGTTTAAAGACAGATCAGCAGTTCCAGGAGGGCAAAACACGAGCTGCTCCTTGGGGAGTTCAGACAACAATGTACTCAAGTGCTGTTTATTGACTCCCACCACAGGCACAGACCCTGGCAGGGCTGCAGGTCCCACCCCAGGCACAGAACAAAACCACCAGAGCTGATCTCACCCCGTTCCCATGCATCCCATTAACCCTGCAGATGGCCCAGTAGGTTTGGGCAGCCCAGTATCAGCAGCAGAGCATCCCAGAAAGCCTCCAAGATATCAGAGGGATTATGTAAACTTTGGAAAATTTGGTTTCATTCAGAGCAGACTGTTGCAGTCAGTCACAATGCACACAGGTGGTGACTGTAACAGGTCGTGGTCCGTTGGCTCCTTTTGGTGGGATGAGCAGGAATCCTGCAGACCAACAGGCACATGGAGCCTCCACCAACACCCTGATGCATCCAGGAGAAAGAAAAGTGCAGCAGTGGCTGCTGAGGCCTCAGCTTGCCCAGGGCCAGCTACAGGCAGCTCCATTTGCATTCCTGTGTTTAGCCTGAAAAACAACTGGAAATCTACTGGAAGATCCAACTGGGACATCAAATACACGTGGAGGAACTGAAAGAGTCGTGGAAGGAGCACCTGAACTGCTCCTTAGTGGAAATGTCACAGGAGGTGTTCAAAGCTGCTGTTATTTGCAGGATCCACCCCAAAACCCCCTGGCCTGGCCCTACCCACACTGCAGGAAGTGCCAGATCCAGCTGATTCCTCCCGGAGAAATGGGATCATGCTGAGCACCCCAAGGAGTCTCAGATCTGTCACTTGGGTTTGCTCTTCTTAAAAAAGGTCTCCAAGGACTCAGAGCAGAGCAGGGATGGAATGTCACGGCCTGCAAAGGGCAAATCCAGATGCCAACTGCTGTTGAGGGGCAGGATGGAAGTGGAAACAGCTTCACAGGGTCCCTGATTACAGCTCCAGCCTGTCCTCAGCCCAAGACCAGGACAAATGACAGCCCCACAAGCACCTTTGTACCCTGCACCCTTTAAAGGTGGCCAGCAAGATTCTAAAAACATGGCAGTGGTGTAGAAATTCCAGGTTGGCACCTCAATTTCTTTCTCTGGTATCTACACAGCACAGCCCAGGCACCTCATCACCTGCTCCACGCCTTTCCCTGCTCAAACACAAACATCTGTTCCAGACAAAATTAATTCCAGCAGAATTATTTTCAAGGTGCTTGAGGTTCCCTCTGATCTGAATAATTTAACATTAAAACAAATGCTCCACTCCTGTGAGGTGAGGAAACTTGAGAATTGCAAACCCCAGCTGCCCAACAAGAGGGGAGTTCCTCCACGTGTATTTGATATTTTTGTTTTAGGTCTCTTTGCCCCAGTTGGATCTTCCAGTAGATTTCCAGTTGTTTTTCAGCCATCCCAGCAATCCCCACATGGAACCTCTGCCTGCTCCCATCTGCAGCAGCCACAAAGCAGGGAACACCCAAAATAGGTGTGAAAGGATCCAAAAGACGGGAAAACAGGGCACATGCAAGCGCTGTGTGCACATGGCAATGTTATTAAAAAAAATATATGTGTGTGTTTTAAAATCCTCTGTGCACATGCGAGACGGAGCTGCCACGGGGGTGGGATTTCTCCAGGAAACCTCACCTGTCCTGACAAACTGCTGCTTGCACAGGATCACAGCACTCCCTCAGCAGATTCTGCAGCATCTGCCAGCGCCCAGCCTCCCCCTGATCAGGATCAGCACATCCCTGTCCCTTCCCCAAGAGTCACCGGTGCCCCTGATCCACAGGGGATTTGCAAGCCAAAGGAAAGGAGCCAGACATTCCAAAGATTCACCCTAAAGGTAAATATCCTCATTTTTCACCCTAAATGTGCCACAGGGACCCTCCCTGCCCGCAGGGCAAATCCCTCGGGTTCTCCAAACAAAGGCACTGCCAGCTTGGGGGGAAGTGGGATTTAAGGATGTGCTGCCAGTTTTCAAGGAAAGGCCACAGACAGAAGCATTGGTGAGCAGTTTTCACCGATTTAGCAGCAGATCCACCCAACAACCACCTCCTGACACATTCACCTTTGGTCCTACACCATCAGATCCCAAATATCCACGTAACAACGGGCTGCAGGAAAGATGCCAGCAGAGTACCAGCCAAGGGAATGGAACTCCAGGGTCCTCTCAAGGAGAGAATTCATCCAGGGCTGCCCTGAATCACAGTCAAGAGGGGTTGGGGTCCCCCTTTTCCAGTCATCAGCTGCTCCAAGACACTCCCTGGCCCACATCTGGCTCTTCCTCAGGTATCCAGAGCTTGGCAGATGTCACACGTGTCCCTGGTGAACTCACAGCTGGGGCTGGGCAGAGTCCAGGCATTCCCAGCCCTTTTGGAGAAAGATTCCTTTGGGTTTTGGCCCCTTTCATTTCTGTAAACCCGTGAATGACCTGGATTATCCCAGTAATTTGCCAATCCTGCAAAACGTAACTCGTTTAACTCCTTCCCAAAGCTGCTCTGTCTGAGCTATCACCCTCCCACCCCCGTTCGTGTAACAGAGCCAGAGCTCTCACAGCTCCTCCCAGAAGCTGATTACAGAGACACTTCCCAAAGAAGTAACCTGATATTGCATGAAGGAAAGAGGATCAGCCTGGAGAAGGAATCTGATGCTTCCAGGGCAAGGAGAGAGGGATATGAGGCACAGGGGCAGCTCTCGAGCTCGGATTTCAGGTGCTGAAAATCATCCAAGAGCATCTCCTTTACCTCAAGCCTCTCCCCATGCAGTGAACAGCTCCCATCTTTGCCCAGAAACATCCCCAAGAATGCACGTGAAGAAAACAGGTTTGGTCCCCTCTCCCCTGCCCCAGCTATGGAAGGGCTCAGACTGTTAGTTAAGTCACTGTAAGCAGATATAAAACTTGAGCACTAGAGATTCCACTGGGATTGGACCCTCCATCATTCCAGGCAGCCAGTTCCATTGGTCCTGAGTCATCTGGAAAAAAAAAAAAGGAGACACCCAAAATCAGGGGGAGCTGAGGTGACATTCCTTGAGGTGACATTCCTCCTCAGCTTAAAACAACCTCCCCAGAAATCAAACTGGTGGGATGTGAACACAATGATGGGAAAGCAGGAACGGATATCTCTGTGAGACTGGGAGTTTGAACTGTGATGAGACCTGGAAGCAATGCCCAAAAGTGAAAAAAGAAACCAAAACAAACCAGGAATTTTGCTGGGAAAATGGGAATGCATATCCTGATGGGACTGGGAGTTTGAACTGTGATATGAGTTGGAAGCAATTCCCAAAGTGAAAAAAGAAAACCAAAACAAACCAGGAATTTTGCTGGGAAAACAGGAATGCATATCCTGATGGGACTGGGAGTTTGAACTGTGATATGAGTTGGAAGCAATTCCCAAAGTGAAAAAAGAAACCAAAACAAACCAGGAATTTTGCTGGGAAAACGGGAATGCATATCCTGATGGGACTGGGAGTTTGAACTGTGATATGAGTTGGAAGCAATTCCCAAAGTGAAAAAAGAAAACCAAAACAAACCAGGAATTTTGCTGGGAAAACAGGAATGCATATCCTGATGGGACTGGGAGTTTGAACTGTGATATGAGTTGGAAGCAATTCCCAAAGTGAAAAAAGAAAACCAAAACAAACCACGAATTTTGCTAGGAAAACAGGAATGGATATGCCTGTGAGACTGGGAGTTTGAACTGTGATGAGACCTGGAAGCAATGCCCAAAAGTGAAAAAAGAAAACCAAAATAAACCAGGAATTTTGCTGGGAAAATGGGAATGCATATCCTGATGGGATCGGGAGTTTGAACTGTGATGAGACCTGGAAGCAATGCCCAAAAGTGAAAAAAGAAAACCAAAATAAACCAGGAATTTTGCTGGGAAAATGGGAATGCATATCCTGATGGGACTGGGAGTTTGAACTGTGATATGAGTTGGAAGCAATTCCTAAGCTGAAGGAAAAAAAAAAACAGGAATTTTTGTTTCCTTGTCTAACACAGGGAGGCCCAGACTGGGCACAGGGACTGCCTCTCCCAACAGCTCTATAACCCCACAGCAGTGTCCAAATAACCCTGTCAGTGAGACTTTCCTGGGCCAGAAAAGGAGGAAAAGTGAGATAAATCCGTGTGCCAACACAGAGACCACACACAGGCGTTTTAATTTATGCAGATCTGGTTGTAGGAGCTGTGCCAGAGCTCCCACAGCTTTGGGAAAGGAGCCTCAGCCCCTTGTGAGGAAAAGAGCAACACAAAAACCACACAAAATGCTCCCTCACCGCCTCAGGTTCCGGCTTTCAAACACGGTGTCCTCGTCACTGTCGAGGGAGCCCAGCTCGATGTTCTCGTCCTGGCTCGACAGCAGCCCGTACTTCTTCCTCTGGGGCTTCTTCAACCTGAAATGAGTTTTGGGCTCGTTTCTGGGGCCCTCGGACCTGGGGCTGAGGGACACGGAGAGCACCGTGAGTGAGCCGCTGTCCCCACCCAGCGGGTGGTTTTAGCGGAGATGGTTTAGCGCTAATTACCTCGGGTAATTAACAGTGTTGGGGATTTACAGCGACGTTTTGGACTCGCTGCCAAAGGGATGCGCCGGGGAAGCAGAGCCCTGGCTGGCAGACGGAGGGAGGGAGGGAGGGGGATTCAGGGAAAATGGGCACAAACCCAGGGATTAGGAGTGGAATTGGGGCAGGCAAGGGACAGGGGACACAGTGATCGGCTTCGGGGGACCCAGAGCAAGACCGGGACGGGCAAGGGCACAGTGACAACCGGGACAAGCAAGGACACTGCCACAAGCAAGGGGGACTGTCCAGGACCAGGACAATCAGGGTGACATCCCCGACCAGGGGGAACCAGGACTAGCAGGGTAGAGAACCCTGGAACCGGGACCAGCAGGGACACAGCCCGGGATAACGGGAACGGGAACTAAGACCAGCAGGGACACAGCCCCGGGTCAGGGAACACCAGGATGGGGACAAGAGCAGGAGAGGGAGCAGCAGAACACGGATACAGCCTTGCACTCACCGGAACGCCCGCAGCATGAAGTAAAACGCGGCCAGAGCCGACAGAGCGCTCAGCACATAAACGGCGCGCCTCAGCACCGGCAGCCCCGACCCCACCGACAGCCTCGGCCCG
>NW_005054491.1:877655-881625 GCF_000277835.1 Geospiza fortis | reverse complement strand
GTGCCCCTCGGCGGGGCCGCCATTTCTCCCTCACTGCAACACCCCGTCCGTCACAGACGCCATTTTCCGCTCAGGGTCATCCTTCCTCTCGCAGGGCTGCCATTGCCCTTTCAGGACTCTCATTCCTCCCTCACAGCCGCCATTTCCCCCTCAGTGTTGTCCTTCTTCCCTCAAGGCCACCATTTTTCCCCGAGGGTCATCATTTCTCCCTCAGTGTCACCTCTTCCCCCTCGTAGCAGGACCTTCTCCCCCAGAGCCGCCATTCCCCCCTCCTCAGGGTTCTCCTCCCTTCAGGGCGGCCATTCCCGCCCCATGGTGAACACAGATGGGAACAGGAGCATTTTGAGCATTTCAAGAATTTCTATCCCCCATTTTTCCCTCTGCAGACACGTCCGTCCGAGCAGGGCTCAGTCACAGCCCTTCAGCCCTGCTCCACTTCCCCATTTTTCCTCAGGGAATGGCTCAAGCCGCCTGGACACACAGGGCTTATTTTAAAAAAAGGGCATTTTGGTTAAAACTGGGTCACCCGAGCTCACGTCAGACCCTCAGCACCCAGACACCATCCCGATGATGCCATTGGGTTCCACATCCAGCCCCTGGCTCCAGCGATTCCCTCACCCATCCCAGCAAGACATCATTAACTCAATGCCATAATTAGCAATGCCAAAAATAACAGCATCTTCAACCAGGCTATTTTTGCACCTGTTCATTATTTCTGCCTGCGTCTAAGCATCCTATTTAGGAAGGTCTTACAAAGCATTATTTGTAAGTATTTTCAGCCTGAATTCATTTCAGCCTCACCTGACTGCATTTTTATCAGCAAAGACTTCACACACTCCTCAGCTTTCATTATATTTAATATCTTCCTGCATTAACATGCAAAAAATCCTCACTGGTGAATTGCTCAATTCAACCCCCAGAAGTGTGTCATGGCTGATTGCTTTTTTTAAAATGGTGTTCACTTAGATAAATTGAAAGAGGTTAAAGGAGGAAAAGTAGGTTTTGTGAAGTGAGCTCAATAATCCCCTCCTGCAGGCAGGAATGTCTGGAGACTATCAGTGGAAAATGGGGAACTGATGGCTCTTGGGCAGCAAGTCCTCAGGGCTCCTGAATGAGCCCATGACCAAATCCTGAGTTTACCAGTTAAAAAAAAATGGGGAGAAAAGGGCAGGATGAAGCAATCAACTCTTCTCTAACACAAAAAAAAGGGCAGGAGCAGCTGAGATCATAAAAAACTCTCACTGCTCTCACCCTGCAATCTCCTGCCAGAAACACATTCAGAGTGTCAGCCTCTTCCCAGCATTATTGTACTAATCCTCCTCATCACCTAACTGCCACATTTTTGGGATTTAACTCGCAACAAGACCTCATTTCCCATAAGGATCACACATCAATTGGAGCAGAGTGTGTCCACCTCCAAGCACCACAGTGGTGATTTGCTCTGTGCTCTGAACTGGGCTGTGCACCAGGACAAATACTTCAGCCAAAAACCTTCTGTTTCCCACAAAAAGTACCACAGAGATTTGTTTTTTTCCACATTTCAGTGTTTTAATCTGTCTTGACTGATTTGGTTCATGTAAAAATGAACACCACCACTGCTTTGAGCTCTTCATCTCCCCACTCCAGTGTCTGTCCTTCTGTCTTCCCTGACGCGTCTCAGTGCTGAAATGAAATGGACACAAGAGAATTAGAAGGTGGATAAAGATACAGGAATGGAAGGGGGTTACTGTACCACTTAGGGGTAGGGAACAGGGACACTATCAAAGGAAAAAAGAACTCAGGAAATGGATGTTACCTGGTTGGCAAACTTGTTGCAGCATCCCTGGAACGCAGCTCTGGTCACTCAGGATCCGCTGGGCCTCCGAGGCGTGTGCCGGGTCCCTTCAGCCTGCTAAAGCAGAGAGGTATTAACAAGAGCCCAGGGCAGAGGCTATTCTTGCCCCCAACCTCCCCACACAGCTCACAGCGCACGAGGGTCTCACAAGCCATCGCTGAACCCATCACACCACAAAGCACAGTCTGGGAAAACTGTTCCAGGCCGGCTGCTGCCCGTGCTCAGCCAGCCCATGGATTGGATCCCCTAAGCAGAGAGTTAACACTTGGACATGGCTGCTTAGGAAGTGTGGGCCATGGGAAAAAGTTAATGGCAACAAGTAGGATGGCAAAGAAAGCTACAATTAAAGTGAGCAACTTAATGAAGTCTAGGAAGAGTCTCAATAGATGAACACATATCGAGTCAGGGAGTTCGTTCCAATCTTGCTTCCGTACCTACAGCAAGACACGGCTGCATGCCCAACTCTGATCTGTGGAACTCAAGGTGTGCCACAAGCCAAAGGTTGCATACGGCATGGGTTAACGTTTTTCCAGCAGCTGACCAAAATTGTCAAAAGGAATATTTCACAGGTACATTAGACTTTCAAATGAGCTCTCAACAAGAGGAAGGATGCGGACATGAGCAAAAGGAGTTACCTCGAATTACAGGACTATTTCCACATATGAACTAGCCAAGAGAGCAGCTCTCGTCTCAGAGGTTTCTGTTGGAGGCACAACACTTCTTTTCTCCAAGGACACTGCAGTTTCCATTTGCTAGCAAAGAATTCTTAGAACTTGTAAGCAATGACACAGCTAAGCTAAGCCCGGCATTCCCCTACATCGCACACGCGCTCGGCACGCAGGGAACAGCCCAGGGACTACAGCACTTGGCTCTTCTCTACAGCTTCCCAGTGTAACCTACAGCAGCTTTGCAGGACACATCCATTATCCTTCCTAACATTCCAACTGCACTTCGCTCCTAGCACGCCCTCAGGTTTGTACTTCCAGCCTCTACAGACAAGTTTTGACTACGTTATGTGAAATTTCTTGGCCAATTCAGATGTCAAGACCGATTTTAGGATTAGAATTCCAGCGCCCGGGCAATCGTCCGGCCAGCTCTGCCACTGTCCCTAATCTCCTCCTCTCGCTCCCAAGACTGTTCTTCGTCTCCAAGGGTTGTGTTGTGCAATGAAATGTAAATGTCAGGAGCAGAGTTCATTTCAGACGGTCTTTTAATAGGCTTCGTAAAGCCAAAGAAAACTGTATACAGGAATCCTTTACCACTTCAAATACAACAGCAATGGAATATGCATATTTCTTCCAGTAAAAAAGGACAATATAAATAAACATTTTCAAGAACCTCTTTATGGTAAGTTTGCAAGTCTAGTTCTGGGTCATTTACATCATTACAACAGTAAAAATACCGTTATGCAGGTTGAACATACAAGCACGTTTCTCTTTAGATATATCAAGGTGGTTTGCCTTCCAACGGAACCCAAGCTGCATTCCTACCTTGCTACACTAAAGGAATGTTACAAAAGACGAAGGTAATGCACTTGAAAAAAAAAAAAGGAAGGAAAAAAAAGTCCACAGCTTGTTCAGCTTCTAGTGAACATCGGTACAAGGTCCTTGCTAGCTCAAAAGAAACTGAATTGGGGCCCCAACTTAAAAAAGAAACAACCAAAAACGAACACCTTGGCTCATTCATGGAGGATAAAATAAAATCTGAAGTGCTTTCAAAAAAGATTAAAACCACTTGAAAGCAGAGCTTTCTCCAAGACAGTCTAATCAGACAGTCTTGTCTCAGAAGCTGCCAGGCTGTGTATGACAAGATCAGAACTGATAATACTACAAAAGTGAAAATACAAGTAGATGTACTACACAATAACCATTTCAGCGAAGCTCCAAAAATCTTTATAAATACAGCCATTGGAAGGACGATCTTGAGTCAGGAAGGATTTTTACTCGTTGTGTGTAGCTGAGGACAAGAAGCAGGCACAATTGTAAAGGCACCGAAGCAAAGACAAGTTCCAGCATTTTACTCCCTTTGCATTATTCCAAGGCTACGGCTACTTGGCTACTGAGATCCCCCACCCGCGGGTCAGTGCGTTAGGGCAGCTGAGTTTGGGCTCCAGGAACACCTTTTTTTTTTTTTTTT
>NW_005054491.1:875600-877347 GCF_000277835.1 Geospiza fortis | reverse complement strand
TTAACACTTGCTTTGCCTTAGATCCGAGCAACTCCTGCACATGCATTAAATTAGAATCTCCCGGCACCACCACGTCCACAGCCTGAGCCTGCCCCAGCTGCAGGCTCAGGCTCAGCAGGTTCAGAGCTCCTACAGCACACGGACTCAGCGCTCCCGCTCGAAGCAGGACTTACCGTAACTGTCGTAGCTGTCTCTGTAGGAGCCTCCTGAATTCCTGTCTCCATAGCCACCTTGACTCCTGCAGGACAAACAGAACTTGCTTTACAGCTGCTCAACTCCTTCTCTGCTGGTTTGAGCCCCACCACAGCTTCCCCACCACCCCTGGTGCTGGCAGAGCCCTTACCTGCTATTATAGTAGTCTCTGGAGCCGTTATAGCCTCCGCTTCTGGAATCAAATCTGCTGCCGCCATAGCCTCTGTCTCCACCTCCTTGGAAATACATGGAAACGAGGTTTTTTTAACCATTCTGACAAGTGACACCCCCCCATGCAGACATTGTGAGTGACCCTCATGCACTCACCTCTGGAGAAGCCACGGCCCCGGCCTCGGCCCCCGCGGAAGAAGCCCCGGCCCCCTGAGGACCCCCCTCTGTAGCCACGGGATCTGTTCTCTGAGGACTTCCCAGCCTGGTCAACTCGGATCTGACGCCCATCTACAGACTAAAACACAACCACAGTTAGCCAAACTGAAATATTTAAATACAAAGCACATGTAGAACGAGATGCACGCCTTCTAAGAGCAGTGCCAGGACTCGCTGCTTGTGAAATAAATAAACATCTCTTTCATGCCACAATTAAATCAAGTAGGCAAAAAAACTAATATATTAAGGAATATTATTGTAATATTTTACATTATATACAAAAAAGCCTATAAAGTCATGTCTCAGTCATCCAGATTCAATAATGGCACTTAAAATTTTATTCCTAGTATATATATACATATTTTTTTTCTTTTACATATTAATTCATACAGCCAGATTTTTTACATCCATATAATCTCATGTAAGATACTGGCATTTATCTGTTTTTCCACACAGCCTGAACAGCAGCACACCTCTGATTCCCTTCCTCCACACTATGGGAAATAAAGAATCAACTCCAGGGCCTCCTCACCTTTCCATTCATGGCCATCATTGCATCTTTTGCATCATCGATATTTTCAAAAGTAACAAAGCCAAAACCTCTGGATCTCTGAGTCTCTCTGTCTTTCACCACCACGACTGTGAAAAGGAGAGATAGGAAATAAAAACCCATCAGCGCCAGGGAAACTTAACAGACTTAGGGAAACTATCCCATCGTGGCTCTGCAGTCTCACCTTCAGAAATCTGTCCGTATTTAGAGAAGACTTGCTCCAATGACTGCTCATTGGTGTCGAAACTGAGCCCGCCGACAAAGAGCTTTCCCTCATCTGATGCCATTCTGACCTGCCAAACCAACAGAACCGAGTCAGCGACTCAAAAAACCCACACAATCCTCGCGAAGTCTGAAACATTACATCCTTCTAACACCACCTATAACAGCATCAATGTGATTTCACACTCCCGAACGCCTTATGCGTTCCTGAGCTCATGCTTAATGCAGTCCTCCAACCTTATAAGGGGTCTCCCTCAGGGAGGGCGGGAGCGAGGGCCCACCTGGGGCTCCACGAGGCTCAGAAACAAGGCCAGGGGAGCAGCATTGGAACCGGGCCCCGGCAGAACACGCGGCCGGGCCGGGCCTCGCCAACCCCCGGTGGGACCCCCGGTACCG
>NW_005054491.1:869686-874862 GCF_000277835.1 Geospiza fortis | reverse complement strand
CTCCCGCTGCGGCCCGTCCGGTCACCGCCCCGCTCATGAACCCCGTCCTGTCCCCGCGAACTGGCCGCTCTCCTCTCTGTCCCGTGGGGAATGATCCCTCCTTGCGGTGTTGTCCAGCCCGCACTTGGGAGATGATGGTGAGAAGTAGTCAAAGCAACAAAGTTTTCTTTAAAAATAAAAGTCTTTGCTCAACCTGTTTTGCCAAAGATTGAAGTCTTTAAAAACTCATCCTGAGGTTTGACAAAGATGAGAATGCCTTCAGCAGTAAAAACTTTGTGTTGAAAGAGAAAACTGGCAAAGACGCGTGTCATTGAGAGGCTACACGGCTTTGAAAGGCCTCAAAATAGAAATGGTCAGTGTTTCATACAGTAACTACAGTCTCATGCAGAAAAGTGTTTGGAAACATTGGAGGGGAAGAGATGCACGTGAATAAATAGATTGGAGAGGAGGAGATGGAATAGCAGTGTGCAGGAAACGGGAAGGAAACATGGCAATGCTGTCACCGTGTGTGTCCTGTGTCCAAGGACAGGACTGGACACATCAGGGGTCACTCTGTGTGTGTGTCCCTGTCCCAGGCAGGACCAGACCCCTTTGCTCTGCCTCCAGAAACTCCTTGTAATTCACATTGCAGTTCGCAGACGGAGTTTGCAGCCGCTGGCCACCCTCCTTCCTTCCTTCCTTCTGTCCTTCCCTCCCAGTATTTCCAGTCTGAGCCAGGCTGCACAGAAGAAAATCACTGGAGTACAGAAATCACCACTATTTGGTGACTGATTTCCAAACCAGGCACTGAGACTGAGGAAAAACAAACCACAGGGAGATGCAAAGAAACCTGCCCACAATTGCTCAGTTGAGCAGTGATCACCCATTTTCTGCCTCCCAGAGTGTGGAAATCAGGCTTTTCCTCCCTGATGTGTTGTGATCCCTTTGGGATCTGCAGGAAAAGGGCAGTTTGTACATGGGTAATACAGTAATTACAAAACCCAGGGGCACCACATCTGTGGTTTTTCTGAGCTCACAGGGCTACAGGGCCAGAATGCTGCCACCAAAATACTCAAAAGCAAATAAAAACACCCAATATTGATAACACATCAGGCCAATATTATTATTTTCCTACTATGAAAAAATTTTACTCACTTTCCTAGGCCTGGGGGAGGGAGCAGACGCGTCTCCTGTTACTGCAAATTGATTTTTGCCCTTCAAGAGAGGAAAAGATCCCAGCCCTGCAATCACAGGCACAGCATTTTGATTAAATTAGAGACCCATTAACGTGAGCGTTTCTGGTCTGTGATGAGGGTGGATAAAGTGACCTTGATGCACGGAGCCATTTTCCAGCCTGGGATGCTGGACAGCCAACACCAACCCTGCTGCAAACCTCGAGGGACAAACAAACACTGGGATTCACTGGGATTTGACTCCACACAAAGCCAGGCAGGTCAGGTGTTGTGAAAATAGCACTGAGAACCTTTGCTGCTTCGGGGAAATTTGAGTCCCAGCAGGATGAAGGGCTGCTGGGAGCAGAGGAGCTCCTGTGACAGGGAGTGGCGAGCACAGCCCTGCTTGGTTGTGTCCCAAAAGTGTGATTTCTGTCTCCCTGGGGCGTGTTGCTGCCTTTGCTTTGACAGTGAGAGTCACCAGTGACACAGGGTGAGAGCTGGACCAAATGGACACTGTGTGCTGCTGCCAGGAGGGTTCAGTGCTCCAGATCGCTCAGGGCATCAGACGTGGCATCAGCTGTGGATTTGACAATCCTAGTGGATGTTCCATGATCAGGCTGCACACAGGGGCTGCAGCTGCCCCATGTCACCAGCCCAAGGGGCTCAGGGACATCCCTGCAGTGCTGGGAGCAGCCAGGCAGGTAGCTTGCACCAGTCATTAGGGCAGTTAATTAAGCACTGAAAGAGCCCAGGATTCGCCTCCTGCAGCAGAAGGAGCCTGGCCAGGGGTCCCAAACAGGCAACACCACATAGGACAGTTCACTCCTGTGTGAGCTCCAGACCTGAGCACCCATGGCTGTTTCCCCTGGCTGAGCCCTAATTTCGGTCACCTGGATCTGGCTGTGAGCAGGGCTGAGTGACCCAATTTGGCAGAAGTGCCAGCACTTCCTCAGGGAGCGCAAATATCCGCTCTGGAGCGGAGCTGTTTGTGTGTACAGGTGCAGCCATGGGAAATGGCGAATCACCAGAGGCTGGAGGGACCTCAGGGATCACCTGGAGCTGATTCAAGCAACCCCCCCTCCACATGACTGATGTTTTTATCACCTATTTTTTACAGCTTCCAAGGGCAGAGGTTGTAGGACCAAACATCCTGTTAATGCAAATGTGATTTCCTGGAAGTTCAGCCTGTCCAGCAGCACAGCAGGGATGGTGCCACATGGAAATGCTGTGGGGGAGCAGTGACAGGAGGAGTCCTGCCTTCAACGTCACCCTGTGCCATTCCCACACCAACATGAGCCTCTCTCCTGCCTCCAGCACATCCCACACCCAGGCAGCTCGGGCTCCTCTGGGGGTGCCCACCTTGCTGTGGTGTTTGTGGGGACCTTTCCCAATCCCTGCACTCTTGGCACACACGGAATTGCCCAGAGCCGCGCTGCAGCTGAGCCCAAACCTGCTCGGCAGCCCCGGCACCTTGTGGGGAGCCAAGGGCAGCCCCCGCCCCGGGCACTGCTCTGATGAGGTGCCCAAATCACCGAGCAGCTCCTCCGGGCCAGGATGGGGATGGGAGTGCTGAGAGGAGGGGAGGACGGGCTAGTGGGTGCCACATCTCCTCCTCCTGTGTTGCTGTGCCTTACCCGGGGCTGGGAGCGAACAAAGCCCTCCAGGCAGCCCCCCTTCCCCTCGCGTTCCTGCTCCTGAGCCTCACAAAGCCCCTGGGAGCGTCCCCCCTGCTCCGGGCACAGCGCTGGGGGAGCTCTGCACGCCCCAGCACATCCTGCAGGGCGCAAGAGCCGCCTCCCCTGCCTTTGTTTTTGCTGGGATTGCAGGAAAGGAGGGAATGTGAGGCCGGGCTGGAGCAGAGCTCATCGCTGAGCCTCCACCCCATCCTACACCAAGCGTCTGGCTCGTTCCTGGTTCTCCCTGCAAGATCATCTTATAGCAGGAGCAGGGAGGGGACACGGAATCTTCCCAGCACGGGAGGCCTCAGTGTCCCCTCGGTGTCCCTGCCATGGGAGCCCTCGCTGTCCCCACCGTGTCTGGCCCCTGGCAGCCTTGGACCCGCGAGCAAACACCAAACCAGGGCTGGATTAGGGAACTGGCAGTCCCAAAGCGCCCCAGGGAGAAGAATATTCCTTTCTCCCTTACTCCTGTCCCCGAGGGAGTTGCTCATCCAGCTTTGCAGTTGGAAAGAAAAGCCCTGACGCAATCCCGCCGTTGCCATGGCGAGGAGCGCTTCCCTGTGACCGGGATTTACCGGGCTGTAGGACAAAGCCACCGGGAGCAGGGGGGGACAGGATCCGCAGGGATCAGATCCATAGAGAGCAGGGGGAGCAGATGCACGGAGAGCAGGATTGGATCCACGGGGAGCGGGAGGATCGGATCCACAGAGAGCAGAATGGTTGGATCCACAGGGAGAAACAGGATGGGATCCACAACAAAAAGGTGCAAGAGATCAGGGCTCAAGTTGCCCTGAGGTGACAGGGGGTCACAGCAGCATCAGGAAATCCAAACTGGAATATTAGGAAATGAGCTGAGGTCCGGGGGGGATTCAGAATTGGAGATACTGGTGCACCCAGCTGGAGTCAGGGGAAATTCAGAGCTGGGAATGCCAGTGCACCCCGACTGAGGTCAGGGGGGATTCAGGGTTGGGAATGCCGGGGCACCCCGGCTGAGGTGAGGAAGATGGTGAAAATAAGCGTGTGGTAACCATGGCAACCGTGTAGCTGCCTTGGCGCTGAGCAGCAGCTTTATCAGGGCTGGTGCTTCCCAGCCAGATGATGGAAAACCAAATCTCGTGTGTCAGACTGTCCCTACCTGCCCAAACACGGCCAAATTTAGAAACAACTGCACCCAGCGTCTCCAGCAGCGGCCTCATCACCCCCCACAGCTCACACTAAGATGTTACTGTGGGATTTTTGCCCTTTTCCTCCAGCACCTCCCAGCTCACCAGCACAACATTCCAGCCACTGTCACACATGAATGCTTTTCCAACACAAACCCTTCACCTCCCAGCTCTGCCACGCCGGAGAGCCCGGCCATGCCGTGGGCAACGTGGTTCAGGGCAGCACCACCAGCCACTCACTCCCAGGATCCAAAACTGCCTGGAAAACCCAGATGGGGGCTGCCCAAGCTGCTTCCCCGTGGGTGGCCTCTCTCCCACATCTGCCAGGGTCCCCCTGCACAGAACGCAGCTGCTCCGGTGTGGGAAAAGCAGCGGCAGCAGCAGCAGCGCCGTGCTGTTTATTGCTCCCACCTTCCCTCCTGTCACCCTCCCGTCTGCATTAAGGACTCAGTTCAGTTATATAAGCGCTCATTAATCATCATCTAAGAGTATTTGCAGCATTGAGTTCTTAAGGGCAGGAGATGCTACCCAAGGACAGGACAAACAGCCTCTGACCGCCTGACACCGGGTGACCTTGCAGGGCAGAGGGCTGGGGATGCAGGAAGGGTTTATCACAGGCTGCAGGGGAAAAGCTGCCAAGAGTTGGGAACATCGCATCCCTCCCCAGCAAGAGGTAAAGTACACACCGAGGGGGGCCAGCCCAGGTGTTGAGGGAAACTGGAGCTTTTCCAGACCCCCTGGGCTCCTCCATTCACTCCCTCAGGCGCTGTCTCACACTGCAGTTTGCTGCCACGATTTGTGGTAGGGCCGGTGGTCTCACACCCCCTACAATCCCATGCAGGGTGGGATCATCCAGCTGTCTCAGGGCTCCCCAGGACCCTGATATCCTCCCAAGACCCCAGTGTGCCCCCTCTGCTCTTCAGCAGGTCGCTGTGTGCTGCCGTTTCCCTGCAAGGGCACGTAAATCACCTTGAGCCCACAGCTGTCCCCGAGTCACTTCATTGCCACCGGCACGGGGGGTGGCCCGGCGGAACGAGCCGGGAACAGCCGCGATTGCAGAAATCCCTGAAGTGCAGCATCAACGTTTTTTCCCTGCCCAGAAGGTTCCCGCGCCCTCGCATGAGCTCATGCTGCACCGTCCCCTTTCCGCGCCTCCCGTAACCCAACCTCTCCCAGCCCC
>NW_005054491.1:864445-869514 GCF_000277835.1 Geospiza fortis | reverse complement strand
GGCAGGTGGAGCCAGCGTCGGTGCCTCCAGCAGCACCACACCTGCCCTGGGAGCCGGGCGTTCCACAGGGCAAGGCCGGATCCTGGCACTGCACAGGCTGGTGCCACCCAGCACAGCTGCCCTGAGACAGGGCAGGGACTCTTGGAGCAATGAGCTTTTTTGGGGGGGGGCTTGGCAATGCTCCCCCAAAGACCCCCAGCCTCCATTGGGATGAGCTGGAGGAGAGTGGGGGCTCCTCACTGCCACATCCCCGGGGTGGCAGTGCCACGTAGACCTGCGCAGCTGGAAATCCTCCTCCCACAGCCCCCAAAAGCGGCTCCCAGCAGCCCCGAGCTGCCCCAGAAAGCCGAGCTCCCCCGGCAGCGCTGCCGTGCCGGGAGCTGGACGTGACCTGCTTCCCAAGGCAGCGGGATGGAGGATGGGAGGGATGGAGCTGCGGGATCCGTGCCAGCCCCACACCCCGAGAGCAGCCAGAGCCACCAAGACCTGACACCGGGCTGAGCCCCTTCCCCATGGCTCTGAAAGCCCAGAAAAATCTTCATTCCCTGCTGGCTGCTGCATGACCCCATCCCAGCTGGGGGGGCACGGGGTGGAGCATCCCAGAGCCCACTCCCCTGCTGTGTCACCCCAGCCCGGGGGGTTCTGGTGCGGGCACAGAGAGCTGCCATTGTTCAGCAGCACTCTGGGGGTCCCTGCCGCAGCGTCCCGGGGGTGCCGAGCGCTGCCGTGGCCGTGGCAGCAGAGGGCAGCCACGCTGCATGCACCGATCCTGCCCACACGGCACAGCCCACGCCGTGTGCCGCGGCCGCGCTGTCACCTTGTGCCCCGGGGTCCTGCCCCTGTCCCCCCAGCTCCTGGCTGCAAGCGGGGCTGATCCTGGCGCCCAGCACTCCCCCCTCGGCACCCCACAATCCCACCACAGAGCGTCAGGCTCTGCCCCCACGTCTGCAGAGTGGGCTCCCCATGTGGACCCCCAAGTGCAGCGGCCGTGGGTGGGCTGGCAGAGGGTGCAGGGCACAGCAGGAGCTGCCTGGGGACAGACACTGCCTGCCCGAGCCCCCCGGGCTCACACAGAGCTCATCCCAGAGTGTGCACACACCCAGCTCGTGGTCCCAGGGCTTCCCCACCCTGCGCTCCCCTCGTGCACCAGAGCCCCCCCTTTCACACCAGACCCCCTGTAGCCCCCCCAGAGGGTCCCACTGCCTGTGTGGGGCAGTCACCAAACAGTGCTGGGTCCCCCAGCCCCTCCTGTGGGGCTGTGCACACGTGTGGACACACCTGCACAGAGCACACACGTGTTCACACAGGTACCTGCACCCCCATCCCCGCACGGGGACTGCTCTGGGTGTGTGTGGGGTCACCCACCCGTGTGTGAGACACAACCAGGGTGTGACGATGCTGGCCAGACCCAGCACTGTGCAGGAAGGGTCAGAGTGGTGGCACTGTGAGGTCCCCCTGTCCCCAAGCAGCCCAAGTGACCGTCTGTGACAGGGTGAACCCCACGCTGCCAGTGCCTCAGTTTCCCTCCTGGCACTGCTGCAGGAAGAACCAGACGGTGCCAAGGGCCCCAGAGTGGGGTCCCTGAGCCCCCACAGCCCTGCACATGCTGCGGTTCAGTTTTTTCATGCGTGCACACCCAGATTCACGATCAGCACACACAGCTGGGAAATCCCACACGTGTGCAACCACACAGCTGGGGAGTCACACGTGTGCAATGTCACACGTGGACCCAGCCAGCCCTCCTCACCCTCACCCTCACCCCACCGTGGGCCTGGGCCCCTGGGCAGCCCCGCACCCATTGCAGCATCACCGTGGCAACGCTCCAGATTTATCAATGGAGACGCTGCGGAAACGCTCCGGGGGAGGTGGGAGGGAGGGAGGGGTGTTCTGTGGGAGCTGGCGGGGGACACAGACGGACAGACGGATGGCTGGGGGGGGTGCAGGACAGGCTGTCACACTTGCACACACGTGTGGGGGTGCGCTGTGCACGCACGTGTGTAAGGGGAACTGCAAACGAGGGTGGCTGAGAACTCTGCACACCTTCCCTAAGGTTTTCCCAGCCCCTTGGCAAAGCCCTGGGGGCTGGCAGGGAGCTCTGTGCCCCCTGTGGGTGCACGGAGGGGATCCTGAGGTGAGGCAGTCATTCCCTGCCTGATCTCCCACCCTTGTGGCTGTGAGGGACAGAGCCAGCAGCTCCCAGCTCCAGGAGAGGCTCGGGCTGATCCAGGAGGGGAGAACCCTGATCCCAGGGAAGTGGCCAACAAGTACCAGGGGTTGTCAGGGCTGCGGGGTTCCCCCTTCCTGGGGAAGTGCTGCTGCTTTCACACGTGGGCCGTGACTCAGGCACCCGACTCTATTCCTGTTCTGTCCCTGACTCAGCGTGTGGCTCCAGGCAGGACACGCTCTCACCAGCCCCACACAGCCACCATGGGGAAGAGGAAACAGCTCAGGGACTCTCAGAGCAACAATGTCCCTGGGCAGTGTGGGGTCCTCACCCTGTCCCCCCACAGCGAGGCAGGAGCACCTGCACTGACCCCCAGCCAGCCCTGCAGCCTTCAGCCTCACAGGCTCTTCCTCCTTCATGAGGCACCCAGATGGGGATGGGCACAGCTGCCCACACCATACACACAGCAGGGACCTTCCCTGCAGCTCTTCCAGGAAGGGCTGGAGAGGAGGAGATGGGGATGGGACGGCAGCAGGTTCACACCAGCTCAGCACTTTCCCAGCTCTCGCCAGCCCCGTCACACCCGGCTCATCACATGCCTGCTCACACCCACCCCCTGCGCCTGCCCCGGGCACCTGGCCAAACCCACAGCAGAAAGGGTGGAAAAAAATCCAGTGAGCGACTGACCAGCCTCAACACAATACATTCCCGACGTTCTGAGTGCACAAGGTCTCAGATCACACGGTGCTGGTGTTGGACTGGGGACATGATGGACCCCGTGCTGGGGCACAGCATCACCCACAGCCGCACACTGGCTCTGCCCTGGCTGCAGCAGGGCCTGGGGGAAGCACTTTTCATCTGAGAACAGACAGAACTGGCTCAGTGATGGCACCTCCAGGTCAGGGCTGCAGCAGCAGGACAAGCCAGAGCTGGGCACTCAGCTGCCACCCCAGAGCTCACTCTCAGCCCAGTGGGCACATGGCCAAGCTGCAGGATGCCCGGGCAGGCCGGCCGTGCCATGAGCTGGGCAGGTGCCTATGGTTGGATTTTACACCTGCCCCAGCCCAGGTGAGCTTGGACCTTGGAAATCCCCAGGTGCCCGCCTTGCCCTGCGCACTGTGGCTCTCTCAAAAGGCAGGTGTGTGGAGATCCCCTGGATCAGCAGTGTCCATCAGCCCTGCCCTGCATTTGGGACCCTCGGGTCTGTCCTGTCCTGCTGGCTGCAGGGCAGGGCTGCCCTGTGCACCTGTGTGTGACACCGCACACAGCAGCAGCCCTGTGACTGTTCCCGATGCTGTGACCACTGTGGGAGATCAGTGACTGGGGTGTACCAGCAGCTCCCTGGTGCTGGGACACAGAGGAAGCTGCCAGCACAGCCGAGCTTCACAGGGACTCGCCTGTTTGTTTGTTTAACACATGAGTCATTCCCCGATCACGGTGTCCCCAGTCAAGGTGCCCCCATCCCAGTCCCTGTCCACACCTGCCTGTGCTGACTCACTGCTGGCCATGACCCCCTCGCTGTCACCCACCGAGGGGGCTGCAGCCCCTCAGGAACACATGAGATTCCTCGGGAAGGCAGTGCCCAGCAGCTCCTGGGGCAGGAGCTGGTCAGGGCCAAGGTTAAGGGGGTTTGGCCAAGGCAGGAGCAGCAGCAGCACAGTGCCAGGTCACAGGTGGTGATGTGGGGGCAGAAGGCCACAGGTAGCGTGGGCATGGTGGGTCAAGGAGAGCTCGGCAGAGCTGGGGTGGCTGCACCAGTCATTGCAAAAGTGAATCTGGTGAGCAGGGCCTGGGAACGGGCAAGCGGGGAGGGGGCAGCTGCTGCACCTTGCTCTGAGTCACAGAGGCTGCCCTGCCCCTGCCGTGGCACTGAGCCTTGGGTACTGGGTGGCACCACCAGCACAGCACCCTGGGCACTGCACGGTGCCACTGACCCCTGGCTCCTGGCACAGCACCCTGGGCATCACATGGCACCACTGATCATCTCCCTCTGCAGCCACCTGTCCCTGCTCAGGTCCACAGTCCTGCCTGCATGGCACTGTGGCACCCCAGACCCTTGCCCAGCGCTGGGCTGTCAGCCAGAGCAGCTGTGGAGCCCGGTGCCAGCCGTGGCCGAGTGCCAGGGGCAGGGGGGGCTGCAGCCACAGCCCAGATCCACGGCAAGCCCAGGGCGGGTGGAGCAGCCCTGGCTCCCCAGGCAGAGAGCAGCCCCCCGGGCTGGAGCTCAGGGCCGTGCCTGGCACCGCTGCCCGGGGGTTGCACAGCCGGATCCGCCCCGACACCCGGGAAACGTGCCCGATCCGGAACCCCACGCCCAGCTGGGGCGGGAATCGGGGCGTGCACGGTGCCACCCCGAGCCCGGGGCATCCCGAAGGCAGCGCTTCCAGCGACCCTCCGTCCCTACGGCCCAGGCAAGGGACATGAGAATCCAGCACGGCCCCGAGCAGCATCACCGGGCCGGCCGCGGGTCCCGCGGGTTCCACGTGGCCGCGCTGGCCGGAGCGGCCGGGGGGTGGGGAGCGGCAGGGATCCAGCACTGAGTCACGGCTTCCTCTGCGAGCCCGTGAGTCATCCCGGCAGCGCCAGGCTCGGCTCCGGCGTGCGGAGCCCGCGACGCGCACACGGCTGCATGTGAGGGCAACCCCCGCGTGTAGGGCGGCCCTGCACGCCCGCCCCGTCCGTGGGATCGGTGCGAACACACACAGAGACGTGCCCGAGGGCACAAACACCAACACGTGTGCGCGCAACCGGGGTCTTGAATGCCCGTGTCGTCCACATGCACAAATTCGGGAGAACACGTCTGTGCAAAGCACACACGAGTGCGGTAGTGCGAGGGTCCACGCTCAGCCCCACGCTGACCTGGAGCATAGCTCTGTCACGTTTGTACACCGGGCTGGAGCCCCCC
>NW_005054491.1:863874-864419 GCF_000277835.1 Geospiza fortis | reverse complement strand
CGCAGTTGCTCCTGCACCTGAGGCTGCGGCTCCTCACTCTCGAACCTGGAGAGGAAGAAGAGGATGTTGGGAATACTTTGTCCAGCTGCAGATCCCTGCTGTGCCCCTGCTGCATGCCAGAGCTTTCTGCAACCACCCACGCAGAGCCCTGTGCAATAGGTGCTCGCAGCAGCGCATTTGTCCTCCCCACAACTGAACCTGGGGTGCACGGAAGGAGGGCAGCAGGGTCTGCACAAACCCCAGACACACACACACGCAGCCGTGGGTGCACACGTGTGAACTGCACCCACCCTCACACACAGTGCTGGGACACCCCCAGTTTCCCACCTGGCAGTTCGCACCCACAGCTCTCGCACCCGCTGGCACTCGCTGTACCCTGCCCCTCTGGGGGGGGTCCCCACCGCTTTGGGGGGGTGGGGAAATTGCACTCTGCAGAGCCGGAGCTCAGTGCCACAACCACAGAGACAGGGGGGTGGAGTGGGAATTGAGGGGTGGGGAGGGATCGTCAAGGTTGTGCTGCGCCAAGCCCGGCCCACGATGGAAAC
>NW_005054491.1:862994-863297 GCF_000277835.1 Geospiza fortis | reverse complement strand
TCCGGCGGGCTGGGGGAAACACCCGGCCCGGATTTCCCGTGCGGAGGGGAACGGAGCAGGATTTGATTGTGTCCCCGGCTAGGAGAGCCGCAGACCTTGACGCCCCGGTGACCGAAAGGCTCCAAAGCTGGACTCCACTTCGTGCACCCCTGGCCTAGGCACCCCCAGGGCTGATCATGGTGGGGGCTGCTGCTGGGATTTCCAAGGAGACCCCAGCTCTGGGATGCCCTTCCAGGCTCTGGAGTACCCACGGCAGAGCGGCGGGGAGAGTCCCTGGGGGAGCCTCGGCTCCTCTGGGCCCCC
>NW_005054491.1:861702-862303 GCF_000277835.1 Geospiza fortis | reverse complement strand
GGGACCCCCCGCTCCGTGCCCCCCGCGCCACCGGAGCCCAGGGGCCAGGTGGCTTCGTGCCAGCCCCGAAAATCTGAGCGGTGGCCGGAGGGTAGCGGGGCGGGGGTGGCACTGAGCCACCTGGCAGGGCCGGGGCTGGCAGGACCAGCACGGACGTCACGAGAGCTCCTCGAGGTCCTCGTAAACACGGTGACGCACCGGCGATGCCCTCTGGCCCCGTGTCCCCATCAGCCCCGTGTTTGCCCTGGCCCCACTGCCCGGGGCCACGGTGTGGGGACGAGACCCCCACGGCACAGGCTGTGGGCTCAGGGTCACTCGGGGGTGACCCCTCAACCATGCCAGTGTCGCCAGAGCCATTTAAACGCCATCCCCTGTGGATGTGAATGGGGGCAAAAGAAGGAGCTAAGCCGGTGCCCCCTCCCAGAACACTTCAACTGAGAGATGCTTTTGGGGTGTTCTCCAAAAGGAGGGGGAAAGGAAGATTTGGGGTTTTTTTGTTGCTGTCAAGGGCAGGCAGCCAGGCTGGGACACGCAGCGCAACCAGAACCGGTTCCCAGCGCGGCTCCTGCTGCTGCTCCGGCCTCGCTGCGACCTCGGGCCC
>NW_005054491.1:858971-859315 GCF_000277835.1 Geospiza fortis | reverse complement strand
CCGCCCAGCCACTCCTGCCCCCTCCCCACATAACAGCTGCACAGCTCAGCCCCTAGTCGGGATTCACCCCGCCCCAGGTAGCACCTGGAGGTGACAGTGTCACCACATCGGTGTCACAGCACAGCTCTGGGGGTGTCCCAGCCCACAGTGTCCCCCCACAGCATCCCAAACCCCCCCAGTCTCCAGCTTCCTGGGGGCTGCAGGAAGAGGGTTGCATGGCTGACATGGTGCTGACACACATCCCCAGAGCCACCCCACCCCATCACCTTCCCCTGGGCAGGGGCAGGTGGGGAAACTGAGGCACGGCCACATTTATGGCCACCAAACCCCCCGACCCGGCCCGC
>NW_005054491.1:858474-858885 GCF_000277835.1 Geospiza fortis | reverse complement strand
CAGCTCCTCTGGGCAGTGGCCAGTGGGATGAGACTGGGAGCACCGAGTCTGAGAGCACCCACATAGTGGGGTCTGGCACCCAGAGAGTGCTGAAAACACCTCAAGGAGACCCCAGACCTGTTCCCCTGCCAGGGAGGATGGAGCATCACTGCCCTCCTTCCTCCTGAGGTACAAATGTGGGTGCTGAGCAGGTATGTGCACAGATACGGGGCACTTGTGGCTGTGCCATGTCCCTCTGGCACTGCTGGGGTGGCCCAAGCAGCTCCTGTCACCCCACACCGACACCAGACACGATTGCATCCAGACTGCCCAAGTTTATTTCAAAAATAAAAAATAAAATATTAAAGACCGAAAAAGCCTTGCTCTTCCCCACCCGCCCCCCCTTTCCCCAAAACACACACACACAAAAAA
>NW_005054491.1:856426-857336 GCF_000277835.1 Geospiza fortis | reverse complement strand
GCTCCACCTTGCAGCGCGTCGCCCGGTTCTCCGTCTGCCGCAGCCGGTCCCCTGCAAGGGAGAAGGGGAAAGGGGGTCACGGGGGGCTGCCGTGGGGGGACATGCCAGCCTCCAAGCAGCCCTACGTGGCATGGACATGTGGATGTCTCCCCTGTAACGGAGGAGGATGGGTCATGGTGGGGTGCCCTGATCCACAGCCCAGCAGGTAACACCCAGTGGCACACACCCCTAGAGCAGGTGCCCTCCAAAAGGGGAAAGGG
Source organism: Geospiza fortis (assembly GCF_000277835.1). NCBI lineage: Eukaryota > Metazoa > Chordata > Aves > Passeriformes > Thraupidae > Geospiza > Geospiza fortis. The sequence continues at coordinate 857,076 of NW_005054491.1, read as the reverse complement.
GGTCATGGGGGCTGCCAGGGAGGGATATGTCAGCCCCCAGGCAGCCCCGTGTGGCATGGACAAGTGGATGTCCCTGTAGCAGGCAGGGTGTCCCCTGTAACGGAGGAGGATGGGTCATGGTGGGGTGCCCTGATCCACAGCCCAGCAGGTAGCCCCCAATGGCACAAGCACATGGACACCCCTAAAGCAGGTGCCCTCCAAAAGGAAAAGGGTGAGGGTGGCCTAACCCACATACTGGGGGGATCACAGAGCCCCCCTGTGGCACAGACCCCTAGATATCCCAAAAATAGGGTGCCCATCACAGCACCAGGCTGATCCCCAGTGGTCTACAGCTTTTTTTGGGGGGCAGGGTTGCCACCACAACACCCCCTCTATCCCCCTGGATGGATGGGGGGCAGCCCTGGAAGACCCGGTCACACCAGCAGGGGCTGGAGCCAGCATGGAGCCACCTGGACAACCCCTGGCTAGGAAAGAAGGAAGAGCAATCCCTGAGGGGGCTGAGCCAGCACTGCTGGTTTCACATCTTTCCTCTAAGCAAATCACAGGGGGTCTGGTACGGGGTGCCTGCGACACCTTCCGGCCCCAGAGCTCACAGGTGTGCACCCAGAAATGCTGGGGGAGCTGCTGCCGTGCCCCCCCAGCCAGGCCCC
>NW_005054491.1:855970-856339 GCF_000277835.1 Geospiza fortis | reverse complement strand
ACAGCGGGGACAGGCCCTGAGCTCCCTGAGCAGCATGGACACCACAGCCACCTGCCACTCCCCCACACCCCCACCCACACAGGGACGGCTTTGTCCCCACAGGGCTTGGCAGAGATGACAATGCAGGGTGGGTGGGGGGACCTCCCTGAGTCCCCAGGGGTGCTGATTGTCCTTGAATACACGACCCTCCTGACTGACACCTGTCAATCATCCCGTTCGCAGCCCCTCTCTGCTCATCCCAGCCATGGACCAGGGACGCCCAAGAGGTGCCAACCTCACACCCCAACCGAGGGCAGCCAGACTCACCGCTGGGCTTGCACATCCGGATCTGGCTTTGGCACTGGACGACGGGGTGCAGGGTGGGGGCGG
>NW_005054491.1:854915-855706 GCF_000277835.1 Geospiza fortis | reverse complement strand
CCTCCCCCAGATCCACAGCCCCGTTGCCCCCAACATCCCCCCTGGCAGCTCAGGGGGGCAGCACGTACCGGAGAAGGTCCCTGAGAAAACCCCAGGAGCGTGGTTGACAAAGCTCTCGATGACCGCCCCGGGCTTGCGGGATCGGGCCGAGGGGGCCGGGCTGCTGCCCGGGGAGCTGCTGCTGCGGGAGCCACAGTCCACCTGCGAGGGGAGAAACACGCGATCAGCCTCGGGGTGCGGGTCTGCTGGGGCACACAACCCTGCTCCTCCTGACCTTCTGCCAACCTGCAAAAAGCCAGGTCAGGAGAGGCCACACAGGGAACAGGCACCAGTGCCAGTTCTCCTGGCATGCAAGGAACCACCCTGGGGGTCCCTACAGGCCCCCTACCCTGCTGTGCTGTGCCAAGGGGAAAATGAAGCAACAGCAGCAGCTCCTGTCCACCCTTGGGGACAGGCAAGGCGTGAGGACAGGCAGGGTAAGAGCTGGGGTTACACCCTGTCCTTGAGCCCCTCCCTGGCACCTGGGGACATCCTGGAGGCCAAACTGGGGACAACCCATTTCCACACATGAGGAAACTGAGAAGAGGCCAGGCATGACCACAGCTGAGCTGTGAAAAATCACAGCTTCACCCCCCATCCCCAAAGGCCCCAGGACATCCCCCAGCCTCACCTCTGAGCAGGAGGAGACCACGCTGCTGTTCACCGTCTGCGTGCTGGCCCCGTGCGACCGGAACATGCCGGCGGTGACAGGAGCGGCGTGAGGGGCGTTACAGTACACGGGGGGGGCCGGC
>NW_005054491.1:854043-854844 GCF_000277835.1 Geospiza fortis | reverse complement strand
CCTCGCCCCGGCTGGCGATGAGGTGTCGGTGCTGGAGCTGCCCCGTGCTCTGCTGAGCCGCCAGCTGCAGCTGCACGAACATCATGTGGTCACCCACACGCAGGGCCAGGGTCAGCGGGGACCGGCCCGACAAGAAGTCGTTGACCTGAGGAGAGAGAGAAGGGATCCTCATCAGCCAGAGCACAAGCAGTGAGGTGGTGGTTGCCCCCATGGTGCTGTAGGTTGCCCCTACAGGTTTCCCTTGGCTATAGGGATGGGTCACTGGGGCACAGAAGGGGTGACTCCCTTTCACAGCCCTTCCCATGCCCTCACCCGTGCCAGGCTGGCAGACGAGCCCAGCTGCCGTCCCCACGCGACCCCAGCCCGGTGCCAGCTCCATCAGCTGCTGGTCAGGCCGGGTGTTTTTCTTCCTTCTGCCCTTCCTGCCCTTTATTCCCCACCACCGAGTGGCCGTGCCTGCTTGCCTGGCTGCCCTCCCCGGTGGGCAGGGACGGGCAGGGGCCGCAGCTGGCACTGCCCAGAGCTGCACACTCGGCCAAGGGCCAGCACGGGAGGGGTGTCCCCCCCTCCCCAGCTCGAGGGGGTGCCCCTGCTGCCACAGGGAGAAGACAAGGGGGCAGGTGAGGACATGCCAAGTGCCCACCATTGTGACTCAAGCAGTGCAGCCCACCTGCCCATCCTCCCCCCCCTCAAGGCAGCTGGGGGTGGGGGACAGGCCCTGCCCAGGCTGGAGGCTCCAGCTCCGGCAGGTGATGGAGCAGCTGCGGCGTGGAGACAAGAGCCAGGGCCTGACCCTCCCCA
>NW_005054491.1:849510-851625 GCF_000277835.1 Geospiza fortis | reverse complement strand
CCCCTGTCCCCCCCACCTCCCTGCCCACAGCAGAGCAGAGCTGTGCAGCCCCAGCAGAAATATCTGCAGCCCTGAGGGCAGGATGTGCACTGTGACCTGCCAGGCCAGGCTGGCAGAACCAGCCCCCTCCCACAGCTCTGCAGCCCGGCTGGGATGGGGCAACGCCTCCGTGGGACCCCAGCATCGTCTGGCACTGGGGATCCGCTAAGGCTCCAGTCCAAGCTTACCCCCACATGGGGTTAAAGCAGCTCCCAAAAGTCAAGGTCACCCCGGGCAGCCAAGGGCACTGCGGGTCCCTGCGGGCAGGGCAGCCTGGCCCTTGGCACATCCCCACGGGGGGGGCACAGCAGAGCCCCACCAGCCCCTTCTCTGAGCCCTGGCACCACACGGGGCTCAGCCCCTTCCCAGAATTCAGGCGATAAAAACGCTCAAAAAAAAAAACCCCAACCCTTCAAAAACCAGAGCTGCAGCACCGGCCAGAAAAAGGAAGGAAAGAGTTTCACAGAGCAGCAACAGAGACGGAAAACAAAGGAGCGGGGCCTGCACGGTAAATTCCCCCGGGGCGGCAGGAGCCGGCGGCTGCGCACACACCCACGGCTCACCCACGGCTCTCCCACCCTGGGAACGCTTCCACCCCACCGCTGAGACCCCCCAGCAGTGAGCCCTCCCCACCTCCTCCAACAACTCCACAGCAATTCAGCCACGGCCCCACCAACACCGCCCACTTGGCCCCTTCTACATCGCGACAAGGAGAGGGTCAGAACGCCCCAGCACGGCCAATCTGCACCCCAAGGACGGCTCCAAGGAAAGCAGGGAGATCCCTCTGGGCGCTGGGCCGGGCTCTGCAGCCTCACGAGCACCCAGCGTGGTCCTGCCAGCCTCCTTTACATCCACCCCAGCTGCGGGGCAGAGGGCAGCCCGCTGCCTGCACCCCAACGTGGGCATTTGGGGGGAGCTGCAGCCTCACACCCCCGGGCAGGGCCCTGAGCCGCCCGGCTCTGCCACCAACCTGCGGCGTGACCTTGAGTGAGTCACTTCACCTCCCCGGCTCCCTCCCGGCTTGTTTGGGCTGCCGGCGTGGGACCTCCCCGAGCCCGGCGCTGCTCTGGGTGACGGTGCCCGCCCCGGGCACCACCCTCAGCACTCCCAGCCCTGCTGGAGGTGAAACCTCAGCGAGGAACCAACGCCAAAGCTTTTGGGAGGGGAAGCAAAGCGAGGCCGCAGCTGTCCTTCCTCCCCACCCACCCTCTGCCTTTGTCTCCATCCTGCCCCGGCATCCAGCCCCTCACCTGAGTTTCAGTTAAGCTTTCCAGAGCTTGCATCACCGACTGTTCTGGCCTGGACGCCTGGGACTGGAAAAAAAAAAGGAGGAGGGGGGGGGGATTAACGTTACAAATGCAGCAAAGGAGGGGGCGTCCGCAGCAGGAGGGAGGGATGACATGTCACTTCCACTATTTCTACACAAGCCCTGAGAAAGGAGTGAAATACTAAACCTGCTGCCGTGCCCAACCCAGCGCTGCCTCCTCAGCAAGAGCTGGGGCAGCAGAGCCGCGGGGCTGCCAGCACAGCACATCCTCATCCTTGCCCGGGGCTTTAATAATAGACAGGGACGAGTGGGAGGGATGGAGGGAGCAGCAGGAAAAGGCCACTCACCATCAAGCCGGCCTCCACGGTGGGCACCAGTGTCAGCTTGCTGCCTTCCACGACCCCCAGGTCCTGCAGTTTGCCAGAGCTGAGGCGGCTGTGGGAGGAGATGCCAAAAGCAGGGTCAGTGCAGGTCGGGCAGCTCCCCCGGAGGGTTCACACCAGAGGGGGACACCAGCTGCAAGTCTGGCTGCTCCCAGGGGACCAACAGCCCCCCAGAGCACCCCTACCTCAAGAAATCCCCAGCCTGCACAGGCAGGAGGGAACCCTGGCACCCCACTGCTACCGGGGGTGCTCACGGTGTGGGGCACCCCTGCCTTGGGCACGGGGCAGTGCTGAGGGGTCAGAGAGGAGCTGAGCTGAGGGAGGGGGGGGGTGGGAGCACAGGGCTCGTGGCACAGGCCCCACACTGGGGGGGCGCTTAGAGAGAAGTTGGGACCGCTGTAGGTGGGGGAGGCAGCGCTGGGAACA
>NW_005054491.1:841109-846429 GCF_000277835.1 Geospiza fortis | reverse complement strand
GCCGCCCCCGCCCCCTCCCCCGGCCGTACCCGCACCTGCTCCCGCGGGGGGTCCCGCTCTCTGCCCCAGGGTCTCAGTTCTGAACGGGGGTCCCAGCCCCTGCCCCCTCGTTTCGGATCCCGCTCCCGGGATCCCGACTCGCCGTCCTCTAATTTCGGTATCAGCCCACCGGGGGCGTCTCAGCCCCTGCCGGGCTCCAGGCAGGGCAGGGGCGAGCTGCCCTCCGCGGATGGTGGGGAGGGGACAGAGCGGACACTTCTCCCCCTCTGCGTGCCCCGTGGGTCAAAGTCAGGCCGTGGGCAGGGAATGGATGAGCTGAGCTCTCCTTGGGAGCCAGGCGTCAAAGCTGCTGCCCGTGGAGACTCTCTGATGTCTAATAACAAGGCTGGACCATTCCTCCCCCAGGGATTCCCTCTGCCCAACCACCCACTTGTCAGCAGGGACACAGACTTAGCCCTACAGGGCTTTAAAGCAAGGGACAAACGGGCTGGTGGGCACCAGTTCTGGGGTGCCAAGGGGCAGAAGCTGCTTCCTCCCGGGCCAGCGCCACCCCGCGCACACAGGGAGGGTGCTGGGGAAACGCTGTGTGACCTCAGGCTGCCTTGCCGGGTCTCTCCTTCGCAGACAATGCCCTGGCACACCAAGACACACAAAGCAGCTGGAGGGGGGGATCTGGCGGCCAGTCCGCAGTGGGGAGACCCGACCCGTGAAGCTGCAGGAGCCAAGGGGGAACTCTCTGAATCCCCAAAATTCTGCTGCTGTGTCCCTCCTGCCCAGCGTCCCCTGGGGTGTGTGCAGATGGCTGGGAGGGAGCGAGGCCACTCGTGCAAGGCAGAGAGCCGGGCTGGGAGGGAGCCTTTGTCGCACAGCCCACGGCCCCCCGCCCGCCCCAGCCCCCTCCAAGCTCTCGGGGGGAGATGAGCTCAGGCGGCTCCGACTCCGGCTCCTGCCATTGTTGTCCCTGGGAGAGGGGCCGGGGCAGGGATGCGCCATTGTTCTCCCCGGGAGCTGCTGCGGAGCCCCGGGCCTGCGAAGCTGCCCCTAGGGGGGCCACATCCCCAGCTGGCCGTGCAGGGCGAGGCCCTGGAGCAGCGAGGGGACAGCCAGGCCCACAGGTTTGGCCCTGGCACAGCTCGGGCTTGTGCACCAGGAGGGGACAAGGTGTCACACCAGAGCCACTCCTGCAGGGAGCAGGGGCTGCTCCCAGCCCTGATCCGTGGGGAGGGACAAGGGGACATTGTGGCCATGGCTGGGAGTGCGGCCTGCTTGGGTGCTTTGGCAAAGCAGCCATGGCCCAAGGGCAGAGCATCTCCCCACATCCTGGCTGCCCTGAAGAGCCCCTTTCCCTGTCACCAGCCTCCTCAGACGGCTCCATCTCCTTCCTGGGAGGAAGCTCATCTCCTCCGGCAATCCCATGACTCCAGGAGCTGGTGCTTTAGGAAGTGTGCGCACATTTCAGCGTGGTTGAAGGTATCCGGAACCTCCAGAGACACAAGCTGGGAGATCCCAGGATTCCCAGCAGCCTGGATTTTGTGTGTTTAGTTTATTGTGCTGCCCTGGGAATAAATCGTTCAAGATTACAGGCAGACTTGGGCATAATTGCTGCACGGCATCCGAGGCTCCCGCGTCTCCAGAGGGAGCGTTCTCCAAACCCCGCACGGCTGAGCAGCTCGGGGAGAGACGATCCGACGAGCAAATACCTACACAAATCCTGCTGCAGGCCACACGCAGCTCCCGCAATCCTCTTAGCTAACCTGGGCGCTGGGATTAGCCCCCGCCGAGGCTCACGCAGCCGGGAGGGCGGCGCGGCCACGGGGTGGATGAGAGGGGCTTACCCGGGTCCCGCCGGGACAGGGACACTTCTCACGGGCCCCGGTGGCACGGCAGAGCCAGGGCAGGAATGTGGTGGTGTCGGCTCCTTTGTGTCCTGCCAGCCCCAGCTCCAGCTGGGAGCCCCGAATCTTTTGGAGGTTTGTTCTTGGAAGTCTTCTCCCTCGAAGGAAGGGAATTCCCAGCCCTCTTTCTTCGGGGAAATCCCCCACCAGCCCCCGGGCAGCAGCTTTTCTCTTTTCTCTCTGTTTCCACCCGCCCCTCAACCTTTTGGGCTGGATTCTTGGCTGATTCCACAGCTTTGGCAAACGGGGGATTTTTATCGCAAGTCTCTGCATTCCACTCGCAGGCGCGGGGTCATGGGATTAGGGCAGAGCTGACTCCGGCTCCGGAGCAGACAGAGGAGGGGAGAGGAGGGCAGAGGAGGCGTTTCTCACTCCTGTGGCTGCAGCAGCAGCCGGGCTGCAGCCTGGAGGGGGGAACCCAGGTGGGACGGGGATCCTTTTCCTCCGCCTGGAGAGGGGAGGGGAGGGGAGCGATTCCGTGGCTTCCAAGGGACTCCCAGGCCCGCGGTGCCCAGCTGGGGCCTCGCACGGAGCGTTCCCACGGGCGCGGGGCCAGCGGCCGGGATCATGCGGGGCACACCCCGGCAGGAGGGCGCAGCCCAACCACGGCACCTCCACCCGCCCGGCCCGGCCCGGCCCGCCGGGGAGCCCCCCATCCCTGCGGGCTCAGGGTGGCCTCGGGACGGGCGCGGATGTCCTTGGGCAGGACGGCGGTGCCTGTGCCGGTGACGCTGGCGGGGCTGTAAACACCCAGGCGTGTCCTTAGAAACACACAACCGGCTCTGTGTGTTCCCAGCTCTCGGGGACGTGTCCTGGTGGCCTTTGGCAGAGTGTCCAGGCGTCACAGCCTGGGGACACTGCAGCTGCCAGCCCGATGCAGGCAGAGCCCTGCCTGGCCTCGCTTGCCGTGCCCTGGCTCTGGGGCACCCCACACTCCCGGGGCTCTGCCCCCCACCCTGGAGAGTCCCAGGGGTGAAATCATCCCTGGAGTGACTCAGGGATGGGCATACAGTGAGCAGGGGGACCCCAGCACAGGCCAGACCCCAGGGTGACTCAGCTGAGGCTGGGGGGAGTCACCAGAGCCCTCACCCACCTGGCCACGGGCCCGGGAAGGATGGCGAATCCCTCTGCATTTAGCAGCACCCAGGTGTGGAGCCATACTTGGCTGTGCTGGGCCGTGGCCCTGCTGCCATGAGGTCAGCCCTGGCTATTCTGGGCTCTTTGAGCTCATGAGCCCCTTCAGGACGCTGAACTCCAGTTCCTGCTCCCATCCCAGTGGCTCCCAGCCCCCGGCCTCCCTGCCTCCCTTCCCGTGGCCCCCTCAGCTGGGGGCAGGCAGAGCTGTGGGCCCCAGCCCTGCTTCAGCCTGGAGTTGTGATGGGATGAGCAGGGGGAACTGTGGACCCCATCCCTGGCCACCTCCTGTCCTGCTTCATGCCCCAGCTCTGCCTCTGTCCCTCTTCTTCTGCAGTCCTCAAGCCCCATCCTGCCCCCAGCCCTGTGCTGCTGTGGCAATTTTGGTAATGGCAGAATTTGGGTTAGGAGAGGTGCTGGGGTCCTCCACCATGGGTACACGCTGCCAGCTTGTGCCCACCCTCCCCTGGGCATGGCCCTCACGGTCCCCTGAGACCCCCCCAAAAGGGCAGAACTCAGCTGCTGTGCCTGGGGAGCCCTGGAAACACAGGAGGAAACTGTCAGGGTGAGAAGGGGCAGCCAGGGCACAGACCCTGCCCACTGTGGCCAAGAGGCAGCAGAGCCCTGATCTCCCACACCTCCGGTGCCCCCTGTGCCCCCTGACCCCCCACACCCCTCCCTCAGTGCCAGAGGCTGTTTTCCAGACGCTGCCACATTTCTGGGTTTGTTTTAAATCCCGGCTCCAGGAGTCAGCCGACAGCTCAGCTGCTGCTGGTGGTGTTATTATTGTTGTTATTATCATTATTATTATTATAAATGCTTAAGCGAGTTGCCAGCCTTGGGGAGGGGAAGGACTCAGGATTTCGGGAGCCTCCTTGGATACACACTGAACCTTGTTCCTGGGGTGACCCAGCCTTGTAAACCCGAGGGAAAGTAACTCCCTATTCCACCGTATCCAATCCCATCCCACCCCTATCCCAACCCATCCCCATCGCACTCCAGCCCTCTGATCTCACCGTGAGGCGTCATCCCCAGTCCTGGGAACGCACACAGGGTAGCAGAACCGTGTGGGATGGATCCCGAGCCCAGAGCTGGCAGGGATGCCAGCAGGGGATCAAGGGGAGCAAGGGGGGCGTGGGGCGGGTGTCCCGTGCGCTGACACACTCACCCCGTGTGTTAACACACTCAGCCCCGCGGCATTCCCTCCCCTTGGAGCCGCCTCAGGAATGCGGGAACCTCACCCGGGCGGGGATGAGCAGCGCGGGGCTGCGGGCAGCTCCCCACCCTCCATCGCCTTGGCAGCCCCCCAGCCCCGCCTGGCACGGGGCAGACACAGCCCTGGTGTGGGCGCAGTGCCCTCCCTGACCCTCTGCAGGCCTGGCACCTCCTAAAACCGGGAAGGAGGAACAGAAGCCATGCAGGCAGGATGTGCCCCAGGAAAGGCCAACTCGGGCGGGATGGGGACGGGAGGAGGCACTTCCTCCTGGCCTTGTCCCTTCACACACGAGTTCACCTCCTCACGCTCGTGCTCACCCCGCACCCAGACCCGGCACAGGAGCTCTGTGTGCGCTCCCGCCCCCGGGGCTCGCTCGGGCCCGGTGGGTGCTGCCCTCCCAGCCACGCTCCCACACCCACGTTCCCACAGCCGGGCCATGGGCGCAGGCACCCCCTCCCTTCCCGGCCCCCTGCGCTCCCCCGCGGCCGCAGTTCCTGTTTACGGTGATGGAGCCGCCTGCCCGCGGGGGGAGGTCGCTGCCTCTGCCGTGCCTGGCGCCGGCGCTGATGGGTTCCCGGCTGTGCGGGATCACCCCAGAGATGCGAGACCATTCTGGGAATAGCGGCAGGAAATCCTGACTGGGAAAAGAGCTGGACCCCGTGTAGCATCGGAGAGCCACGAGTCTGCTGTGTGTGGAGTGTGGGTGCCCCTGCCTGGCACTGCCAGACTCTGTGTCTGGAGCGGGGCCCCATGCCCAGGTGTGGGGCTCAAGGGAGGTTCCATGCCCAGGGTCCAGGTGTGTCCCAGGGAGCCGAGGGAGGAATCCAGCACCCACTGTGCCACATTCCCCAGAGCCGAGCCACGCTGTGAGGAGCCGGGCTCAGCTCATCCCAGCGCCCGGCCGACCTGTGGGGAAACTGAGGCACCAGCTGGGGAAGTGACTCACCTGCACCGTGGCCTCTAAATGCACTGCTCCGATTAGATAATGGGCGGAAGGATCACAGGGAACCCGACAGCCTCTCATTAAACCTTGGGCTCCCCGAAGAGCCTCCAGCTCCATCGGAGGCCGTGGCCA
>NW_005054491.1:838759-839112 GCF_000277835.1 Geospiza fortis | reverse complement strand
TTCCCATGTCCCGTCCCCACTCTCCCCAGCCTCTCTGTGCCTTTCCCCCATCCGTGCCTCAGTTTCCCCACGAGAGAACGCGCCCCGGGCCAAGGTTTGCTGCGTGGCCGGTGTGGCACTCTGGGACTGCTGGCCCCGGAGCACCGGGACAAGCTCCGTCCTGCTGGCTGCAGCACCCGCCCTCCTCAACGCCCGCTGGCGCTCGGGATTTTGGGGGTGAGGCCGCTGGGGCCACGCTCCCCACGGGCAAAGCACCCCCAGAACCGGGACCGAGGGGCCCAGCGGGGAACAGATGCCGGTGCCAGACCCCGAGTCAGGTCCCGCTCCTCCCCACAGGGGTTTCCCTGAGCTGT
>NW_005054491.1:836654-837864 GCF_000277835.1 Geospiza fortis | reverse complement strand
CGCCGCCGGCAGAATCCGTGATGCTTCACTTTCCGAGCGCTCCCGGCCCCGCTCCCCACCCTCCATCTGGCAGCAGAGGATGCGAGTCATGGGAGAGAGCCCTGGGTGGAAAGGGAGGAGGGGGGCAGCACCAGCCCTCCTCCCCCGCTCCCACCGCGTTCCGGGCAGCCCTTCCCCTCCCACACCCACCACGCCCCAGCCCAAAGCCGGAGACAAACAGGTCCCGGGGATAACTCCGGCACATCGCACATGTTCCCGGCCCTACATGGCCCCAGCAGAGGCAGGGACCCAAAGGCAGGGGCACCTCGGCACCAATCACCCCCGAAAGAGGCAAAAAGCACAGATGGAGGCTGCTGTGCCCCTGGGCAGGTGCCAGCACTCCAGGAACAGGAAAGTGCCACACTGGTGTCACAATCCAGGCTGGCGTGGGGGCAGGGGAGAGGAGGGTGACCTGCTGAATCACATCGTGATCCACACAAGGGCTGTGTCCCACCTCCCTGCCAGCCGCCAGGCTGGGCTCATCCCCGCAGCACCTGCACAGTGAGCAGGGAGCAGGAAAGGACTTTGCCTCTGGAGCAGCCACAGCTGCACATCCCCTGCACCCAGTCAGGCCGTTTTTGTGGCATCCAGCAGGACGTGACTGACGGTGCCTCTGGCATGGGCAGTGGGAGTCAGGGGAGGAGGAGATTGTGGCTCTGCAGAGCCAGATAATGAGCACGGAGGGGAAGGGCTGGAGGCAGAGGGGCTCAGAGCTGAGGCTGCAGGGAGCAGGCTGGCCTGGGAGTGTGGAGGAACACAGGCATCCACCCACACAGACCCTGCACCCCCAAAAGTGCACAGGCATCCACCCACACAGACCCTGCACCCCCAAAAGTGCACAGGTATCCACCCACAGAGGCCCTGCACCCCCAAAAGTGCACAGGCATCCACCCACACAGACCCTGCACCCCCAAAAGTGCAGCTCAGGGTCAGTAGGGCTACGATGCTGCCAGCCAGACACCCACAGTCCCTGCCCAGCGCTGCTCCTGTCCTGGCTCAGGACAAAGCCTTGTCCTTGCATCCATGGGTGCCTGGACATGGAAGGGTCCCCCCCCTGCTCCCCCCAAATGCAGCCTACAAGTCCCAGCAGGTATCAGGCTGTGGAGCACCCAGCCAAGGGCAGCTGAGAGGGTCAGGACCGGATCCCTGGGCCCCCCCAGCTCCCCTGGCG
>NW_005054491.1:833014-836122 GCF_000277835.1 Geospiza fortis | reverse complement strand
CCAAGCGCAGAGCGGCGGGAGCTGCGCAGGGCGCGCAGGAGGCTGGAGTGGCAAGCACTGACCTCACAGGCAGCCAAGGCTGGAACACCGCAGGGAAAAGGGGATTAGAGGCACGCACAGGGAGGGACGGAAGCTCTGCACAGCAGTGGAAACCCAAAATCCCTCTGGAAAGGCGTGGGAGGGTGGCATGGAGTGAGGGGCCTGGCAGCAGCTGGTGCAACAGGACACACATCCCTGGCACAGGACACACATCCCTGGCACAGGCAGAGCTGTCCCATGCCCAACCTGCCCCTTCCCAGCGGTGCTGCGGCCCAGTGAACCTTTCCTGCTTCTCTGAGCTGTGAGGAGCCCTGAGGAACCCCGGGTGGCCTCCTCAGGGCGCACCAAGCTCAGCAGAGCAGCTCCAGCCATCCCCAGCAGGAACGGAAGCAGGAAAGATTTCCACCATGCACAGCATCTGCTTCCCTCTCCACGCCAAGCCCATCTCCAGGAGCAGGGGAAGTGCCACTGGCAGCAGCAGGGGATGGGGCAGAGCCCAGCAGCTGCTGTCCAGCTGTGGGAAGCTCCCTGCCGTGCCAATGTGGATTGCTGAGGCTGAGGCAGAGCCAGTGCTGGGACAGGATGACTCTGGAACAGATCTGTGCTGCTGAAATCCCGCAGTCCAAGTGGTTACTGGAGATGGAGGTGGCTGGAGCACAGGGAGGGGATTATAAATCTGTCTGATGAACCTCCCAGGGGTGAATGGGACCCCTTCCCAGGGTGAATGTGCCTTGGGGCAGGAGCTGGGAACTGCTCCTGGCTCCAGCTGCAATTGCTGCCTGGGAAGAAGGCGATGTGCCACAAGAGGGGGTCACAATTCCTTTTAATTGATCAGAACCATTTCTCCACCTCCGTTTGTCCTGTTCCATCTGTACAGCTGGGGAGTAGAACAGGGACAGGCTGGGAGTTCTGCATCCACAGTGGGATTCCTGCAAAACACAAAGTGGGGTCAGGTTAGCACGGGGTGGGCTTGGCTGGGCTGCAGATCCCAACCCCAGGGCTTGGCCCCACTCCAGCTGTGCAACTGCTGTGAGTAAACACCAGCCAGCAGCTCTGCAGGACCAAAGAGCACCTGGATCAGAGATCAGGAGAGAGCAGGAGCTGCTGCCCTCCTGTGCTCCAGGCTGAGCCTGCTGGAGGCTGTCAGTGACTCACAGTGAGCCCTGCTCAGCACACACTGCTGCAATTCCTGGCTGCCAGCACGTGGGAAGGGAAGGGATGAGGCACAGTCTGTGCAGGGCAGAGCAAAAAGAGGCCACAAGGTAAGAGCCTGGCCTCACCTCCCCTGAGAATGAAGCTGTTTGTCTTTAGTGGCAGAGATCACATGCTGCTCTCCCTGTGGGGCCCAGCATCCCTGCTCTGCCCCCAAGCTGTCCCCAGATATGGCCAGTCCCAGTGGGGACCTGGGGAACCAGCGAGGCCCCAGCAGTGACCACAGTTCCCAGTCTGTCCCAGGAGTATCCACCCACCCTTGGCAGGGCTGAACTCCAGTGTCACAGCTGGGCTGGACCCCAGAGTGTCACAGCCCAAGCCCAGGCCCCACTGCCACCAACAGCCCCAGGTCAGCTCTGGGCTGGGGACCCCCCATGAGCCCCCCCGAGCTGAGGCCTGACCCTGGCCAGGGACAGCTGTGGTCACTGCTCCCCAAAAGCAAGGCAGATCCCCTCACCCAGCCCAGCAGGCCCTAGAGCAGGGCTGGATGCTCAGCCAAGCTGAACCTCACCTGGATTTACTCCAGAGCCTTTACCAGGGCTTCGTTAGCTTCTACCTTAATCTGAGCTTCTGCTTTAGCAGCTTCATCAGATGCTGCTGCCATCTCTGACACAGCCTTCTCCAGGTTGGATTTTGCAGTCTGGACATGAGGGCAGAAAGAATGTGTGTCATTGGGAGACCCTGCAGGAGAGGGGACTGTCCTTCCCTCCCTCCCCTGCAGCCACTGGTCCTTCATGTGGATGCCAAGGACCCACTGACTTGGGAGCCTCACAGAGCTACAGACACAGCTGTGCTGGCCCCAGACACCTTATCAGCAGGGAAAAGCTGTTCTGGAGGTGAGGACAAGGTCAGTGTCTGTCCAAGGGGTAGGAAATGGTGTGGAGATTTATGACTGCAGAGCTCCCTCTCTCCAGAGTTCACCAGGGAGGAGCCCCAAGCCTCTGATCCCAAAATGTAGTGGGGGTGCAGACACAACCCCGGGTTCTGGGCACAAGGACCCCAGAGCAGAGAAGGGGAGCAATTTCCCCCCAGGGAGGGAGCCCAGGGCAAGTGAAATCTCTGGGTACTCACAGCCAGGTCCAGCATGTCCATGGTCACTGCCTCCTCTGCCAGCACCTGCACCGTGGAGTCGGCGTGCACAGTGACAGAGCCGCTGCTCACTGAGGGGCACAACATGGGGTGTGGCTCAGCCAGGGGGCTCAGCCCTGGCACCCCCACCACCCTTCCCCAGAACAAATCCTCAGCCCCCTCCTGTCACATTTCCAGCATTCAGGGACTCAGCTCCCACCCCATGGCAAGCTGGAGCAGGGGATGGCCCCAGAAAACCTGAGCAGAACCAAGACCTGGTCCCAGCCCACGGCTCCCAGATCAGCTTCCAGCAGCCCCTGGCAGGCTGGGAAAGCACAAATCCCTGGAAGTGCACCAGGCCACACCTGGATGGGCAGAGCCTCCCTTGTGAAAGCACCAAGAACACCATCCCCACGCACACCTTTCCTCCCCAGCTCCTCCTGCCTCGCTCACCAAAGTACTTGGTGGCCGTCCCATCCTCAGCGTGGACTGTGACAACGCCCGGCCGGAGCACCTGGAGCGTGGGGACGTGGGATGCCAGGATGCCAAAGGAGCCCGTAAGCGTGGGCACATCCACCTGCTTCACGTTGGCACCGTTGTAGAACACCTGAATGGATGGAGACAGCAAAAAAAGCACGGTCACCAGGGATGGGGGGATGGAGAGCCCATCCCAAGGGAGCAGCCCAGCTCCTGGCAGGTTCAGGGTGTGCCCAGGACAGGCTGCACCCGCACAGGGTGGGAGCAGAGCCGGGCTCCAGAGCAGAGCTGCTGGCAGAGGCATTGGGGAAG
>NW_005054491.1:831432-831724 GCF_000277835.1 Geospiza fortis | reverse complement strand
TCTGGTTCCGGCGCCTCGCGACAGCCCCTATCGCGACATAGGGAGCCGGCCCGGCCGAGGGGAGACCATCACTCCCTATCGCGCGTAGAGGTCCCGGGGGCTCCTGCCTCGCTGTCACCAGCCCTGTCACCAGCTCTGCCCGCATCCCTTATTCCTGTCCCACATCCCTGCTCGCATCCCTCATCGCTCATCCTCCATCCGTGTCTCCATCCCTGCCCCACATTCCTGCCTGCATCCCGCATCCCTGCCTGCATCCCGCATCCCTGCCTCCATCCCCGCCCCACATCCCTGA
>NW_005054491.1:827135-828806 GCF_000277835.1 Geospiza fortis | reverse complement strand
GGGTCCCCCAGCCGCGGCTCAGCCCCTCGGCCCCGGGCAGGCGGTGCCCGGCGAGGTGTCCCCTCAGGATGGGTACGTGCTGCTCCTCGCCCTGCTCTCCATCTTCATCGGGGGCACCCTGGTCCTGCTCTCGGGCATCCTGATCATCTGCCGCCGCTGCTGCGAGGCCGACCGCCGGCACTCCAGGTGGGCGAGGGGTGACCACGCCGCTGTCCTCGGGGCGTGTGGCACTGCAAGGAGGGTCGGGGGGAGTGGCCCTGGGACCACTGACCCTCCTCCCCCCGCAGAGCCAGCGATGACCCCGAGAAAACCAACACCACTTACCTGGATGACTCGCAGCAGGCGCAGGGTGAGTGACACGAGTGCTGATCCCCCCCAGTTGTATCCCGAGTTCTGGGGAGGGGGGTTAGGCAGCTCCTGGGCCCTCCCCTCCCAAGGGGGGCACCACACACCCCTTGTGCCCTCCATTGTCCATCCCTGGCAGTTGGGAGCAGGGAATTCCGGGCTGGCTTTGAGGCCATGAGTGCAACAAGTTTGCCAAGCCTCAGCTGGAGAAGCTGGGCTACACCACGGTGGGGGGAGCTGGTTGCTGACCCCGTTCTCTGCAGATATCACAGGCAAAGCGGAGGACCCCGAGTGCCTGTCGTCCTCCAGCTACCGGGATGCAGAGAGTGAGAGGTTCCTGTCCTCCAGCTCCTCCACCGCCCGGCGCGTCTCCTTCAACGAGGCCGCGCTCTTTGACCAGGGCAAGAAGACCCAGGAGAAGGGGAGGAGGTGAAGCTCTGGGCTGAGGAGGGGACAGAGGGTTGGGGCTGCCCCTCCTGACCCAGCTGTCCCACAGGTACACACTGACAGAGGGGGATTTCCACCACCTGAAGAACGCCCGCCTGACTCACCTGCACCTGCCGCCGCCTGCCCTCAAGATTGTCACCATCCACGAGTGTGAGTCCAGCGAGAACAGCCTGGCCATGACCCCCCGCCTGCCCCCACCCAAGCCTGGTCTCGCCATCTTCCAGGTGAGCCCTCAGTGCCCGAGGGACAGATGGGACAACCGGGCATCCTGCAGCACCCCAGGGAGGCACCGCTGAGCCCAGGGTGGGAGTCTCAGGGCATTGCTGGAAGTAGAGCCAGGAGGTGCTGGGGTGCGGGGCTCTCCTTGTCCCCAGCCTGGCGCAGACCCCCTGAGTGCGCTCTGCCTTGCAGCCCCCCGCGGGAGCCCTGCCCCGGCCAGTGCTCCCCAGCCATGCCGTGGGCCCCAGCTCTGCCCTGCCCGGGGACACCTACAACTCCACCGTGGACACCAGCTTCACGGAGGCCAGCCCGTCCGCCTCCTCCGACTCCGGGGAGGGGCCTTCGGTGAGTGCTGGGTTGGGGGAAGGCAGGGACTGGGCAGGGGAAGGGGCTCCCAGCCTGCACAGCCCCAAGGGTCCTGTCCTGCTCCCTCCCTGCTCCCCCGGATCCCGTCCCTGCCCCCTCGCTCCGTGCCAGGGCTCAGGAAGAGACGTGGGCATCCAGCTAGAAACAGGCTCTGGTCCCTGCCCCGGGGGACATTTGTGCATCTGCTGCAGCCCAGCTCTGACAAAGGAGCCGAGTGGGATGCGGGGGGGCTGGGGAGGCAGGCTTGGGTCCGAGCGGGCACTCACGGCCCCCCCGTACCCCCAGTTCACAGCA
>NW_005054491.1:824389-825323 GCF_000277835.1 Geospiza fortis | reverse complement strand
GGTCGAGGCCCAGCATGAGGGGGAGAGACGCCGGCACAGGGTTCAGGGCTTCATCCCCTCCTGCTGCCGGCACCGGGTGCGGGAAGGGGGTCCCGGCCCAGGCCAGGAGGGCACGTGGGGACCCCTGGCTGTAACCTCAGCACGGGGGTCCGGTAGCGTGGGGTGGCCGAGCCCCCCGGCTCCCGGGAGCGAGGGCCTGGGCTGGGGGAGCCCCGGGGGTCGGGGCACGGTGGAGAAGCCCCGGGGGTCAGCGCTGAGGGACTTTGCTGAAGCCCCCGGCGCACCTTGGCTCTCCCCTCTCTCCGAGGTTTTACAAGCAATAAGCCTCTCATCCGGCCGGGAATGTCCCCGCCAGGAAGGGGCCGGAGCTGGGTGTCCCCAGTGGTGCCACCCTGGCCAGGGGGCGGTTTGGGGAGGGGCAGTCACCTCCTCAATGCCAAACCCCCTCCCCACAAGGTCTGCAGGGAGCCTGGGATCTAAACTGGAAGCAGGGGGATGCTAGAGGGGCTCAAGCTCCTCCTGGGGGGCCCCCAGAGTGGCAGCCCAAGGGTTTGGGGGGGAAGGATCGGCCCCGGGGACCCCAAAAATGCCCCCCGGAGGGGTGAGGTGCCCAGTTGCTGCCCTTGGTGCTGCCCCCCGGCCCAGGGGACAGGGTGAGAGCAGAGAGGGGCATCCGCAGCATGGGCTGTGGGTGTCCCCCAGTGCCCTCCAGGAGCTCAGTGGGGGCTCAAGGATATTAATTGATTTTTACAGAGGCGGCTGCTGCTCCGTGGGGGAGGCGGGGCGGGGAGGGGTGTTCACTTTTTATCGGGTTTTTATTTGTGTTTCAAAGGATGGGTGAAAAAAAGAGAAAAAAAAAAAAAGAAACTGCCCCAGCCCAGCCCTGGCTGTGGCACCTGGGACTCGGCAGCGGGGGGGGGGGAGGGGGGGGGGC
>NW_005054491.1:823959-824151 GCF_000277835.1 Geospiza fortis | reverse complement strand
AGCAGTGCAGGGTTTGCCTGGGGGGCTGTGCCCTTCCAAAAGGAAAAGGAGGAGGAGAAGGGGCTGGTCATACCCCTGACCCTGCCTGCTGCAGGAGGAAGGACATGAAACCCACCTGCTGTTTTCACTTTATTTTTCTTTAAAAAAGAAAAAAAAAAAAAAAAAAAAAAAAAAAAAAAAAAAAAAGAAAAA
>NW_005054491.1:805480-823583 GCF_000277835.1 Geospiza fortis | reverse complement strand
GGGGGGAGTTTCCCCCCCCCCCCCGACCCCTCATCCCACCCCTCCCATCGCAAAATTAAAAACAGAATCAGTGTCTTGATTGGCAAAGAGTGATCGGGGGGAAGGGGGCAGCGTCCTGGCAGCGGCAGAGTTCAACTCCCAGGTGTCCGAGGGGGAGGAGGCTGTGGCCACTGCAGCGTTGTGTCCTGGCGCTGGCCGGAGCAGGGGGGGCGGGGAGGGAAGGAAGGGGGTGGGGGCTCCTTGGTTGGTTTCTTCTGGTTTCCTTTTGGATTGCAAGCACAGTCCAGTCCCAGGAGAGAGGCAGAGCTGGGGCAAGGAGGGGGACACAGGCTGGCCAGAGCCCAGGGATGCTGTGGGGAGAATAGAGAGAAGGGGGTTAGGGATGGAAGGGGCTGCCCACTTTGGGGTGCTGGCTGTGCTCCTGCCCTACACCCTGTCCTGGGATTGCCTCTGGCACCCTGGGATGGGAGCGAGGGGCTTGGGATCCCTGTGCTGTCCCTGGATGGTTTTAGGGAGTCCTTCAGCCAGGTGAGCCCAGACCTGCCCAAAGCAAAACCCCTGAGGAGAAATCAGTGCCAAGGAATGTCATTTATGCCAAGGAGAGGAGCATTCCCTTCCTTCAAAAGGTTTCTAGGCTAAGGGAGGGAGTGACCCAGCCAGGCTCGGGCAGCAGCTGAGCAGGAAGGGGCAGGAGCAGCAGCAGGTCCTGGGGAGCCCCATCCCAGGCTCAGGCTGCACTGACTCCCCGCAGGTGACTCACTGCCCCCATGAATTAAAGATGGAGCTGCCACGGGCCTCTGACAGCTGCAGGGGGAGGATCCAGCTTTTATTTCGGGCTTTTTTCACACCACAAAGCTGGTCGTGATCCAGGAGATAACAGAGCTCAGCCCCAGCAGCGCCGTGACGAGCATGAGGCCGGGGGCGGATGAGGCTGAACATGAGTCACTGCTGGCTCCGTTATGAATGAGGGGTGGGAAGGAGGGGACAGGCCTGGGAGCTGGGGAGGAAAGAGCCGGAAAGAGGGGGGGGGAAAGCAGGGAGAGGGCTCAGCTTCCCCTGGAAGTGGCTTGGGCATGGCAGTGGCCTGGCCATGGTGACAGGAGCAGGTCCCATGGGGACACCCTGGGGCTCAGCATCCCTCTGTGCTCCCCAAGTCCAGGTAGGTGGTGGTGAGGCTGGGAGCAGGGCAGAGGTGCCAGGGAAAGGGGGTGGCATGGCACAGCTTAGCCACAGCCCAGGAGGGGACAGAGATCACTACAGCACCTCTCACATGACAGGGCAGACTAGAGCAGAGCCAGGTGGGCACAGCAGGGCATGGAGGGGGGGGGGGTCACCCCTGGGCTCTGCACCCCCAGCACCACAGGAGATCCAAGCCCTGGCTACCAGAGACTCTGCAGAGGGATGCTCAGGATCCAGACTACAAAACACCCTCAACTCCCTCACCCTGCCCACAGCTCAGATATCCCCCAGCTCCCTCGGGCAGACCCCCAGAGTGCCCCAGCAGTACCTGGGCAGAGCTCACTGCTGCTTGCAGGTGGAGAGCTTGCGGATCTTGCTGCTGGCAGAGCAGGCCTTGCGGGAGGGGTTGGAGGAGGCGCTGGCGCGGCGCTCGCCCTTGGCCCTGGCGCTCAGCTGCCCCGGCTCCGTCCCGTTCATGCACACGGCCTTGGGCAGCCCCCTGCCGCGGCTCTGCCCGTTCTGCCCGGCCTCCTCCTCCTCAGGCACCTGTCCTGCAAGGGAACGGCCACAGTCAGGGGGGGCAGCAGACCCTTCCTGGATCCTGCTCCTGTTCCTGCGAGGGGTGCAGGAGAGGGATCCCCAACCCGGGATGTGTAAAGCTGGGTGTTGGGGGAGATGAAACAGGAAAGCCTTATAAATATGATTGCCTGGCAAAAGATTTTGAGAATATAGAAACTATAAGTGAGATTGAAATGAAAGCAAGCTTTGAGATCCTTTAGTTACTGAACAACTGGAAAACAATGGTGTGGCTGGCTGAAGGGAAACCCCTTTTGATGGAACAACACCCTCTGCTTGCAGACAGGCCCAAGGGTCAGAGCAGATCCTACAGCTTGGCAGAAGGGGCCCAAAGAGGAGTTTTTAGGGTTTAAAATGTAACACAGTATGGTAATGTAATGATTCTTATAGGCTGTATGGAAATGCTATAGGATTTGTATATTGTACTAGATTGGTTAGTGAGAATTAGAATATTCAACACAGAAGATTTATTGTATTGTAATGGGAACCTCGCTCTTACCCCTTTTACTCTCTTACCCTCTCATCCTCTCTACCCCTCTCTTCTCTCAGGCCTGCTCTGAGCTGTGGCTGGCAGCTCCCAGCAGGGCCCTGCACCCCGGCCCTTTGCAATAAACCCCAAGTTCCACGACCTGGCTGCAGAGATCTCTCGTCTCCGTCCATCCCGACCGTGCTACCCCCGACACTCCTACAGCTGGGAGCCTGAGACTGCACCTGTGCCCTGCCCCAGAGCTCAGGCAGCAGCCCAGCTCCTCTGGGGAGCAGAGGGGCAGCAGTGGATGAGGTCACCCCTCTTTCCTCCTGCCCTCTCTGCAGGTCCCAGCCCCAGGTACCAACCTGGGGGTACCCAGGGGCTGGGTGTGTTTGCAGAACGGGGCAGTGCAGCCTCTCCTGGCAGGGCTGGGGGGTTCAGCTGTGTCACTGTCCCCTGAGGGAACACCCCATGGGTGTCATCAGCCCTTCTCCCTCCTCAGCTCCGTGTGACTCAGCAGAGCAGGTGAAGAGCCATTTCCAGAGGCATCTCCTGCTGCCACAGCCGGGGTTTGGGTCACATCCCCTCACTCAGGGGGTGACAGAGGGATGGGGCTGCATCCCGGGGTGCTCCCACCGGGAACAGGGCACAGCCCCCAGCCCAGCACAGGCTGAGGAGAGGCTTTGTCAGGCCCCTGGCTCCCCCCCACCGGATCCAGCCGAGGCAATTTCCTTCCAGCAGGAACGTCACGCTCCAGGGCCCTTCAGTTATGACTCAGAGGTTTGAGTGGAAGCAAAGGCTGTAAGACGATTATGTATAATTTTCTTTAAAGGATGCTCAATCCTTTCTCTGCCAAGGCTGGGCAGGACGTCAGCTCCGCTTGCGCCAACCATCACCCCACTGCTGGCAGCTGGGGGGGACACAGGGCTGCTGGGAAAGCTGCTGTTCCTCTGGGGAACACAATGGGGGTCCCACCTCACACCCCTGTGCCTTTCCACATCATCCCTGGCCACTGCCAGAGATGGGGAGGGAGGGAGAGCTGGGTGTATCCTGGGTTACACATACAATTATTTCCTCCTGGATCTCCCCCTGTACCCTTCCCAGTGGCTCCCAGTGTTGCCACAGCTCCCAGTCACTGGCTTGGGGCTGCTTACCTGTGCTCTCCTGCCATGAGAACAGACAGGGACTGACTGACCAGGGACAGCTCCTGGTTGCTGGTACCCAACCCTGGCACTGCTGGAGCTGGTGGCACCTGCAGTGCCCAGCCTGGTACTCCAGAGCAGCACAGCTCCTGGCCCAGCCCAGCTCACCACAAGGGATTGCAGTGATGGGGGTGCCCTGGCCACCAATGCCTCTGGCACAGCAGGAGGCTCAGGAGCACAAAGCTCATCGCCCTGCTAATGGATTCCTCCAGTGCCTGACCCCTCTAGAGCCCAGAGGAACCACCAGCAACCAGCTGATGGCTGGAAAGGGCTCAGGGGTCCAAGTTCTAGAAGAGAAACATGGGACCAGAGCCTCCAGGCATGGGGCTCCCAAGGGTCAGGCTGCAGCCCCAGCCCAGCCCTGCCTGGCTGCAGCACCCCAGAGCTCCAGGTTTTTCATGCCATCCCTCCATCCCACCAGCACAACTGCAGAGCCTCAAACAACCCCATTCAGAGCAAAGCTGAGCACTTCTCCTTCCCCTCCCTCGGCTGAACTCGGGCCAAGTCAATTAACATTTCTGACTGGGGAGGGAAAAAGAATCTATCCAAACAGCTCACTTGTCTTTTGTGTGACTCTTCCCTCCTCCCCTCCTTCCCTGCTTCAAAAGCACAGTCCCGGGAGTCTATTATGGATATCAAGGAGGGAGGTGAATCGTGAGCTAATTTTACCTCCTTCACCAATGACAGTTGCTGACGTTCAAATTAATGAAAATAAAAATTCAGCACGGGCTGAAGTCTTGGCAACTGCTGCCCCCGCGGAACCGCTGACCCAGCGCTGTGTCTGCCCGAGCAGCTCCTGCCCACCTCACCCTCACCACGAGCAGGGCTAAAAATAATATAAATAAAGGGAGAGCTGAGAGAGGAACCAGCAACGTGGCTGCTCATCCCTGCTCGTCTCTGCCACCCCTCACATCCTTAATGGCTCCGCATCCAGCTCATTCAGGCACCAAAAAAGGTTTCAAAATAACACCGCAAAGAGGCTTTGAATCGCTGTTTGTCAGACTGAGCACACAGGCACCGTGAGCAGCCAGGAATGCAGCTTCCTGAGCACCAGGCTTGGCTCAGAAGCTCCAGTCCTGGCTGTGTTTTCCAGCCTCAGACTGAAAAACCCAGG
Source organism: Geospiza fortis (assembly GCF_000277835.1). Classification (NCBI taxonomy): domain Eukaryota; kingdom Metazoa; phylum Chordata; class Aves; order Passeriformes; family Thraupidae; genus Geospiza; species Geospiza fortis. The sequence continues at coordinate 819,043 of NW_005054491.1, read as the reverse complement.
AGGAGCAGGTGCTGCAGGATGGAGCTGCAGCACAGGAGGGGTTAATGTAGGACAGGAAAGAGCAGAGCTCACTCAGCCTCTAGACCTGAGGCAGCACAAAAGCACCAAGCAAGACCAGGATGACCACATCCCTTCACTGCACAGAATGGGGAGATGATTCTGCCTCCAGGCCACAGCCATCCTCTCCTCCATCCTCTCCTAGCACTTCCCAGGATGGGATGTTTAACACCGATTGAACCAAGGGCTTGGAACATTTACATCTCCCCACAGAGCTGCATGAATCTTTAAATAACCCTTTAAAAATGAAAGAACTTCCTCAAAGCCCCTTCTTCCTCTGAAGAACACAGGATTTAATGAGGTTTCCTCTTTCCCCCTCCCTCAAACCCAACACCCACCCCCAGCCATGAGTCACTCACACTCCTGCTCTGGCTGCCCAGCAGAGCCACAGCTGAACTGATCCCCCATGTACACGGGGGCTTTTCATTTATATTTTAATACAGGATCACTGCTAGAAATGCAGTACTGGGCAGGTTCAAAGGGATGCTGCAGGAAGACTTTGGTGGAAAAATGCACATTTATTCCCTCTGCAGCTGCCCCCACCTCTGCAGTGCCTCACAAACCCACCGAGGGTCTGTGCTGGGACCCTCCTCACCCTGCTCCTCCCACGAGTGTGTTCCCAGTGTTGAGGGGATTCCTGCCCACCACAAACACTGCACATCCCACCTCAGCAGCCCCTCTCATCCTTCAGGTCTCTAATCCCTCTGAAACAGCACAAGTTACATAGAGAACATGGAAGACCTGCCTGTCATCTGCCATGACAGCTCTGATTTGGGTTTAAACGCTGCTGTTTGTATGAGGAGGGTGAAATTCCTGGTGTCAGTGCTCCCAGTGTGATCCTTAACCTCAGACACCGGCCTGCATGGAGCTCACCCTGCTCAGCTGGGATGGACATGGAGCTGGGGAAGGCAAGGACCAGGCTGGCACCAGGGGATGTCCCTGGTGTGCCACATACCCTGAAGGCAGAGTCATTTCAGGGCTCTGTTCACAAATAACTCATTCTAGCAAAATTTGTCCAAAGAATTAACTGTGCTGAACAGCAGAGTCCAGCAGCAGCTGTTCCTGGGAGATGGGAGGAAGCTGGCACAGGGGCAACACTGGCATGGGCATGCTGGTTGATCAAATCAAGGACTGAGGAATCTGGAGCATCATGGCTCACTCACACCATTCTACAACCGAGAATCTCCTCTGCTGAAAGGATCATTCAGACTTTGAGGCCTTTCCTAAAAAAGCTTTAAACCCAAAAAAAAAAAAAAATCCCCCACAACCACTTCTCCCCTACCTGGTACTGTGAAGTCCTGAGTGTAGATGATATCATCTTCAATGTCATACAAGTCATCATCCTCTTCCTCATTGTAGCCATGCAGATCCTCCAGGTAAGGCACCGCCGTCATGCTCCTCCACCTGTCCTTTGTCTCAGGGCTGGGAGGGATGGGCACCAGCGCCTCTGCCTGAGCATGTTTCTTCCTAAACCAGCTGCAGAGAGCCCAAGGGCAGAGCTGGGTCAGTGCACAAGGCATGCAGGAGTCCTCCAACGAGGATGGCCCCAGCCCATCTGAATATTCCAAGCTGGGAGATCCACCCAAGCCAGGTGAGGAGAAAACAAAAGGTCTGGGCAGGTGTCAGAATTGGGACACACTGGGATAGGACAGGAACAGAGGGACAGGTACAGAAGGAAGCTCAGGACCATTCTCTCCATCACCAACTCCAGCCCAAACTACCTGTAAGTTAAAACACACCAGCAGAGATGCCAGAGCTCTTGAGTTTTATTATCCAAGTGAACAGGACAGAAGGAACTTCCCCTATCCTGAAGCTGAGGCTGATCCAGCCCAACAGACACAAATTTGCAGGATCTCAGCCTGAGGAGAGGGGCACTTACTGCAGCAGTTTCCTCTAAAAGCCAGTTTGCAGCAAGGCCACAGCAGAAATGCTTCTACTTTATCTTTTTATCCCCCCCTGTCTCAAGGGACTCCTATCACCACCAAACCCTGTGCTGCCATCTGGCCAGGAAAGGATATCTGAAAGCTGTTCTTAATCAGATCAGGAATCCAGCAGGCTGCTTCCAGCAGCATCCCAGAGCCAGATGGGATAAACCTCTTAGGTTTTCATCGTGCTCCCATAGCAGAGCTCTGACTCCAGACTGTCTGGGACATCTCCCAGTGCTGCATGTGGGCACCCAAAGTTTCCTGGAAGGCTGTTGGAGCCTCCACACTCCCAATGACCCCCTAAATGTGGGTGGGAGCAGAAGTTCCTCCAGACTCAGGTACCTCTAACACAATTTTGCAGCCCACATGAGCCTGATGGGACATAAATGCTTCCCACCCTGCAGTTGGCATCCTGTAAACTCCTGGCCTCCAACCACGGAGGAGGGCCTGAGCCAGCCCAAGAACTCTCACCAACCTGAGCCATCTGGTTTTTATCACCCCAGTTCCAAATTCCTTTCAGGAAGGAAGGCTGAAGGCACCTCCTGCGCAGAGCTGTAATTATCATTTTGTTCTAGTCTTACACTGCTTTGACAGTCGGCCTAAAAAAAAAGTGGGATTCTAACAAAACTATCAGGAAAAGAGAGGAGCGAGGAGATAAACAAATGGAAATGCAGCTACTGGGACGAATCAGGCAGGATTCAAGGGAGGGGTGAATTCTCATCCAGAAACTGCTTCACCATTAGCATCTTTCAACTGTTTTCTCTGCAGCAATGGAGTTTTGCAGCCTCTTGTCTGCAGGGAGGAAGGTGTTGTTTGGGAAAAGGGATAGGAATTGCTTCAGATTTCGTCTGGCAATTGTCACCTCTAGTCCCTGAAGGGGCACTACAGGAGTTAAGCAAAGCCCATCCCAGCTGCTGGCCCAGGGCCCTTCCCAGATCCCATGCATGGCTTCCTTGGTGACATGCATGGCACACTGCTCCCCTAATGGGATCAATCCATTTCTCCTCCTTGGAGGCTGTGCTCATTGAGGAAGAGACTGCCAAGACAGCAAATCCAGCCTGGGCTGCTCCAGCCTGGCAGGATCAGCAGCACAGAGCCAGAGGAACCACCAGCAACCAGCTGATTTTGCCAGAGGCACTGGGGCTTGAGGGATCCAAACTCCACACCAGAGACCTCGGGAGAAGGGAATATCCAGGACAAATGAGATCAGAGTGATGGCTGTTGAAAGGAGAATTTAAAAGGGAAAAAAAGCCTGGAAGTCTATGGCAACTGGTGTTTTTATTTTGCTGTATTTCAGCTCTGCCTCACTCTTCCCTCCTGTCCTACTTACCAGGAGAGTAAAAATAGGTTTTTATTAGCAGCAGAAACCTGAATCACTGTACTCCAGTCATTATGCTTCCATCCTCTGGGAGGTGATTTCAAACACTTGCATATGCATATATGGTAATGAAGACAGAGAGTGAAAAGAGAAAATCCATTGAAGTTCTAAGAAAAATCAAAGACCTCTTGGAAGGAGCCTTGAGCAATTCTGTATGGAGTAGTGGAGTATTTCCTGGCAAGGATTTTCCAGCAGGGACAGACATTTTGCTTTCTGTGCTGGTGCTGGAGGTTGTCACTGAAGATTTGCTCTTCAGCTGAGAACCACTGGCTTTTGGAACAGCCTCATCTGCCTCAGGAAGCCACTGCCTGAGCAGAAAGCACCTCCTGGTCAGTGATGGCCATGAGATAAAGCCTCTCCTCAACCCTGCCCTCACCACAACCCCAACATGGGCTGGGTCAGAGCCCTGCTGATGAGTGCTCCAACAGTTATTGCCAGTTTCAGGGATGTTTTCTGAGCCAACTGCACTGGCACACACACAGTTACCTGGTGCTTGTGGCAGCTGCTTTACCCTTGAGGGCAAAGAAAAGCTTTTGGATCTCAGAATTGCCCCTTGTGCAGAACATCCCTCTGCAAGAGGCAGATTCCTCTCTGCTCTGTTTCAAAGGGCTGTGAGTGGCTTAGAAATGCTTCAGAGTGAAGGCAGCAGTAGTAAGGGATTATTTCTTCCTATTCCACCAGCTCATTGAGGAGCCTGCAAAGCTCAGAACCCCCAGCCAGCAGCAGCACAAGTGTTAATTGTGATCCTGCTAGGCAGAAGTGGCCAGACAGCTGCTGTCAGCCACAGGGAGATAAGACACCAAGGGGTCAAGGACTGAAGGAAAAGAGGAATCTGGGTTGCCCAGTGCTTAATGAGCCTGTTTGCTTTGCAGCTCCCAAGCTCAGATCTCCCATCACAAGTCCTCCCTCTGCTCTTTTCAAGTCCTGGTATAAGCAAGGTTAAAATAAGAATCTTGTAAGCACAGCTGCAGCTTTCCAACACTCCCAGCTATTCACTTCCCATTTGGGTCACAAACATTGCAGTTGGCTTGGTTTGCACAGGGATGGCTTTCTCTGAGAGCAGATGCCAAGCTGCAGATCCCTGCCCTGCCAGCCAGGGTCAGGATGAGCAATTCTCCACCTCCTGTGATGCCATGTAAGGGCCTCGAGCTCCCTGGAAGGTCACTGTCACCACAAGCAGCAATGAACAGGGCTCCAGTTTAGCTCAGCTCACTCACAGGCAATTGTGGAAGGCACACAGTGTCCCAGGGAAAGGCAACACACACACAGAGCAGCGTTCCTGCAATCACTGCTCCAGCTCTTGCTGGATCAAGAGATGTCCAAGCTCTTCAATCAGGTTCAGAACAAACAAAAGTATGAAAACAGCAGCTGGGGGCAGGACCAAAGGTAGCAGAGATGGCTCAGAGTCCTGCAAGAAGTTCTGGAGATTCAGTCCTTTAACACACCACGTTACAAAACTGATTTGCAGAAGGTGGGTAAAAGAAGGAAACATCCCTTCCATGTCCTGCCAAAGGGCAGGAAAATTGAGCCAGGTGCCTCAGGAAGGAAGAGGAATTCTTCTTTGTGTCCTGCTGAGGGGAGATCACTGCCTGGCACCACAGAGAAGGGATGGGGAAAGCCCACAAGTGCACAGGCAGCAGCAGAGGCTCAGAGAAGCCTTTCTCCCTCCCTCCAACACAGCCCAGGAGCACAGTCAGTCCCTACAAAGGAGCTCTCAGCAGCACCACGGGGACTTCCAAGGGGTTTGGTACCCAGGTTTAAACAGCACAGCATCCCAGAGCCCACAGGAGCTGGGGAAGGCAGCACAGCAGCTGCAGGAGGAGACCCAAGCCTGCAGGTTAATTTGCACCTCCACTAAGAAAAAGTGGAAGTGCCTCCCCTCTCGTGCTACGAACTCCTGCAATCGGATCTGCGCCTGAACAAATTAAGTGTGACACTCGTAGAGAGGGAAGGGAAGATGGTTGCCTTGGAAACGAGGGACAGAGGTAGAATTCTGCATCCACTTCATCACTTTAAGTGCTGCAGCAGGTCAGTGAATTAGTAACAAAATGCAGTGTGTGAGCAGGAAGTCCTTCAGCAAAAGCACAGGGCAGAGGGGAGGTGGTGGATAATCCACAGGGAGGAGGTTGGAACTCCTGGGCTCTTGGCAGCTTTTCCTCCCTGCCCTACAATCCCCATCCCAGGAGCACCAAATATTCATAGAGCTGAGCTATGAGCACTGGTTTTCCACTGAACATCATTCCACTCAGATCCTTCCAGGGAAAGCAGGTTTTCAGGCTCTTCCACTGCTACTTCAGGGGTTGGTTTCTGGCAGTTCCTAAACTCTGAGATGACAGGCTGGGAGAAGTTGAACTCATTTCCATTTCCAGCTCCAGGTCTGCTCTGCATGGACTGGGTTGAACAGAGCAGCATTTTGCTTTGTCCCACTCCACTAAAAGTGCAGAGACAAGAGTTTGATGCAGTTCAGCTGCAGGAGTGAGGAGGGAGGAAAGCAGCTGGCAGGGATGAAACTCAGCAGACTCTTCCTCCAGCATTCCTCTGCTGCTGCAGGGGCAAAAGCATTTGGAATAGCTGACAGGAATGATGGGAGGAATGGCTGGATTACCATTGCTGGGCTGCCTGGATGCCTTCCCTGCCTCCTGCGGCTCTGCCCCCTATGGAACAGCACTCTGTGCTCCCTTGGTGCTTTCTCAGTGCCTCTGAGCCACTGATTTTATCCCTGATCCCACTGCAAGGGCCTCCACACTTTATGGAAGTGGGGAAGGATGGATCCTCAGCCTCTGTGGCTGCAGGACACTCACAGAAGCTCTGTGATGCTTCCCTTGGGATCACCCTTCCCACAGGGCAGGGGAACACGAGCCTGGTCCAGCAGCCGGAGTGCAAAACCCCTGCCTGGGGCCCAGGGGCTGCCCCTGCTGGTTTCAGAGCACTTTGATGATCCTGACTGTCCATATGAGTGAGTCCCCAGGAACAGCAGCTCAAAGACATAAAAGGAGACTTCCAGCAGCATAGAAAGGCACGGGGTGATTCTGGTTTGAGATGGGATCCATCCCAGCAGGGCAGCCTGGGGAAGTTGCTTGATGTTTTTCTGGTTTAGTTCCTGTCCTTAGCACATGTTTTTGCAGGGAGGAGTGCAGAGAAGCCCACAATCATGAATGATTTACTCACCCCCAATATATGAAATCTAAGGGTTCTAGAAATCAAATGTCTTCTTACTAAAGTGCTTTCCCAATCCCTGAATGGCTGCCTGCTGTCCTGACTGCTGTGTTCCATTTACAAAAAAAAAAAAAAAACAGGGTCAGGTTAAGCATCAGGGCTAAGCTTCTATTTAAAGAAAAGGCAGGAGAACCAAGCTCTGGATTCTTTAGCACATAAAGAAGCTAGACAGACACATCCAGGGCCCGGGCCACAAGCTCTGCTGTGCTTGATGTAATTACTAGATGCCACAGCAGGAGGAAGGAGGCAATTACCAATAGGGGAGAAAAGCCTGTTAAGAAGCACTGGCTAAGCTCACACAAAACTACTAAGAGCCTAAGCCTTAGAAATGCTCCTGGGTTTGCAGGTAGAGCCTTTCCTCAGCCCCTCTTGGTGCTGTGGGATGAAAAGCCTCAGCAGAGCAGCTGAGGAGCTCGGTGGCTGCCCCGTGCCAGAGGCATGCTCCAGTTTCTTCAGCTTTCTAACTACAGGCAGCATCTCTGGAGACACCTCTGTGCTTCCAGCTGGGCAACACTGACACAAAAAATCACTGCCACGTGGGAGGAGGGCAAAATGGAGTATCTGGAATTGGGGAAGCAGCTCAATCACCTGGCAGTGACCCATGAGGGCTCAGGGCAGCTCCTGAGCTCGGGGTGGCCACTGCAGCCACAGGAAGGGAAGTGCTTTTAGTGCTTTTCTCAACAGCTACTGATGACTCCACAGACTTAATTCCTGCTTCTTTGCAGTGCTTCCTGACAAAGCATGGCAAGCTGATGCCCTCTGGTCATGGCCACTGGTACTGGGAGGGAAAGGCAGCCTTGAATGGAAGATGCCCAGAGCCCCTGAAACAACCCAGGCATGGGGCTTGGCTACTACAAAAGAGTCCTTACAATTAATTAATCACCTGGGAAGCTCCATAAACCATGCCCCCCCAGCTCTGCTTGCACCCTGGTCCCTCCAATCCCTGTTGGAGCTGGTTCCATTCGCTCCCTGTGGAGCCCCACTGCACTTCAGACCCGGCTGTGGCTCCTTGGGCACCTCCCAGGCACCATCACCTGACAGCACATGGCTTTTCCAAAAACACAAGAGGAAAGCAGTGCTGTTCCTGCAGCATGGAGTGGGTTCAGCACCACCCTGGATCACATCCTTGCTTTTACAGCTCCCAAAAGGATCAGGGAAAGCTCACAGGCCAAGCAGCTGCAGTCCAGAGGCAGCTCTGCCTGTCCTCAGAAGCACTTCCCATTCCAAGAGGAGATAAGCTAATGCAGCCTCCGCAGTGAAGCAGCCTCATGATGCTTTTTGTTCTTGTACTTTTATCCGCCCAGGAAATCTCTGCTCAGAGCCTGCATGTTCAAACAGATCCTTTAAAAAAAAAAAATCCCTCAGTGATAACGGGGCATTTCCCCCCCTGACTATGGCACGGAAAATGGGGGAGGATATGGGGGAGGGAGGACTGTGATATTAAAGAGAAAGAAAAAAAAAATATTTCCTATTGTCCTGGAACGCTTTTCCACATGCTGACTCCATATGGAGCAAATACCAGGGGATATTTCTGTCCCCAGACTGGCCAGAACTAACACACATCACTGAACAGTCCTACTATAATAACACAGCCTTCAGGACCTCCTGTTCTGCTCCATTAGTACTTGCTGGCCTCTGGAAAAAATTATCCAGAACCCTTAATTATCCAGAAGCAGGCATGCCACAAACAGACTTCCAACATATTCCTTATTTACTGGTTAGCAATTCCAGTGCTCCACCGGATGCTCTAATAGGAGGAAAAAAGCCAAGTGGAGGTTGCCAGAGCCCCAGCAGAGCTGGAGGAAGGAGATCTAGTGACTTGCATGTGTCTGCTGTCAAAAGGAAACAAAGTGAGAGCAGGAGCACAGGTACAGGAGGAGCAGGAAGAGAACACTCACTTGTGCTGCCTTATCTGCTGTATTGAGAACCTCTTGGCTGGGTCGTATTCAAGCATCCCTGAAAAGAAGAAAAAAGTCCAGGTGTGATCACAGACACTCTCAGCTGAATCAAGGCCAGGAAGCACAAAGCTCTGCTCTGCCCTCCCCGACAGCCATGCTGTGCCCAGTCCTGGCAGCTCCAGGCAGGATTTGCTCCACCAGCCACAGGAAACTCAGCATAAAAATCCCAATCCCATTGCTGACCTGTTCCAGTCTGTCCCTCACCTTCCCACCCGCAGGTACAGCCCATCCCTCCCTCCCAGTGCAGGGACTGAGGCTTGTCCAGCCCTCAATCACAGCTCCAAGAAACTCTCCAGTCAAGATTTTGCATTTCAGAGATAATTCCATTGAACCTCCTCCATGGAAAAGCCAAAGCCTCAGGCACAGCATATGTCCACAGTGTCCCAGATCCTCTGGTCTAGTGGAATTCTATTCTGAGGTGCAGCAGGGGAGAAAACAAATCAACAAAAAAAAATCATCCTGCTGCCCATCCCTGTGCCCTGGCCAGGACTTGGATTTCTGGGATCATCTGCTGAGGTAGCTGGGGTGGGTGGTGAGCAGAGCAGGGACAGGAAAAGCAGCTCATGCCTATTCTCTCTGGGAGAAAGGGAGGTGGATTCCTTAAACAGCCTCCTGGGATGCCCACTCTGCTCCACTGCCTTTCAGAAGATTCACAACTCAACAGAAGGGAAGGAGAAAATTTTGCCATATTCTTCAGAAATGAGCCAATGGAACCCTGAGAGTTTCATCCAGCAGCATCCAAGATATTCTCCAGTGAAGGTTCCAGGAATATATTCACCTCCTGAACATTAACAAAGCCTCATGGCTGAACACTACAAGGAGTTTTGCTTTTACTGGATGATCTCCTGTTGCTCCTCAAGCACCTGCACTGTGAAGTCTTGAACAGGTTGCATGAAGAATGAGGGTTTGGAGATGGGTTGGAACAGGAGGAACAGGAAAAGTCTGGGAAGTAGCACTCACTGTCAAACAGGAATTCCGAAAGTCAGGACAGGAGCAAAGAGTGCAGAGTGCTGGGGAGAGCCAGGACAAGGACACACTGAGAACACAAAGGTGGGGGGTACAGCTGGGGGGACACTTGGGCAGTGAGGGCTGGAAAGACACATCCTAGTACAAGCAGGAAGCTGCAAGGGCCCTGGAGGTGAGAACCTACAATTCAGAGGTCATAGAAGAGATAAATCACCACAGCACACGTGGTACCAAAAACTGCTCCAGAACACCTTCCCTATCACTCTGTTCATATCACATCAGATCAGAACTTGGGCAAAGAGGGTGGATAGCACAGTACAGTGGGGAAAGATTGAGGTTATTTCACCCCCAGAACCCAAAATACACTTTGCCCTGGCAATTTGGGAAGGTTTAGCCATGCTAGTGACAGCATTAAGAGGTTTAAGGCAGATGGGATCACTGCTGATCCACATGACATCACATGAAGGAAGTTAAAGCAATCCAGGAAGAGCCCTCCAGGTCACAGGGCAGGTTCCTGGCTCAAGGCACTGGAGTCCTCAGAGCCCAGTTCCTCAGAGTTTTGGATTGTTTGGACTGGGTTTTGAGGGTCTTTGAGGATGGAAACTCTACAACACCCATCCTCATCCTCCCCACAAGTGCAACCTGTTCCAGAGCTCAACCCTGGCAGCAAAGGAGTTTTCTCACATTCAGATGGAATTTCTCCTCACGTTACAGAAAAAGAAAGAAGTTCAGAGGAAAAAAAAAGCCACCCCACACCTAATTAAAGAACCTATTAATAAGATGATCAGACAGTTTCACAGCTGAGCTTCCCAAATGAGTTGGCTTTTTTTTTTCTTTTTAAGAAATAGGGCTGCAAAGAGCTCTCACATGAAGATTAGGGGACAAGTACTGGTTGGGTTCTCTTATTCATGTCTTAAGAAACAGGAAGTCAGGACACCACCCACTCCCCCCACTGATTTATTTAAAAACCACACTTCAAGGTGTTTTTGAAATTTAAGGCATTTACCAGATGAAACTGGTACAAGCAGGAGGAGAAGTTGAAGGTAAATGATTAAAAGAGCAGTAGTCACAAACAACCATGACACAGGGAGCTGTTGCTCTGAAGCCATTAAAAAGGCAGAAGGAAAATAATCGAGCAAAAGGAATTTTTACTTCAATGAAAAAATGACCACATTTGGGGCAACATCTGAAAGTGTCCTCACTGAAAATGTACATTCATACATTCAGCTCTGAGTCACTCGTGGCAGCTCCGTGGCTCAAGTCCTGCACTGAAGAGAGGCTTCAGCAAGACAAAACATCATGTTCTATTCACCAGGCAAATCATCCTGGAGCGCCTGCCCGCAGCAGCCGCCGCTTGCGGCCATTTAGGGTAAAGACTTCCCTGGAGTTTATCTGCGAGCAGGGATGGGACAGGCTGTGCCAGGGAATGCTTCAGGAGGCCCAACTCTAAGCTCTGCTCCCCAGAATTCCCAGAGGATTTGCTGTGTGCATACAGGGGTGGCACAGAATCACTGAGTTCAACCTGGGGCTGATCCTCAATTTGTCACCCTCAGGGTCATGTCCAGGTGTTCTTTGGAGAGCTCCAGAGATGGGGGCTCCAAACCTCACTGGGTGCCTGACAACCCTTTCCATGAGGAAATTATTCCTAAAATAAGAAGTCCCCTCATTGAGAATTATCAGGTATTAAACTGGTAAGAACAGACAGCACACAGCTGTGCCCAGACAGGGCTATCGTGTGCTCTGCAGCACATCAACAGTTTCAAAACCCTTGCAAATCACATCAAGTGACAACCCAGAAACTGGAGATCATGGATCTGCCCTGAGCTCCTCACACCACCCAGCCCCTCATCACACTCAGTGATCCTGCACAGGCACAGCTCCAGGGCAGAATTCCTGGAGATCAGAACACAGGACAGTCTCAGGTGTGGGACTGGAGAAGCAGGAAGAAATCCAACAGCAAAATTAACAGACTCAACCTGGATTCCATTTCAGTCTCCAACTTGGATCAATATTTAACAACCACTGTAAAAGCAGTGTGAGGCCAATCTGTAAATGAGGCAGGACCTTCTCCCTCTCCCTGCACTCAGCTGGCTGCTCTGGTCACAAACTCCCTCTGCAGGCAAATCTTGAGCCTGTGATCTAGGCCAGGCCTCTGGAAGGGCACACACAGCCCTGGGGACCCCTGTCACAGCAGAACTAAAACATCCCACTGCCACCAGGATGCATCCTCTCACTGTCCCAGCAAGGGAAGGTCATGGAAGTGACAAAACAAACTGCTGAGGATCCAACCACCATGTGCCAGGTCTCAGGGCCTGGAAATCAATCCAGATGCTGATTAATGCGGAGCTGCAGCCTCAGAGCTTCCTCTTCCAGTAAAAGTCTATTAGCCCAGGAGGAGGAAAGCTGACCTTGTGCAATTTTTCTGGTCCAGAAGCAAAGTGCACAGGAGTTGATAAGCCACGGGCAGATGCTGCCAGAAGAACCTTAAGACTATTTATAAACCGTTCCACCCTGACACATCTCTCCTGACTGCACACACAGAACAGCACCAGCCCTTCTTTCCATCCCTGAAGAGTACAAATAAAGCTTCATCCCTGATTAGGGAGACAAAATGAGGAGCAGCATCCCAACTAATCTGGAGGATATACTGTCATGAGAGTCTCTTTACAAGCTAAATACCACTGAAGCTTTAAGTCCTCTAAACTCTGCTGTTCTGGAAAAAGGGAACAAAGATAAGAACGAGCTCAAGGGGAAGAAAAAGTAAAGACACACTACAAAAGTAGTCAACAGAAGAACAAAAAACCCTTACAAAGTGTGTTTGTGTTTGCTTCATAGCCTGGCTGTGGTGCCTGTGGTCAGCACAGCCCTGGCAGACAGAGGAAATGAGCACTTTGCTGCACTGAATTCTGCCTCACTCAAACCCAGACCAGGCACTTGCAGCCCTGTGAGGGCTTTTAGAGCCTTTCAAATCAACACAAAGATGAGACAAAAGCACCACAGCGACAGAGCTGAGCTGGGGTTGTCTGTGCTGCTCACACAAACACAGCCACCTACAGTATCTGATCCACAGGCAATGGATTCAGCTCCAGCCTGCTGCAGGAGGAGCAGGCACCCACCAGGAAATGCAGATGTTCTGGAGGAAAAGCAGGAACTAAATAAAGCATCCAGGTTTGTCACCATAGCTACAGGGTGCCACGGCTGCACAGCTCAACCCTGGGCTTCAGCAGATGCTGGGGAGCTGCTCAGGCCTCCAGAGCAGGCAGAGCTGGGGCAATTCCACCCCAAAATTCATCCCTCTCAAGGCCACTTGGCATGCTGACCACTGGAAAATGTGTCTAACACCAAGAAAGGGGAATATCAGAAGGTTATGCCAGCTTTTGCAACGAAGCAGCTTGTTCACAGCAAGATGAGGGGTGGAAGATTGTTCTCAGGTGGGAGAGAGGACAGAAAAAGGGATCCTTAGGGCTTCCCAGTGCCCTGAAAGGAAGGGGTCTGGTCACCTCCTCCCAGGCAAGCTCCTCTCCTTGCCAAACCCACTCAACTCCCATCTCTGTGGTGCACAAGCACAGAAGGGATGCAGACAAACAAACTGAGAGCAGTGAGGATGCAGGAAGAGACTCAGGCTGTAAGAGATGGACAAAGGGCACCAGATTCAAGGCTCTGCCATGTAAAATCAGGCAGAGGGAAGAGTAGGTAATTCTGGCTCCAGCTCTCACGCAGGGGTGGGAAGAGAACTAGGAGGGGAGTTATTGTGCTAATGAAGCACAAGATTTTAAGCTGTCAATATCCTCAGCACAGGAAAAGAGAAAACTGCCACGCTCCTTTTCCCTGGGGGAAGCACTAAGTGCAGCTGAGAGGCTGATCACAAACCTCCAAGGAGTTCTGCTGGATGCTTTAGGAGAGCTGCTGCTGGACCAACAGGACTGCAGCATTTGCTCCATTTGGGCAATTCCCAGCTCATTAAAAGGCCACGTTTGGAGTCAGCAGTCACAAGCCAAATGCCACACAGAGCTCAGGCCACTGTTCCCTGGGGCTGGCAGGTACAATGTGAGGCACATCAGGC
>NW_005054491.1:805158-805458 GCF_000277835.1 Geospiza fortis | reverse complement strand
GGATCCCGGCTGTGCCGAGCGCCATTGGAAGCGCTGCCTTATGTAACGCCTTCGGAGAGCTGCTAAAGCTGGCTAATGCTTTTGGAAACACATGGAAATAACTGATTTCATCATTGGCATGGAGCCAGGGAAGCTAAAATAACCTCCGAGGGGGGCTGCGGGGGTCTGGCAGCTCCTCGGTGCAGAGGGGCCGGGGGAGCCCCGGTGGCGGCAGCGGAAGAGCTCGGACTGACAGCACCACCTGCCGCCAGCACGGCCGGCACCGAGCCAGGAGCTGGGGCTTGAACCCAGCCCGGGGGC